>NC_031780.1:12604092-12818274 GCF_001522545.3 Parus major | reverse complement strand
CCGAGCCGAGCCGAGCCGCACCGCACCGCACCGCACCGCACCGAGCCGAGCCGCGTAGGTAGGAGCGCCGGGGCGCGGAGACACCGCGCGGGGCTGAGGCAGGGCGGGGCTCGAGAACTCCCGTGGAGCCGCTCGGACCGGGGCGTCGGGCAAAGCCGGGCTGTGGGCCCGTGGGGCGGAGCGGGACCGCGGCTTTCCGCGGTGCAGCTGGGCCAGGCAGGCTGGAAGGGAGCGGGCTGCTGGCGGGGCGAAGGCCTGCCGCCGCCTCCAAGCAGGCAGAGCATCCCCGGCTGTGACCCCGCGCCCCTCCCGCCGGAATCGCACCGAGAGATGGGTTACCACGAGTCCCCCTCGCAGAAGTGTCCGGGCTCCGCTGTCTGCTTCAGCCGTCTCGCTCGCATCCCGGGAAGGAACAAACCGCAAGGCTTCCTGAGCAAGCAACTCCAACAGCGTCTGGAGCCTTTCTCGGCCGGAGCAGCGCCCCGCTGATAAGGACAGTGCCCCGCCATGGGACCCGCCCGGAGCTCGGGTTTAGGGTCGTCGTTGTTTCCTAAAGCGCAAAGATTGCTTTGTCTCTGGACGTCTGACCCGTGTTCTTTCTGGATGCGCTGTCAAAAAATCATCACCCGGGATTGTAAATGAAGAGATTAGAAACAAACGACTGGAACAGAGTGCTTTTCTAACTGGCAAATCTGTTTACAAAATTAAACTTCAGAGATAAAAACTTTTATGGAGTTTGTAGCATCTGCTCTGGGAAACTGAATGTGCTCCAAAACTGAGCTCCAGTGCAAATCATTATGAATTTTGGTAAAGGCTTTACTTTATTTCATTGTGCTGTTCCGATTGTGTGGTTCGTAAGATATTTTTTTACCTGGGAAAGTGATCTCTCTCTCTGAAAACTGCCATAAATAAAACTTTATTGATATAACTGCTCTGCTAAGTTAAACGCGTGTCTGTGAAGTTGTTCAGACAGTCTGAAGTGTCAGTCTGCCCGTGGGTTGGTACTGGCTGGCTGTGAGGGACGGGATGTAGCGGGAACCAATGGCATCAGGAGCCTCTGCAGGGAGGGTCAGAATACGCCGCACTTTTGATACTCAGCAGTGAAGCAGTCTGGAAACCAATGTAGTGGCAAAATGCTTAAAAAAGGGGAAGAACAGTGGTCAGAAAGGAGTTGGGGAGATAATAAAATAGCAACAAAAATTCTGAGAAGTAGAAAGTGAGTGGGTGGAGCCACAGCCTGTTAGAAGGTGTGTTATGTTTTGCTTCAAGACACGAGCTTTAGATTTACAATGTATTATTGCTGCTGACAACTGAATCTGAAATCAGAATCAGAAACTTTAAAATAAAATTAATATTTCTAAGGCATACTAATAAAGCTAAACAAAATAAAAATTAGTGAAAATGATCATTTTGCATTCTTGTCACTTTGGTGAGATGGCTTGGGGAAATAGAAACTGAAGGAGCATGGTTCTGCCCTTTTAATTTTTCTGAGTGCTTGACTCAAAGAAACATGCATGTTCTTTCAACACACATGACTCATAAAAAATATTATTGTATCATGTATTTCTCTTGTAAGACACTTCCTGTGCATGACAAAAAGCAATTCTCTCATGCTATAGAGCTCTTTAGATGTAGCTTATGGATTTGAATCCAGGAGGGTCTGCCAGAGCTGGAAGTTGCTTGGTGTGGTGACCCCTTGGCAGGAGGCTGGGTGGGCCTTCTACCCCCAAGCTCCTTGGCTACTCCAATGGCTTGGTGGATGGAGTTACCAGAAAGAACCAGGACAGGGGCACCTGGATAAATGAACAAATCTGTCACTTTACCTCGCACAGGAGGTAGGCAGGCAGACAAGGGGGGGTGCCAAGATTCCTGTGTCAGACACCCTTGTTGTCAGCGGCTTTCATTCTTGCACACTTGCCTAGCACTGTAGCATCCAGCTTCTGCAGCTCTGGCTGTAATAAAGAAACACCTGCCATGCAAATTAGAGCTGACTTCATTTTCATTAAATGCCACAGGCAGTGCTAGGCAGTTGTGTTGATCCTCTCTGTATTGCCAACAGTCTCTGACTCATATTGGGCACAAAGAAGAGGTGCTCAGCAGGAGGATGTGGGGACTGATAGATGAGCACGTTGCATGATTAGTGATGTGTGGCAAAGAGCTCTCCATCTAGAGTGGAGATTTGCAAATCCAGATGTTTTCAGAGGGACAGGAATTAAATTACACCATCTAATTACAAACTGCCTTGTTAGTCAATGTCATTGAGATCCAAGAGGACAATGGTCATTGAGATACAATGGAAATGGTATCAAGGTATTAACAAACTCTAATAGATGTTGCAGATGTTAGTTTGAAATGGATATATTTGTCAGGCAGAGCTCTTTGGTGTTTGCTTTTAAGAAAAAACTGTTGTGGATGTGGTGAAAATATGTGAACTGTCCATTGTGTGGTAACTCGCTCTGACCTCAATATTGACAGATTGCCTGCAGACTAGGAGTTTGTCGAACTCCCCTAATGTTTCACCCAAGGTTAAAGAAAAAAAAAAAAAAACAAGAAAACCAAACAACTTGGAAATAATCTGGAGGGAAAAAAAAAAATTGAATTATCCTCATCAAGTCCCTGAAGCAGCAGTTCAGGACTGGTTACTATCCTGCTCAGATCATGAGAGAATTGCTTATTTTGTACCAGAAAAAAAGCTATGGTGAGACCAAAATAACCTGGTTTTTTTTACCTCTTACAGAAGCAATTGTGAAGCTCATAGGTACTGAAGTTTTATCTGTAGAAACCAAAATATAGTTTAGCCATAAAGCAACAGCAGTATTACCTGGCCTCCATTACACTGTCAGTGAGCCTTAATCCTGTTGTAGGAAAATCATCCTTAAAACAGTCTCACTACACATTTAACTTCAGCTTCACTCATGAAATCTCTGAGGAGGATAAGCATAAGCTGCTCTGAAAACAAGTACCGAGAATTCTACTGGAAACCTTTATATTTCCTTCAAGAGAATAATTTAGCAAGACTTTAGCTCACTGTGTATAAATTCACCTTTTCACAGACTACTTGCCTTTTGATTTAATCCTTCTTGAGTGAGAGATGCACGGTCTGGTCCATAACTGGATAACTTATATGAAATGCAGTTTGTTCAGAATTCTGAAAATGCAGTTTGTTCACTGCTATATTAGTTTATGAACTATAAGCAGCAAAAAGCAATTCAGGGATTTATATATGCCCATATAAACTTAAGATACTTGTCTTCCCAAGCATCTGCTGGGATTCTGTACAATGTCTGAAGATGTGTGAAAATGAGATTTAGAACAAAACAGCTTTTGCTGATCCATCCAGTGCTCTATCTAGAACCATCTGATTTGCTCTTGTAAGAAAGGTTTTCATGTATTTATGGTGATTTGCTTATGGTGTCACCTTCAGCTTCCACAGCAAGCAATTAAGGTATCAAGAGCAGGCTGAGTTCACTGAGAGAGTGCACAGCAGAAGCAGATGCACTGCTAGGGTGCCATCCAGCAGAATTATCTCTAATGCTCCACACTGTAGAATAAAAAGGGCCTGGGACCTGCAGTGCCACTTGACTGCCTGTGCAGGTCGTACTCAGCAGAGAAAAACCATAAAATGGCACAGACAGGTTTGGGGGCCAGGAGAGAACAGCACCAGGCCAGGGATGGACAGCCAGAGAGTGCCTGTGCTTTCTGAGGTGTGTGCCTGACAACAGCTGCCAGGTGATAATTTGTGTATTTTCCTGTCTTCACCTTCTGTAATTTTATTTGATCAAATCAGGTTGCTTCCCAACATTAACCATGCACTTTGTTCTACAGAAAAATAGTTCTGATTTTCACTTTTAGGTCTTGCTTCTGGCTAGAGAATATCAAACAACACTATGTCTTCATGTGTTTTGTAATGTTAAAAAAAAACCTGATAAAACATTGACATAAAAATTCAGCTTTTACAGTTCACATTTTTGGCAAACCCGAGTCTCAGGAGTGGGAATTTTTGATGGATACATGTAGTTACAAACAGAAGGTCAAAGGGGAAAGAGTTACACAGTCTTAACCAAAGTGGGGATTGCAGCAGTAAATTAATGTCAAATTATCTACCTTGAAGGATCCTTGGGCTACACAGGTAGTAGGGCTTGTATATTTTGAAGAACAAAACAGCTTATTAAGATAACTTCAAAATAAATTTCATCTGCTGCATTTTACTGTCTGCCTGCAATACAATATTTGACTTCTGATCTCACATATATATTACGTAGGGCAGCTTTAGAAATGGGAAAGAATATTAGTTCTCTGCTAAGAGTTGAAAACTCCACCCCTGAGACAAATATTAAACATTCTGGTTTTTAAAATTGTAAATGTCCACGTGTAGTATAGCACTATCAAGTTGGTGGGTTTTTTTAAGTAACACTGGATTTCAGTCTTACCTTGAGTTATCTGTTTTACAGCTACATTTACTTATGCCATTGATTTGCATTGACATACATTATGGTATTGACTGATGATGTCAGATAATTTATTACTTGCATGGAATATCAGCAGATTTTCTTTCAGGTACAAAAATTTCCTAAGTGAGTGATGATGCCAAGGTCAGGAGCTTGATTTGTTTTTCTCGTCATAGACTTCTGTCAAAACAAGTGCATTGTTACAAACAAATAACTCAAACTGGAAACTAGTTGCCATTCTGATAGGTAATTATATTTTAACAGGGCAAAATCCCAGCCCAAGCTGCCAGAGAAGGCTCAGCTAAAGCCAGCACGGGCTGGAACAGCGTGTGTGCTCAATGTAATTGTAAATGGGGCCACCTCGGTCGTGCTGCCTCTTCAAACTTAAAAGAATTAAGACCAAAGCTGTCCAAATGTTAACTGAAACTCCTAATAATTAAGGGTTATTAGGGGCTGCTGGCTGGCTTTATTTTCTACTGCAGTGCACTTGTGCTTGTGGATTCTATTTATACACAGAATTAAGAGCTCTGTTTGAACAGGTAATCCAATCTCCTCTGTGTAATTTAGCCAATGATTTTTTTTTCCCTGGCCCTTAATTTTGGCTGTGTTTCATGATGTACAGTGCAACTGCAATACTAAAAATAATCTCATTCAACATACTTTATCTGAAAGGATAAATCAGACTACCTTACAAATGCTGGGTAAATTTCTGGGTTTTTTTCTACTTACGAAGGAAGCCCCAGAGATGCTGAAGGGAATTTTCCGTGTGCATCTTTCCCTCTAGTGGCTGCTGCTCTTGGGGAAAAGCAGCAAGAGCAACATTTCTGCACTTCTGTATTGGGTACAAAGGGATGGCAGGATGGAGGGAAGGAGACAGGTAGACAGACTTTTGGGCAATTAAAATATTGTGATGAACCATATGAAGACAAAGATACACAATAGCCATGGATTTGACTATATTTTCATGGAAAATGCAATGTGTTCTTGAAATGTTGTAATAATTCTGATCAGTTGCATGAAGATCAGCTTCTCAGCCACTTTGCAGTCTCTCACACTGATCCTTTTTGTTGGTCTGTCATTTTCCCAGTGCTTGCATGCTCATGGAGTTGGAAAATACCTCAGTGACAGCCCATAAACCAGCTGTCCTTCATGTATCCATTCCACACACCTTTCTCATGTTTGCTAAACACTTTATTTTGTCTGTCCTTTTCTTTTTGGCAGCATTAAACCCAGAGCCAAGTGTCCATGCTCATTGTTTCCTTTGGGCAATGCCTGCTCTGGGATTAGTGCCTATCACACACCCCAGCAGCCCTTCCCAAATTGCTCTGGTAAAGGGATCAGTCAAAGCCATGAATCCACGATTGTTCAGAGGGTGAAGTGACTGAGACAGCACTGCAGAAACACAGCTGGCCCAGGTAGAAAACACAGCAGCAGGGGGACAATCACCACGTGGAATATTTCATTAGGATTTATTTCTGGTCTGCATGCAGCAGTGAGTGCTCACAGGCAATACAGCCCATGCCCTGTATTGCACCTCTGGCCACCTTTTCCAGGTGCTGAACCTGTGATTAGGTGGAGGCTGAACACCACAAATGGAGTAAGCAGAGGGGAAAAAAGAAAAAAAATGACAGAGAGGGAGAAAAACCTGCTGTAATTTCATTCATAGCATACACAGATGCCAACCTGAGTTAGTTTTCCAGTCCTTTAGCTGGAGACATCTTTATTCTTCTTTGCTTACTTTCACCTCATTGTTTTCTTCCATTTTTGCTAGTTTTATAGCAGAGTTGCTCTCTCCAGCCAGACTCATTTATTCTGGCTCAGAACAGAATGGTTTAGGTCTTTGTAACCTACACTAGCTGAGAGATTTCCTGAACACTTGTCATTTACTGCTCTGACAATTGGCAATAACAAAGGCTATTAGATACCTCCCCTTATTCACTGCACTTACTGGGCATATGTGGTACCTGGCTCAGAAACCATCACAGGGCTAACCCCCAGGGTGCATCCCAGGGCACACTTCTATCAGAAATCAAATCCGACAGGACTATCAGATCTGGGAGGTGAACTTGTAACCATAAGTCACAAACAATTAAAATCCTGAAATATAAGTGTTTCATTAAGGGCTTCTTCTGGGTAACTTGTTTGTAATTCAACCAGTTAAAAGTATCTATAGCCTTTCCCAGAAGAATTTAGACTCAACCCATGGTAAAAAAATAATAATAGATTACTTACAAGTTCTTTGAATTTCTACTGGGACAGTTCTTCCGCTCTTATTTAGGTTTGAATGTGTAAATGATTAGTAGTTATATCTATCTTCAGCAAAAATGTAAAATAGTAAATTCCATCAAACACTGACTACAGCTACTTTTTTTATCATAAAATTTTACAAATTCCCCACCAGTGAGCTCATTAGTGTAAATGATAGAGCCTTATCTCAGGTTTAAAGTCAGCAGTTTTCCTTAGGTACCAAGCAGCCTCTTTTGTGACATGGTAATGGAGGACCTTATTCCAGAGAGCAGGGAAAATTTCCTCCCTGCTCTTGTAGGGCTGCTAAAAGCAAGCAGACTGAGTGGGATCTCAGTACTGTCAGTATTCTCCTTGTCAAAAAGGAGCAGAGCATTTGTAGGGGAGAGAAGGGCACATTGCATCCCAAGCTTGTTGTGAGGGGCAGATGTCAAGGGACAACAGAGGAGAAAAGCTGTTTCTAAAGAAAATAATAGATTCTCCCTATTCTACTCTCCAGAATCTTTGCTGCATGCAAACACTACATGACATATACATTAGTATCCCAGGATGCCATCACTGTGCCTCAGCACACACTGGTACCTCACCAGAGCTGGGGACACTGCTGAGTCCTGCTGGCAACAGACACGGCTGGTGCAGGTCTCAATTTCCACGAGCACCTGCAGGGGTAGAGGTGAGAGGAATGGGTTGAACTGTAAAAGACACTGGAAACTACAGATAAAGATAAAAATATTCAACTGAAAATTATTTCTTCAGTGGCAAAGAGGAGAAAGCGGGGAGAAAACCCTGAAAACCAAGCAATTTCTCAGGAGTTTCATCTGAAAACCCCATGCCCGATAATTGTGGGTTAAATGTGTCAGCCAGCACATGGACACCGTGCCATGCTGCCTTTTGAACTCTGCTTTTCATGGACAGTGATCTCTGCATTCTTCACAGTACAACAAAATAACTCTGTTGAATGCGGTCAGGGGCTAAGGCTGGATTGCTCAGGATGCTCAGCGGGTTTGCTCAGCAAGGGGAGGGCTGTCACTATGTCCGGAGTTCATCTGCTGCTTGCTGAAATCGTAAGGCAGCACATTTCCATCTTCTGGGCACTCTGGGTATTTGAGAGAGCTGTTTGTGGCTCTGAAGGCGAGCCCACGGCGCTGCTATGCGCTCGGGCAGCGCTGCGGAGCGCGGCCGGGGGTCCTGCAGCAGCACAGCCACCGGGCTCTGGAGGCAAAATGCGAGAGCTCAGCACTGGAGAGCCTTTTGTGGGGAAACACGAGCAATCTCCAACAGTGCAACACACAAAATAACAAGCTAGGGGATGTGGGCACGCAGATTTTGAAAGTTTGAGTCAATAAAGGGTGGAGGAGTGGAAGTGTTTGTGGTGTTTCTGAAGGAAACCCGCTATCCCTAGAACCAAGAGCAATCTAGTTAAAAAAAATATAAAAAAATAAAAAAATCCTGGAAGCAAACCTCCTTGACTTGGAGAGGAAAGAGTATATCTCACAGAAAACAAAATGTCTTCCATTGACTAATTGGAGCAACATTGTTTAAATATTAAGCTGTGAAACAAAAAGTCACTGTTAATTTGCCTGGGGTTAAGCAGTGAATTCTGTCCTCTCAATTCTAGATTTCTAATTTTGCAGCCAGCTGGGCCTGTGGTTCCCCACGTAACAGCATCCTTTGGTGTGCTGATTCCCTGTAAAGTTCCTTCCAAAGCCTATCAGGCTCAGAGATAATTTTTTTCTTTCATCTTCTCTCAACCATGCATTTACCTCACCATCCATGGACTCGAGTGTTTTGTGTCATTTCTGGAACTGCAATTCTACAAGATTAGGGCAGAAAAAGAATAAAGAGAATTGTTTCACATGAGGAGGACTTTTATATTGGTTTTTTTTCAGGTTCACAGAGCACAGGGAAGTGCCTGTATGTTGCAGTAAGCTTAGGGCCTGGTACAAGGCTCAGGGGAATGGGGAAGAGATTTTTTTTATTTGTTGAGCATCGCAATGACCCCCTCAATGACCACTGTGGAGGGTGTCTGGGATACGCAGGGAGGACTCTTCCTCAAGGGCTAAATCTACTTGTTTTGGACACTTCTTATTTAGATGAACTTCTGAGGAGATACAAATTGCATTTCATGTAATTGTCCCTGCTACTTGGGCCAAATTCTTATTTACACTGGAATAATTTTTTTTCATATATATTAAATACCACAGTGGTGGAAAGAATAGTTATTGAATATAGGTACCTAGTTCTTCATCAACTGCCTTCACAGGTACATTTCATCCCCTGAAACAAAAAATCCAAGTTAAACCTGTCACAAATATCATGTTTTCTTACATATTCTTTCCTCTAACTATATCCACCAGCAGATTGTCCATCATTGCTGCAGGCAGCTTGTGACAAACTGCTGTTTCAGTAATTACTGAAGGTCTGTACCACGTTTGTGATGCTGCTCACCAGAGGGGTTCAAACCTAGAAAGACAGACATCATCATTCTTCTTTTGAAGCTGAGACCAAGTCGGAGTCACTGGGCCGGCCACTGACTGGCTCAGCAGATCAGCAGTGGCACCAAACATATTGTATTTATTGAATATATGAGGGGAACAATGAGAGATAGGATGGTAACAGCAGTGATACAAAGGGAGCGAGACAGCACCGGATAAGGAATCCAGTCAGGTATTGGCCAGCTACCAGCATGAGCATATTTATAACAAAGATCATTTCAGGGTCATAATCAGGACATAAAGGGAATCTGCTTTGTTTGCACATCATCATTCACCATTGTTCAGCACATCTTTAAGGTAAAAAATGCACATGTATTTTCTAAAATTTTAATTAAAAGTACATTTTTCATTTTGTACATAACTTCTTTATTATTTTTGCATCTCAAGTAAGCTGTGAGTTCTTTGTTTAGGTTATGTAAAATATCTACCTACAGAGAAACCTGGCTGTACTGAATGACTCTGCACCTTACCATTTTCTTCCAGGGTCAGCAAAATTCTTAAAGGCTGAAGTGTAAAAATTGTGTTGCATTGCATTTGTGCATTGCCTTCCCTTTATCCACAGAAACTCACCTCACTTGCCTCAGTCCTTTTTCAAACTAGGGTTTATTTACAAATTGGCAGTAAAGTGCTGTAGTCTCTTTGACAGTTTGCAATTAATTGCACACAATCTGTTTAGGTTTCAAGATGCACTGTTCATAAATGATGATATATTCCAAAAGGCAGTCCAATTGGCTGCTTTGCATATTGCATATATTTTTCATATTTTGAGACAGGACATATGCAAAATCATTTTAGTGTGGCAAAAACACAGGCAAGATTATTTGGAGGAAAGGCCAGAGGTTCTATATCTAATTCTTTCACTCACCTGCTACAGACTGTGGGTAAGTCATCTAATATTTCTCTGCCTTTCTTCTGCATCTGCAGAAGGTTGTTTGTTCTTCTAAGAGCTGGAACACAGTAAATGAAAATGTAATTTATTATTATTAATATATTCCAATAAATGGTGTTGCAGTGCTCTAGCATTCTTTTGAAGTCAGTAGCAAAGAGTACTAAATAAAGAGAGAATTAAAAGAAAACATATTTAAGTCCATTTGATATACCTGCATGGAAATGCTGTTTGTGGAATAACCTCCTCAGAACACGAAACTAATAAAGGCATATGTGCTAAATGGGTCCCAGAGCCTTGACCATCTTCTGCTCTTTTTACTTGTCTCAAGAGTGACATGAGTCATGTGTCCCAGACCACTAAAAGCAACTTTTACAACATAAAGCATTTAAATGTGCCAGTAAATACCTTATATTGACATCATATCTCTCACCATTCTTACAATGAGCTCCTATTTACTTTAATTTTTCTCTCTTTTCTCCAACGCTGCCTTTCTGTTGTGAATTATGGGCAGCTCTCAGAAAAGTGACACACTTTAATGATACATGTAATACTATAATTGAATCAAACTACTTTGTTTCCCCAAAAAGCTATTCTTTATTTGCTGGCAGGCTGCTTGTTTATCCTAACATTGTCAGTCACATCAGGAAAGCCTTCTTAGTCATAAAATAGCTATTGTAGAGGAAGCATTATTGGTTCAGTGCAGGGCTTTTTAGCAGTAATTATGTACAGCTTTTAGTAATTTTGAGAGTCACCCAAGCATCATTGATAGAAACCATTTGCAATGACATGCAATGATGCCTGTGTAGCATTTTTACAAGCAAAATAAAATAAGACATTTTGGTGGTAACATGTAAATTAGCCTTGAGGCTTGCAATGCAATGCTCATCAAGTGTATAACATTTAATTACAAGACCACTGAGCATGAGTGAGGTCCCCTGAGCTTTTCATCCCCACAACAGAAAGATTCTCCCACTGAACTGATGATTTGAATCCTCTCATCAGATGTGGAGTGAATTCACTGCTCTCTCAGCAGGCTAAACTGGCATTTAAGGGTCCACCATGTTTCAGGACCCTATTTGGTAAAGTACTTCATGGGCTTGCTGCTGCTTGAGATCCCTTGTTGAATCCCATCTGTGAAGAACTGAGAACTGCAGTTGACAAAACTAGCATGCCAGGAGGAAGAAGAGTTTACATGAATTTGGTTGAAATTAATTGAATTAACTTCATCTGATGACAAGAATCAAATAGAAAACTAATAATCCATTTCAAATTCCCTAAGTGATGCTGTTTTCCAGTAAGAGAGAAAACATTACCCTGTAGGTTTGCTGGAGATATGAGTTTCATTTTCAGTATCTATCTAGTATGGCAAATATATTTACTAACTTACTTGTTATAGACAACAATACAGCCAATTTTATGTGTGTGTTGTCCCGGTTCCCTAGGCGCTGGAAAATGAGAAGCCTGAGGGACTTGCTGCCCTGCTGGATGTGGTAAGGGACAGCTGCTTTTAATGTTCTGAAGTGTTCTGGCTTCCCAACACTGAAGTGTTACCTTTTTATGCAAATGGTAGTGGCAACAGCATGCTCAATCTGTGCTATTTCATGATTATGTGCAATCAATAAACCCCCAGAGCCTCTGAAACGGCCACCTTGCTCAGCCTCTCCAGTAGGGAGGTCTATTTAGCAGCAGGTTTTCAGCAGACCAATATGTGGAATCAATACCCTGAGAATAATCTGCCCACTTGTCCTTATGAAATATTTGTATTTTTCCATGCAAGTCCTAACAGTCTGAATGACTTTTCCAATATGTAAGGGTTTAGTGCTTTGTGTGGAAATGCGTCAACTACTCCATTGCCAGCACATCTGAGAGGTTCTCTCAAGGTCAGTACTGGATTGAGCTTTAAAGTCCAGTCATGCAGACACAGAACACCCACCTAAGTGGTTACAAATTGCCTGTGAGCTACTACAATGTGTAGGTGAGGAGAGCCTGGGAAGGTCATGGAGCTTCCCTCTCCTGAGCTCTCTCTACACCCCTTCTGTTACTTGGGGCAAAAACGGGGCCCCTCTCTGCTGTGTGCATTGCTCACCTCAGAAGGGGACAGTGACTCCAGCCTGTTTTCTCAGTTGTTTTTACCTGCATGGTTTCAGCCCAGTGTGGGACAGAATCCCTGCCTCAGTCTGTCCCTTGGGCAGGGGAATCCTCTACATTCTGTGTCCAAAGTATCCCTCTCTGGTTGTAACTGTAACCATGACACCATTTTTTTCCTTTGAAGAGTAAATACAATATTGTTTTTAGTATTTTTAATAGTAATCATGATTTGGGAGGACTTAAAAGTTATTCACAATTAGTTTATTTTCTTGACTCCTTTAATATAGTCACAAGACTACAGTAATCTCCACATGTCCCTTCTGATCCAGGATATATTTTTCTCATCCTGATTTTCAAAGGGGAAGCCCTCAGCAAAGGGTCTGAGGTCACATTTTCATTTTTAGCCTAGTTTCCTAAGGAAATGAGGGTCATGCCATTACTGTCTGTCTGTCTGTTCTTATTTTTCTGTCATATTGCCTTACAGGAACTTTTGAGCCTGTCAATAAACCTCAGTCAGAGTAAAAAAGGCTTTGTAAGTCTCAAGAATAAATACATGCCTGTAAGACTCCATGGCCACTTTTGGCTGGGGAGCAGAAGAGACACAAATTAAAGCTCTTGCTGAGCAAAGGTGAGAAAACTCAGCCAGTTCCATCTGCTTGGCAGCACCGATGGACAAACCAGGGCTGGCCACTCACCAGCATGAGGCTAAATTTGGACAAGGCAGGGCAGGAACAGCTTCTTGGCTGGCGAGGGTGTAACTGTGGATCCAGCTGCTCCCAGGAGTGGGAGGCTCCCGGAGCACAGGGCACCTCTCCCTCACAGGCACATCTCTAGTTCTGTGCTTCACAGTGGTAATTACAAACCTGTCATCAAATTCTGCCTTGCTTGCCAAAATTATCAGAGTGTTTTTCAGATTACACACAGTGATACCATTCCTGTTCTAGAGAGATTATAATTTAGGGATATAAATTATAGTCATTCCTAAAACCTACTGTCTGTCTAAATTTTGAGTTAGAGACTGGAATATAATTGCATGGTATAAATCACTCAGAAATTCTCAGATAGTGGATAGTGTCTAATCCAGCTTTTTATGTAGCTGAAGTAAAGCTATCAATGAGTTTAGTGATGCAGGACAAAACTTGGGCTGTATTTGTATTTGGTTAGTAGCACTTGACAGGAGGAAACAAGCACATTGTTTGTATATACTTCATATGTAGCAGCACTATAGGGTTGGAAAAAGCACTAAGAGAAATCCCCACAAAATAATTAAAAAAAAACCAAACAACCAATGATAGCAAAGAAAAAAATTCACCCTGAAAAAAAGCCACAAAATCAATAGATTATGAAAGCTACGCTGAGGCTTCCACTGCTATTATCTCAAGGCTTTATTATCAAATATCAAAAAATCATTACTGCAATATAAAAACAGCCATAATAACAATATAAAAACTCCACTCAATCTGTTCCTGCAGGGATCTGATCTAAAAAATCCACAAGAAAAAAACCAGTTGGTGTGAAAATGGCAGTTAGCCAGTTCAATCATCCTGCCAACCTGGTTCTATAATTGTACACCAGTCACTACACCTCAGTACCACTACTGTAGATAACTTCAAAAGAAGTGTTCAAGCAAACAAATTGGAACTAAATCAGAAAAATGAAATATTTTGGAAAGGCTCATAACTACCATTATTAGGTGCGATATTTGTGGCTTTGGCTTTTTCTATGTAGTATAACTGATTCCTTATCACTGAGAAATATAACTTAGACACTCTGCCTTGTGTCCTCCTGCACAAGGCCAGCTCTTACCAGCTTAAGCATTCTTCTGGTTTCCTTACCTCAAAAGCAAGAATCACTTCAGCTTGCATGGGATACCTTCATCCTTGCTGCTTATGGGCATGTAGTTTTAAGGAAAACAAGTTTCTACATGAAAGATTTCTGTTGTTTGACACTTCTGTATCTTTAATGAGTTCTTGTGCATAGTGTTTTCAAAAATCCTCTTGGAATCTACATGCAAGTAGAGCTTGTAGTCCATAATGGTATTTGGTGGGTGGGAGAGAGGGGAGGATGGGAGGAGAAGGGGAGTAAATGCCATTCTCCATTTTTTAGTATAACAAGAAAATAAAGTTTTCTGGTCCAGTTTGTCCAGAATCATTTGCTTCATTCTTGTTTGACACCAAAACCGCAAGTCTGGCCTGAGATTTATAAGCCCACTCAGCTCTTTGCAGTGAACTGTTGTATTTAACAGATATTTTAAAAATCTGCCTGTATTTAGGGACAAATCATAAATACATACTAGTAACAGATGTTTGTCTTTTCTTAAGCTTAAAATAAGTAAGGCTCATTATAATTCCATTATAATTTGTAAAAGTTATACCTTTTTTGTGTGGCTTTCTTTTTGAATGTGTGGGTAGCAGATGGTCCTTCTGAATTCCAGAAAATGCACAGAGTTGGCTGACTAGATCAAAAAAACAAGAAGTTATAAAAACTGAAGGCTGGACACAGAGATGACAGGGTTAAAGCAGGATGCACAAACTCATGTGAGCTTACTCTGTGATTTTTACATTGTGGGAAAAGACCTGTGGGAAAAGTACCCAGACCCTCCCAAATGAGATCTCTGTAGGTGAGGAACACGGAATCAAACCAGCCTGTGAGCAGAGTGCAGCTCTGGTTTATGTCCTCTACTGCCCACTCGTTCTTGGCTTTTCTTCTGCTGCAGGCAGGCTGTCTGAAGTCACCCTGCAGCCTTTCAGCCGATAATCTACTTCCTGACTATAACTAGCAAAAGACTAACATTGCACTTGGCTCTGCAGTAGACTCGAAGCAGCCCAGAGGCAGTGCAGGGCCAGCCTGCTGCTAGGCTGTTTGTTTATTTTGGTTGACATTTTCCTTTGTGGAGAATCTGCTCCTTGTTATTCAGTATGTACACCCTGCACATATCCTATGTGTTTAACTGTCTTTGGATAAAAGTGGGTATTTTCCCATGTCAATAAATGTTATGGTATGAAGCTGTGAGCAGGACTCTGAGAGAACCACCCCCTGCTGAGCATCTCACTTTTGCATTGAGTTTTCTTTGTTAATCGTGTGCAAAATAAAAAGGCTTTCTGTCTAGCAAAAACCCATCATTAATTTTTCATATGAGCACTAAAATCTTGAACACAATCCTTGATGGCTTCAAAGAAAAGAGAATAATGAAACCAAAGAACTACATTTTCTTTTTTTTCATCTTAGGTATTTGATATTTTAAGAAAAAAGTTTTAATGTAGAATTACAGTTCTCTCAGCTTCACAGTGACACATTCATTCTGAAGGCTACATTTGACCTTCAACTTTTTCCTTCATTAGCAGGATTACACCTAAACACTCCTTCATTTTACTGCAAATGAGACAGATGCAATGTGTACTCTGTTTGGCCCCAGCATTTGGATTATCCCAAGAGTGGCATTTATGTTCTTGTAGTTCCTTGGTATAAATAAATATCAAAGTAGGAAGACCAATCTGTACTCCACTAGGAATAATAAACTAAAATAATATGGCACTGATTCTGTTTGGGTTGTCTAAATGTGTTTTTATGATTGTATATGTTTATGGCTTTCTCACACAGCCACCATGAATTCCAGGCAATTAAAAAGGACATGAGTTCTGAAGCATTTTAAAAGGGGCTTTGCTTTCCAAATGGTGTGCTTTAAAAGTAGAATATATTTTTTTGACAGAACTACTGCAAAATCAACAGTCGCACATTTGCCCTGCTTCAAATTCCTTTCCCTTCTTCCACCTGAAATAACTAATTAGAATATTTTTGTAAGTTGAAAAGAAAGGCAGGGAAAGATTCCTTATGTTTGCACATATATTAGATGCAGTGCTAGCTGAAGACTCAGCCTGGAGTCCCCAGATGTGAAAGTAGCTCAGAGGGAGAATGTAGCAGGTCTTGTGTCAGGTCTATCAGCCTACCCATACTCTGTACAATCTGCTTTTTTCAGGCTGAACCAGTCCAGTGTCACCACAGGTGGGATGGAAAACATTCTGTGACTGCACACACTGCCTGGCCTTCACCCCCACTTGACTGAGGGACACAGATTTTTCAGTCATGGATGTAGAGAAGAGCTGTATTTAATTCAATAAATTACTGCTGTGCTCTAACCTACCTCAAACTGGTCGGTCTGTGTGGTGTCATGAGTTATTGAACAAAGAAGTACAAGTACAAGTAGTGAAGAAGCAGCAAATTTGATCAGACTGTTAAATTGTTGGCTGGCCTTTGTTATTTACATCATTTCATATACAGGGGAAAGAGCCAGGAGAAGAAAAATATTTTTAAATAATTTTCCAGTTATAAACCAGTTTCAAATGGTAATGTTCAAGAAATACTATGGAAGACTAGAGGAAACTAATTAGATAGGTACATCAAAAATGTACAAAAATTTTTAAAGGCAAAAATTGGTTCTCCTTCAAGTCAAAATGACTTTATATATGTGAAAAAGTAAATAAATGGAAGAGAAAGGGTGATAAAGTTTGATCATTTGCTGTTCCACAAAGTGACCCAAGCTGTCAGAGGAGAACTTCATGGACTTCAGTAGTAACAGCACAATATTTCAAAATTTAGAATTCAGAATTTAAAAACAAATTTATTGAAGAGTATGACTACAGATGTCACTAAACTGTTAATAACACATCTGGAACAAGCACTTGGAATCTCTGCAAAGTCTGGAGACATGATGTAGTAGTTCCAGCAAGTGATGGCACACCCTTGGATGAACAGTGGATGTGGGTAAACATACTGTCCTGGTTTAGGGAATCACCTCAGGACACATACCTAAAAATTCTGGGCCAAGAGCGCTGAAATTCAGAGTCCACAAAAAGTCATATTTTATGAGAGAATCACTGGGGATTTCTGCCACTTCAGTCATAAGATGTTGTCTCTGTATTGTTCACAGGGCCTTGGTCCATCCACTTGTTGCATGAATACTTTACTGGGAGCATAGTCATAAAGAGAACTATTAGCCCATTGTGCTGAAGTACAGAATGTCAGCTGTTTAGGGTAAATGTATCATCGTGTCATTATTAAATATTTATTTTGTTGTAGCACCAAGAGGCCAATCCTGTCAGGTTTCCTCTGTTAAATTTTTTATGAATGATAGTCCCTGACAAGCTGACAGGAATATGAAAGAGCAGAAATTGACACAAGCTTCTGGTGTTTCCAGAGGAAGGGTGTAAATCCTGCCCAGGACTCTTGTTTAGCAATGAGATCCCTTCAGGAGATAAAACAGGCACTCATAGGATAACCTCTGCCAGGAGCAGGGCAAAGAGAAAAAACCCTGAAGAGCCAAAAGCGTTTCCAAAGGCAAGAAAAAACAATCTAATCCCTCTGGGTGGTTAGGAGGCAGGGAAAATAAAAGTAAGCAGAATAGAGGAAGTCCATTTTATTATTTGAAAATGATATCCGAGTTTTGAGCGGTTTAATGGAGCCCAGCTCGGAGCCTTGCCCAGCTGGGCACAGCCAGGGCGCTGCTCAGGGCTGGAGGCAGCAGAGCCCAGCGCGGGGGGAGCTGCCCTGCAGGAGCCCAGCTCTCCTCCCTGCCTGCCTGGACAGTCCCTGCCTTGTCTATTACAGCAGGAAATGTTTTTAAATCTGAACAATGCAGCAGATCTGAGGGCAGACAGCTCAGATAATGAAAAGAAAAAAGAACTATTACTTGGAAATTATTGTTGCTTTGTCACTTTCCCTTAATTTCCTCAGTAACGGGTAGAAACCGTTCCTTAGCAAATATTTAGGAAATAACATCCATAATACCATTTCCCTGCCTCAGTCTTAGCTATTGTTTCCATCCTTTTACTTTTGATGACAGGTGAGTTTCAATTGTAGTCCTTTTAATGAATACTCAGCGTATAAATTATGCAGATTAAAGTATCTAATTTCAGAGTAAATTTCAGAGATTCTTTTATTCTTGTGGTGCATAACAACTGCAAAACATTTTGATTTAATTCTTCAAGGCTTTATAATAATTTTTTTGTTTTAACTAATGCTAATAAAATCCCTACATTCACTTATGAAAGCAGAAGCTGAAAGAATTAAATAAAAAGGTTTAATCTTCAGTTAATTTGTTAGATTCAGGTAAATAATGCTGATGTTCACACTGTAAAATGCAATTTAGAAGGAAAACCATTTTTTTTCTTGTTCTCAACTGAGTATGGTCTATAGCTAGATTACACTGACCATCAGTCAGATCTTCACCTGGTGCAAATATTTTTGAAGTTAATGCAGCAAAAGCAATGTACATCAACAAAGAACTAAAGTACTATCAAGGCTCTGACTCTGAAAAAAACCAAACCTTTGTTAATACACAGTGAAATTAGGGAGCTTCATGGAGGGCACAAGGATTCGGCTCTTTGGATTTTAAGACTTAAGGCTCAAGGTTTGGAAGTAATTTCCTGCATTTCCATTTTTCATTTTTAAGCCTTTCTATCTGTTTCACTGCAATTCAGTGAAGAAAACTCCTCATTCCACAAAAGAAAATTTTGGCTATCAAACAAACTTCTTGTCAGATATTGGTATGGAAGAAACCTCTCAAAACCACCAACTTTAATATTAAATGCTTCCCTGTAGTTCATAGAAGACCAGTTTTCAGTGTTTATTTATTTAGGTACAGTGAACCAGTTTGACCAGGAGTAGTAGCACACAGCTCTGGAGCAGGGCATTGCCTGATGGCTGGTGTCTTAGTGAGGATGGAAAACACAAGTATTTGTGTGCCTGGTTAAATCTGGCACAGAGATCTGAACAGCAGGCTCCTGTATTTCTTGCATGAGCTACCTGACTACTGTGCTGCTGGACACCAGTGCAGGCCAAGACCTCATTTATTTCCAGCATTGTTAAAATCAGGGTTTTTTTTAACTCCTACAAAAGGACTTTGGCTTTGAAATTTGATGCCTTACAGTGACACACCATTTATTGGAATATCCCCAGTTAACCTGACCTGCATGTTTTGCTATTAAAGCCCAAAAAGTTAAGATGGCAGCAAACCAGAGGAATACAAATCTATCTTGAACATCACGCACAGCTTCCTTTTGTGTTGAATCACAATAAAACTGCAGAAAGTCGGCCACAGCCTTACACTGTTAGGTTTGGATTGCTGTGCATCACAAGCCTATTCACAAGTACCTGACAAATCTCTCTCATTAATAACTAATGACAATCTCACTGGTGCTACAATGCATGTTACATTTAATCAATTTGCTATTTGTATTCATTATGTATACCTCCTATTTTGAGTCATGAAAAATTGAAAAGTAATTACAACATGGAAGAGCATCATGGATAACAAATGAGACAAGATGAGAAAAAGTACTAATAATTGGTCAGTTGTGCTTGTCAGTACATTTAAAGCAATTAAGGCAGGAAATGAGATAAGGCAATCGTAAGCCTTTGAAGTTTAACAGAACATCAGGAAAAGCAATGGTATGGTACCCTGGTTTTGACAAAAATTCAACCATCTAAGTAGAGGCTTTAAAAAATTGCTGAACTGCAGCTGTTACTTAAAGAAGTCAAAGTAACTTCTCAGAGTGAACTGTAATTGTAATGCCTGGTAGCATGACCCTGCTATAAGTCTGCCTGTCACCATGTCCATTATAGCCCCCACTGTAGCCAGGGGCAGCTAACTCATCTTTTCCACATTTCAACAGCCTCAAAGAAGGCAAACAAATTAATGACTCAGATGTCTATTTCTGCACTAAAAATAGGAAGACACATTCAACTGTTTATAATCAAGAGAATGTTAATCAAGAGAGTACCAAGATGCTGACAAACTTTTAGGATTTCAATTGCATTTTCTTGTTAACCAGAGGATTACCTTATGAAATGGAAGTGGGAGAAACCATGTCTCTCTGAGAGAGAACAAGCTGATGCAGTTTTGCACCTTGCAAAGATGTTGAAAAGTGGAACAGCCATAGTATCTGATTTAATGAACAGCTGCTGAGTTCCTAAGGCTTTTACCAAACCTAGTTTGTAGTTCACATTCCCTCTGCTGCTGGAATACATAAACACATAAGATCAAAGGTCCACTTTAAGAGAAAATATGCCTAATTTATTTTTGATCAGAATTTTGAGGAACTTATGTGTCTGTAGCTGACACAGGAGTCCTGGGAAGCCTTCTGTCCAGACAGTTCCTCTGGGTCCCAGAGTCCCTGTGCCAGGCAGGGCCAAACAGAGCAGTGTGCTACACCTGGAGCCAACCAGTGCATGCAGCAAGCACCCCAGGGGCCAGTGCTGACAAGCACAGTGGATTTGGCTCCTTAAAAATGCTATTATGGCTCTACCTCAAATTAAAATCTCTAACACCTGAGATAGTACTCAAAAGAGTAGACTGTAGTGGGCTGCTCACAGCCAGTACTCAGTGTGTGTGTGGCAGATCTTCTGAAAATAAAAAGGAATTAAAATTAATACATCAAGTTCTTAATTAAAATTCATCTTTATATCATGTTTTAGGTGAGGCATGGGTCAGAGGTTCCTGCTATGCAGAGTCACAGATATAAACTTAACACCATTTCTGCTCAAAAGGGTAGCTTTAAGGCTTAATTGAAACAGAAAAGAGAGTAAAGACATAACGGGAAAAGACATGGCTGACAATCACTTTCTTGAGAGAACTATAGTGACAAGGGAGGGCAAAAATGCTGAGGAAGGTGATGACTGTATTGCTGTGACATCTGGAAAGTAGAGTTTGGTCATAAAAAACTGCTCAGCATTAGCAATTATAGTAGCTTTTCTTTGACATTGCCCCTGAAGTTTAGAGGGAATATCATTGATTTCATAATGAAAGCTATTCATTTTGCAAAGGTTTATTGTAAAGTGTCATGAGGAAAGGCATCCTCAAGACACTAAGAAATATAATGGGAAACTTGCAAAAAGGTGTAAAGAATTCCAAATCACTACATTGGCTAGATTTTAATGTGGATAGATACTAAATTCACTGGCTGATTAATGGTACATTCCTCTTAAGGAAAGTTAATTAGTAAAGGAATACTTAAAGAAATGCAGACGTGAATAAAACCAGTGCTAGCAGCACAGTGATTACATGGGAAAGAAGACTCAGTAAAGCTAATGGGCTTTCTCAGGTAGGATTTGATCTAGAAATTGAGGGATTAAGCAATTCAACGAGGCCACGTGAAGTCTTCATTACCTTCAAATAAAACATTTTTTATCACCTAAGTCCCTTTCCTGCTCTGTGTGTGTATGGAGTCTATTCCACATCAGCAGTGGGGTGCAAAAATTCTCAGCTTAAATCATTCTAGAAAAGAGTTTCAGCTTTTCAGGGAGCTTTTTTAAACTGCCTGTTCAAAAGAATTGCAGCTGTTTATGTGTGACCACCCTGTAGTCAACAAAAGTGGTAGGTTTTTGTGAAAATGTAGGAGTATGAGCTTTTTGAAGAAGAGACTATGAATCTTTGTCTACTCTGAAAGAGAACAAGGATGTCTGTGTGCTGGATACAGGGGTTTGTAAATAAGTATCCAGTTTATTGGTATAAGCAAAGGAGAAAAGGTAAAGCTAAAAAGAGAAAGTATATACAAGACAGGATTTTCTAGATTGGTGTGAACTTCAAATGGAAAGAGTTTTTTTGTATTTTATAGCACATGTCCCCACCAGACCCAGCACAATAAAATGGGCTGGCTCCCAGCACTTCATAGCATTTGCTGGGCCAGCAAGACCTCGATCTGTGTTCCATGTATCCAGCTGCTGCATCGGTGCAGATCCTGCCAGGCTCTCTGCAGGCACAGCAGTCCCAGAGCTTGTAGGGCTGGGACTGAAGTTGGTACATTTTATATGCAAACACATAACAGATATTCCAGATACTAAAAATATTAGGTGATGTAATTATGTAACTTAGGACTATGCAACCAGACTTCTAGATTTATTAATATATTGTAGGCTTCTTTTTTATTTGGAAGAAAATTTATATATCAAGCACTCTGAATAGTGGTATGTACTCAACTGCTATTGACTCACAGCTAGTTGGAAGTAATTATATGATTTCTCAATAAGCATCAGAAGTCAGCCATAAAGTTCAATTATTTTGACATAAGAGATCAATAATAGGAATCTGAAGCAATTATAGGCCCATGAAACTGCTTGACTAAAAATGATCACATGGTGACTCAGTCCCTGACAGCTGCTCCAAGTTCAGCCAGTGGTGTGGTTCTTCACATCAAAGCATATGTAATCAGTGCCTTATGCTACTAACATAAACTGTTATTATTTTGCATTTCCAGAGCACACCCTGCACCATGGACTGCATCCTGGGCTGAGCACATTCTTTCCCAGAGTAATTCTGAATATAATATTGAAATCTGTCATCACTGATATCTCTGAAAAGCACAAGAAATAACTGTGCACATTCACTTCTTTTAAATCAGCATCAATGTGCTGTCTTCCATTAAATATTAATCAGACTTCTGAGTCAACAGATTTCATCACTGGAGCCAGTGTTGGGATGCATGCTGCTGTCAGGGCAGTCCTGAGAATGTTCCCTGGATGCTCTTCCTGAGCATCTTCACTCCTGCTGCCCTTGCCCTCCTGGAATGGGAACTGGCGGCAAACGCCGCTATCCCAACTTTGCTGTGTGGCCAAGCCATCACCAGGTGCTTCCCATCTCCACACCCTGCCTCCTGCCCCATCCCACACACCCACAAGTGTCATTAGTACAGAGGTATCCCCTCTCTCTAATGACTGTCTGTCCTCTGGTGTCTCCCCCCAGTTCCTCTGCTGTAATGCACAGACAGCTGGCACTAAACAGCAGTGGGTTTTCCAGGGTATGATGATTTGATTTGACATAAAAGATAATGTTAGACACAGATAGGTACAGATGTGACTTTGGCAGTTCCCCTCCTTTTCCATTTCCTTCTGCTGTCTTTGAAACAAGTCTACAGCAAGCAAAAATGAGCAATGAATTGTTGCTGCTATCTGTTTTGTTTCATTTACTATGGTGCAGACAGACATTCACTGCTGTTTCATCTGCATGAAACCCTTAGAAACCCAGATATTTTCTCCTCTGCACTGCAAACATTATATTCCAAGGATGTGGAGGAGAGGTCTGAAGTACAACACGTTATCTTACTATGCAAAAGGAGTAAAGATATGTGGAATTTGGGTTCCAATATCTGTGCTTAGGGTCACAGCCTAGGCTATTCAGTAATGTATTAAATAGCAGACAGTATTGCTATATCTGTTTGACCAAGCATAGGGCTATGCTTAAAATGCATTGCTGTATTTGTTTTCAATTGACTTGTTCAACTAAGTTAAAAAAAATTCAAAAAACAACAAAACCAACAACCCCCCCAAAAAAACCCAAGAAGGTTTTATTTTAGTAAGTTCAGGTATTGTTTACCTTAGAGAAAAATATGTATTGCGTTCTTATGCAGACAATTAAGAATTTTTCTGTATCCCTCTATTGGTGACTAACCAAAGACCCTGGCTTCAAAAAGACAAAGTTCTTTCCCTTTTTTCTTACTTTCTATTGTAATTTAACAGTAATTTGAAATGGTTTAACCAATTAAAACTGGATTAAAACAAGGCAAAAATGTAATGAAGGTATTGTTTATATTTTTACCGCACCAATGGTCAAAGTATTCACATTTTATTTGCAATACCATAAATGTAGTGAGGTTTGCTGACCAAAAAATAACCCTGAAAACCAAGACCGACTTATGCCACTGAGAAGAGCTAGAGAGCACCCTTCAAGTTTCCTGGACAGATGACTATGAAGAAAGCAAAGCTTTATTTAGAAGCAAGCATTAAAACTGTGTGTAGACAAACACCTGAGCAGCATAGCTTATGAGAAAAATACCTTATGTCTTTTAAACATTGCATGTAATCATGTTTATGTCCTTAAGAACTATAAATGAAATTGTTGGTTTTACACTGGTGTCATCACAATAGCAGTACAGCCTTAATCAGTCATCATAAAAGCACATCTCATTCTCAAGTGGGGGTTCATTAACCGGACAGAAAAAACCAACTTCTTCAGACCATGCCTTAAAGAGCATGGCTGTGTGCTGGTTGTGCTGTGGGGATTTCTCAAATTAGAGCTTTGCTCTGCTGTTTTCCCAAAGGCTGCTCCTGTAAGTACACATCCTACTGCCCATGTAGACCTGCAAGGTCACTGCAGCAGCTCCTTGTTTCTCTGGAGCCCTCCTGTGAGCAATCGTGCTGGGAAACTCCCAGGCTCGTTAAAGCGTGCCAGCAATCCCAGCAGCCAGCCAGCTCCTCAAAGGAATCCCACAGGCTTGGCATTACTCGAGTCCTTTGCCCAGGGACAGAACATTCGTTTCTTGAAACTGGAGCAACCAGTGAAACTCCACAGCCAAACCAGGTCTCATTGCCTGGACTCCTTCCTGGCACCTCTGCCACCTCTTTCCAAGCTCTTTCCAGGCCAAGGTTCATCAGCTCCCTGCAGAAGGTTTCCAAAACTGAATTCCTTTCTGGCCTTGCCCCAAAGAGCCACTTACTCATAAACTTCCCCTGGCCACTGGGGCATAAATAAGGTAGCAGAAATGAGACTTGGACCACCTCTCTTAGAAGGAGACACTGTCTCCTGCCACTTGACACCAGTATGCAGGTTCACTACTTTTCTGTGTTTTCTGCTATGGTGTTTGCTGTTTCATTAATATTCATATGTATATTTAATCTGGGAGTCGTTTGGGGGTATATTTTATTTGGAGGGGGGGGCGTTGTTGGTAGTTTGTAAAATTTGAGGTGAAGTCCCTTTGTTTTTCCTTCTTGGGATCTGTGGAAAGCAACAGTGCTATTCTGTTCGTGTGTTCACCAACAAATCCGTCCTTTGAGAGACCACTAATTAGTCACAGGGAGATTTAAGTCTTGTTCCTTAAGAAAGGAGGCAATGTCAGGGAAAAACCTGTCACCTTTGCCTGACCAACCTGAAGGGAGATAGACTGTTACCACATCGACCGGTCCATTTGTGTGACAGGGAAAAGGATGCTGACTTATCTAAGGTGGAAAATGTGATAAACCGAAAATATTCAAAGAGAAATCATCTCCAAGCAGTTCTAACATTTTCAGAGGCTGCTATCCCTTCCACTGCCACAAATAAAACAGTATCAGCAACTAAGTGATGGGCAGTTATTTAATGACTTAATCTCATTAGGATATTTTAATTCCCAGAAGAAATTCAACCCGTTAGCTACATGAGGAAAAAAAAAAAATAGCCTTTCAAAAGAATTGTAAAAATATGTTAAAATGTGGTTAATACGCTGTGGACTTAGCCAGGATGTCTGGCAGGAGGAAGAGCAAGAGGTTATTGCTGGTATCCTCTGTAAGCCCCACAGCCACTCACTGAGCCCACCAAGTAATATCACTAACTGTTCCTAAGGTTAATTTTGATATTCTGTACAATTCCACCTTGCTTTTCAATTATGAATCCTATATTTTTATGTGATCTGGATAGTCAAATCTGGACTAGTCTTTGTATATAAAATAATCACCCCATCCCCCCGAATAAAGTTACTTAGCCTCACGTTCTCCATAGTGATGTAATCCCTTCTAACTCTTTCTCTCTCTTTTTTAACTAGAACTTAATCAAAATAAATACAGACTGTGATTAACTGCACTAAGAACAACAGTAGAGTCTCATCTAGAACAGCATCTTGTCATTACTTTGATTTCAGTGGGCTACCTCAGCTTACACAATTGTACCATTGAGATTTACATTCTAGAACTGGTTCTGCTCCTTATATTTACTTATATTAGCTTCAGTCGAATTATTCACATTGCTAAAGTGAGCAGTATTTGACCCTATAACATTAAATGAAAGGCATTAATAGCAGAATAACCTAGACAATATCTTTCAGCAATAATTAAAACTCAGGAAATTTTGTTTCCATCATCATTGAAAATATTAATTTCTCCATCACATTGAAATGTGGATACCTAATACCTGATTATCCAGATCTGCTCCACAAAAAGTCAATAAATTTCTACCATGTATTTGCTAATGCCAGTTTTATTTAATCTATGGTTTCAAAAGCAGTGATATAAAAGGTTCTGTCTTTTTAGAGTATTGTAAAATATAACTGGTAAGTAATGCATTTTCAAGAGTTTGAGGAACATTATTAAGGTTCATTTCCATGCTGCAGCTGCAGGAGTTGGAATTATGAAAGTGAAGAAGCTGTAAAATTGAAAAGGTCAGTAATGACATTCATCTATTCCAGCTGTCAAATCAAGGGAATGTTAACAAAACTAGTCTCTGGTAGAAAAGCTAATTGTCTCCTTGTATTTTGGCTGCCCCAATACACATACTCTACTGCAGCTAATCCACAGAAAAGACCACAATGGAACAGTGTATCATTCTTTGAACAGGCCTCTTGTAAACAAATAAACCTAATTTCCCTAAATGAGCAAGCTCTAATGATTCTATAACTTAAATTGGTCTACAAAGCAGACAAAATTTTCAAGTTTAAAGAAAACAGTTTGTGAATAAAGTTAGTATAAATCTGGACACTGAGCTTCCAGAGTGCTGAGAGTACAGGGCAAGTTTAAAATTTTGCACTAATGCAGTCCTGAAAGCAGCATTTCTAAAATGTCTCCTACCAAGGCATGTTTTATTATAACAACACATAGAAAAGTTTCTTTCACAGATCAAATCTTTTCTGGATGACCTGGATTTAATGATCCCACAGTAAGAGGGACCTTGTCTTCAGCAGCCCATTCCCATGAGGTGAGACAGTACAAATGGAACTCACCTAAACACAAATCACCAGTGGACACTGAGTCTAAGACCTTTTTCATTGAATGCCAGGCCCCTGCCATGTGCAGAAAGAGCCCTCATCAAGAAACAGTGAGAACCTTGTGCTTTTTATGATGCACCAAATCCTGCCTTATTGAGAGAACGACATTCCTCAGCAACTGAGGCCAAAGAAAGGGGCTCCAGATCTATAGCATGCCACTCATTCAAGGGAATCCAGTGATTAATCTACACAATTTTATTGCAAACCCCTCTGGCTATTCTCTATTGCTGTCTGGTTTTGTATTTTCACCCCATATGCTGCAGCTGTTACCAGAGGTTCATGTTACAACTGGAACAGCCCCACATAGACAACACTGTGTGAGGAAGGTATTCCCATTATACACCACTTCAGACTTTGATTTGTCCTGTTTTATGCAATACAAATGTGACAGAAATCATCCAACTTGACCAATGACAAATTAATAATAGGTCAGTATGTAGTTTTCTGGGTAACATTTTAAAAATCTTTCTGTTATGTTTCTTTTTCTATGCAGAAGTACTGCAAAAGCCAGAAACAATGCTGGCAATTCATGAAATATTCAGGTGTACAGTTGCAATTCTTTAATAAATGGAAGTGACCTTCAAAACAGACATCCCAAAGATTAAGAGAACTTCTCAAAAGATGGCATTTGTCACTAATCAATGACTTACACTCTTCCTAGCAATGAATACAAAAAAAGACCTTTCAGAATTATTCAACTTTAAAAGCAAATAATTCATAAAACCTACAAAAAAAGACATTAATGAGCTAGCAAAACAACAGATAGAAAACATCAAACAAGGAAATTGAAAGGATAAATCCCCTGTGCCTATCAGTCTCCATGTCTGGAGTGCTGGGAAGCCACTGGCACATCCATCTGCTGTTTCCAGGTCCTGGGTGATACTGTCTGCACTAACTACATATCTTTTATTATGATATTGTACATCAAAACGTTTATAACATTTTACAAATGGATTTCCTTTGTCACAGTCACACAGGTGTCTTGGCTCTAACTGGGTCACTGTGTGGGAACAGATGTAATCTCAGCAGAATACAGTGGGAAATCTGGGCTACGTTAATGACTGATCCAATTACAATGGAAATCTCTAGAAAACCCAGATTTATTAAGAACCTGGAGATAATTACAATGTACTTCTAGGGATGACCAGATGGACAAGCCAGTCTCAAACTCTTTAAGGGCAGTGGAGCTGAACAAGAGGTGCCTATGCCACTGCCTACGTAGTTGGAGAAATTCCCATTCTGAGGATGTGATGAAAAAGCTGGAGGCTCACTGCAGACACCTGGGCAGACTGAGTCTAGAAATGTCCTAGCCCAGCAGCGTGGCTCACCTGCTGCTCTGAGGACAGGGTGACAGAGGAAAAGGTTTCCAGGAAAAAATGCAGTGGGAATCAAGAAACCCCAGGCAGCTTTTCATCCAAGGAGACTATTTACGCTAAAGATCTCCTCGTGATTTAATATCAGGTCCTAGGATGAGCTACGTTTTCTCTCCTGAGTTGGAAATAAGTGCCATCTCCCAGGCTGCAATCTGATCTCACACTCAAACAAACCCAGGTATCTTCCACAGTGTTACACCCAAGAAAAGAGTATGAAATACACTTGAGAAATCTGATTATAAACATCTCTTTTTACCAATGCAAAGGCAGATAAAATTTCATAGCAACCTCTGTGATCTTGATAACATGCTTCATCACAGGGGCCTGCCCTTGTCTCTAGTAAAACTGCCTCTGTGAGTAGTCCCATTAAGGTAATTTGGATCTAAGAGGTTGTCTGACTTTAAGCATTTGGTTAATTAGGAACTCTGCTGAATCAGGATCTTTTCTTTTCAGCTAAATATTTTATCTAAGAAGATACATTAAGCAGTAGAAGATAATATTTCTTATTTCTAGTACTTCCTGCCAGCTTCAAACTAGTAAATATTTACGTTTCAGCCACAGATAGTTAATGTGACCTTTCTATTGCACACTACACCCATGCTGTATTTTTCTCTCACTATTGATATTCTTTCTAGTCCATCTTTCATTAACAAGCAGTATTTAAATAGATGCAAATTTCCTATTTTAGCTGATGTTTTAGGAACATTTTTAAGGTCACCCTGTTTGATCTATCACACAGACATAGCAAATTTATGCACCATATAGCCTATCTCTACTTGTTTTTTCACCTACATCTGTCTTCTCTGATTGCATTTGAAGGGGGTTATTTTCTATTTTAAATAAAAGATTTATGCCTTAGCTGTCAGTTTGCCTTTATTTGAAAATTTAATTTTGTTTCTAGAAGTCTAGATTAAGTTATTAGATTTAACTGTCCCTTGTGCGTTGCAGCAATAGCAGAAGTATATTTTCCCTGGTGGACAGAGAACATAAACAAAACGCTCTCAACTTAAAAATAAAGAATGTTATTATTAAGACTAATACAACACAGTCTAGGATACAAAAACTGGAGGTGTCATTTTTAATAAAGATGGTGAGGAATGGGAATTGACTAATAAATATGACAACTCACAAATCCAGCAGCCTCCAAAGCTTAGGAAATGCTTTGCAGAAAAAGCATGTTCCCCCCTCATGTCCCCTACACTTAGTCTAGTGAATATCCTTTCATACCACAGCACCACTGGGACACAAAACTTGATCCTTGATACTGAAGGGTTTATTTAAATGAGGCAGAAATGAGAATCAGCATCATTATTTCCAGTTAGTCAGAGGGGTAATTATTGATCCAGTGTGGTGTATCATATCTTCAGTGTGACACCTTCTTTAGCATCTCTCAGCAGGGCTACATTGGTTATATTTTCTCTCAAGCCCTGGAATTTTAGGGGTTTCCTAAAGCAATAACCATGTCATTGCAGTCCTGGCCTGTGGCTGCTGCCTTGCAGTGTCCAAACCAGCTGAGCTCTCTGGGGCAGGGCAGGGGTGGTGGTTGGGGGAGTGTGATCTTTTCAAACGTGTTCACACGTTTTCCATCTTTTTCTCCATTTTTCATTTCTAGAAGTACTTGGGCCTCTGACCAGCTCTGTTATCTTCTCTTCACACGGCAACATCCATATAGACCCAGTCAGAATCTGGTCTTAATCAACCTCTGCACCTCTTATAAACACTCAAACCCTATGGCTTGTGATTGTGCTCTCAACAATATGCAGTGTGAACAGAAAAAACAGAGCTGAAGGATAAATATTTACCTGCCTATGTTAGTAAATCTTCAGTCACAAAGGGGAAACCTTGTCGTGATTCTCTTTGTTAAATACTGAAAACAGAAAGGAGGAATTCCTTGTACAAAGAAAATGCATGTACAAGCATACATGATGGCTTTTGTCACTCACAAAGTATCAGCTAAGGGTTGAGTGGCTCCTCGGACTACAAGGTCCCCCTCTCTCCCAACTGAGAACAGCACAGCAGCTATTTAATATAAGCAGTGATGAAGAACAGCATGGCCACCTCCTGTTAAAGAAAGCAGGACAGGGCAAAGCTGAACCTTTTGGCAGCCTTCAGTCAATGCACCTGTATGCATAAAGTGCTATCAAATGCAAACAATCCCAGCAATAACTAGTCAATCTTGATATCAGCCCGGTAAAAAGTGAAAATACCACAAGGCACAATGTGCAGGCACACAGAAAATCATCAATACATCAACACAAAAGTGGAACTTTCCTAAGGATTTTCTTGGAAAATCTTGTCAGCTCAGAAGTACTCTAAGATACACATTCTAGACACAATTATGAGCCTCCTGCTGTCGCATGATCTGTATGACAACACTGGCACAGTATGACCACACCAGTAGGGAACTGGGCAGGGAACCATCCAGGCTCACACTCACCTGCTCTTTTGAAAGCAGGGCCCTTTGCTAGGAGCATGAGCCTACTGCTTCTGCTCTGATAGCAAAAATTCACCAAGGATGTGTTACATTAACCCTTATGTCAATGACCTTTCAAAACGTCATACAAGAAGAAAGTAATAGGCTAAGACCTGCAAGGAGGCAAACTCTGCACTACACACTAAGTAGAATATATTATCATGACAATTACTTTGTTACAGAAAGCACCTTCAAATACCAAATAAATTGTACAAATCACTGCACCAATGCAGCTGAAAAGACTGCTCCTCCTCTCTTTGATTTAACAAGTAATTAATGAATACATAAACCCCGAACAAAAGTTTAATCTATCCCACTGTCAAATAATTAATCATTCATTCCACGTTTAATCCTGCTCTGATAAATGTAATTAATATTTCACCATGACACTGCAGAATAAAACAGTACCTGGGAGCAGAGAAGGCAGCCTTCCATTTCTCCTTTGTTGTAATTCTGAAGTGATAGGTGCTTGCTACCACTGACAGGTAATCCAGAATACAGTGTTTCCCACAGTTGTAAATTAAGGCTTATGCTTGGCATCTATTGTGATCATAATGAAACTTTTCTTCTTCTAATCAATTATTTAAAAAAATAAAATGATAACAATAAAACAAAATCCAACAACATGAAAAATAAGTCACCTGAACTTGGTCAATCATTTTTCTGGCCTGACAGCATTTGGGAAACCAGAGCTTGCACAAATGTTTTGGCCTATACAATGTCACTGAACATATGCCAGGGATGTGGAAAGAGAACAAAGCATGTGCAGATTGTCTGCTTCTGTCCACAGAGAGCTGTGCTGTGAGAAAAAGCAACTGGATGAAGATTTAAGTCCTAATTTTACTGCAGGAAAACACTGACATCTTTTTTGAAAGCTTGAAGTCTAATCAAGAAATGTGTTGATGTGTACAAAATTAAATTGCAGGAAATCCTATGTTGATTTTTCTCAGGGTGACACATCTCAGGTATCCACATATTTTAGCAAAGAGTTTCACAAGGAAGATTCTATAAGAAACAAATTGCCTTGGGATCCTGCTACCCAATTACTCAAAAATAGAGAGGCATCCCTTCTGAGTCTCCTTGCTCAGCATTCTCCAGTAGGGCCACAAATTATTCTCCCTAAACAAATGCTAAATATACTGTCATATTTTATTCTCATTCAAATGCAGAACCCACCTCCCCCTCAAACCCTTGATTGAGAATACCAATTGTACTGACAAGCTTTTACAAAAATTCCATTTTGTGACACAACCCCCCCCCCCCCCTTATGTAGTGATACTCACATGAAAATAACCATAACATCTCTTTTTCCTAACATACTGTATCATGCTACTATCCCAGCTATCATTAATCTTATTCTCCATCATGTACTGTTTATCAGTAAAGAGACAATGTTCAGATGGGGGTCTCTGGTGGAGTAGGACTAAATAAAGCCACATGAAACCAGACAGTTTTAATTTTGGGAACTGTCAAGACATATTTTATCTGCAAACTAATTTGCACACCTGATAACAGCTCATCTGAGGTGACTGATATTTTTAACACCTAGATAGCAATTCTAACCAATTATGCCGGACAGCCTTTGCACAGTTACAGAGAACTTTGATTTAGGATCATGGTTTTATCAGCTGAGATTAATTTCAAAAGATTCTGTCTTCCATTAGCTCTAAATACTTTAAAGATGCACCTAACATCTCACTACTTGAATAGAATCTACAGCTGTTAGGAACCTGAGTCATAGCCCTTTCTCAGAGCACTTCTCAATGCTAAAATAAAACCTGAGTATCTGGTAAAATGGTGGTTTTAGGTTTATAAGGAACACCTGACGTGATTAGGGGCAATGAATCATTGAGGAAAATGTCCTGCTCCTGGCAGCAGCCAGCACCAGAAGCTTCAAAGGAACACTGGCCCCACAATAAAGCCTTAGCAATAGATTTTATTTCTGTGCTTCTTGATTGAGTCAACAGTTCTTTTGCATGGAAGACAACTTAAAAACTGATTGTCTATGCCACATCTTTAACTTGTGCTTGCAGCAGTGGGTGATATTTATACCCTTGTACCAATAGTCACACGGATTTGTTGGCCAGCTGCTGCACTGTCACCTCATTTCTGACTCCCACAAGGAAACCTTTTCCATATTCATGAATACTGCATTAATTTCTAATATCCTGGAAACCCTCACTGAAGCTCTGTGTTATAATCCAGTTGATTTTTTTTTATTGCTTAAGATCAACAGAGCCTTAATTCACTGCAGGAACAGTGTTGTGTGATATTTTGTATACATACACACAACATTATATCTTTCCTGTCACATGGATTTTATTTCTAGTCATTTATGCTAATTATTTTAAATGGGAAGGATTAAATTATTGATATATGTAAATGTACCATTCTCTATTAGATTTGATGAGATAGCATTAGAAAGTGTTACTCTTGTAGAAAAAACATATTTCTACTCTATAAGAAAACCAATGTTAAATTGCAGTGGTAGCTATCAGCCAAGGCTAGACCCATTCATGCTAATATGACCTTCAATTAGTGAAGCAGACATCTCAAGACCCAGCTATTTTATCAGACACACAGTATAGGATGAGGAAATGTTGGTATCCTTGAAAAATTCTACTTTGAGGTGACCTTCTACTTAGCCAGGCTCATTATGCAAAACAAAAATAATTGTGCATCCTCTTCCTGGTCTCACTTAAGAAGGTTTTTGGCAAACTTCAAATTACAAATAATGATTTAACCCATAGATTTATGCTAATACACAGCAGCTCAGGCAGCACATGCATCCTGTACAATTCCCCAGAGATGCTGGTTTACAGTGTTTTTTTTTACTTAGCAGCAACACATGTAAGCTTTTACTTAAAAAAACACTACACATCTACATCTACTTGGGTCCAGATTTTTTAAATAGTAAATACCACTGTGACATCCTTAAATAACAAGGAACTTGGTGGTCCCCCAGAGTAGTTTTCTCACGGCAAATAGTTGCAAAGTTATGCTAAAAATCTGGCTCACTTCAGTGCCTAAGTAGTTCAGATTTCTTTCATTCTTATTCAGAACTATGGCACCTTTTACAGGGCAAACAAGTGAATATATATCATACTCAATTTGTAAGCTATCATATATTCAAAGACATTTAAGGCTACTGAAAAATGTTTATTTTAGTCAGAAAGAAAATCAATTAAATCACCGCGAGGAATATTCTCTAATTTTTATATAAGCCTTTTCAGCAACACACTGTAGGCAACAAAGGAGCTCCATACAATGTTTACTTAATAAAGTCACATTTCTTTAAAGTTAGGTATTAGAACACAGAGAATTAAATTAGAGAGATGCTTAAGTACCTAAATAGAAACAACAAACACAGGTAAGAGATTTTAAGGTTAATGGAAAGTTGACTATTAGGAAGCAACCGCCAGGACCACAAATAGTGCAAAGTCCATGAGACTGGAAAGGATGGTAAATCTTCATAAGACCATTGAAAGAGAGAAGAACTGGTCAAAAAAAGGGAGGGGCTTCCTAAAAAGGTCAAAGAATTGGCAGGAATGGAAGGGAATACATAAGGAGACACAGCTGGTATATATTGCCATTACTTATTGAAACCAGGTGAGACATAACTTAGGTAATAGCTAAGGATTTGACTGTGCAAAGCCATAGATAGGATGAGATAATAGGTACAATGCGATCATGTTCTATTCTTGGTACAGGAGAGAATCTGAATAAACTTTCTTGTACAATATCTATACAATTCCCTTTAGTTTGCTATCATATTCTAAGCACTGAAATGTGTCACAATACTTACTTTTTTCTTCCCAAACCAGTCTTCTCTTCTGAAACTATTTCATAAATATTAGTCTTTGTCTGTGCATGCCATCATGTATATCTATATCTATCTATCTATCTATCTATCTATCTATCTATCTATCTATCTATCTATCTATCTATCTATCTATATCTACACACACACACTGTCTTACACATTTTTCCAATCTCAGACATTCTCCAGTCAGGTGAGGATGGAGACATTCCTGAGCCTTTCAGGATTCTCATGGAGATCTTAGACTAGGAGTGGGGTTTTTTGTTTGTTTTTGTTCTTGTTTGGCTTTTTGCAAGGGAGGGGATGGGAGAACTTTTTTTTATAGGTTGGTTTTGGGGTTTTTTGTTTATTTTGGGGGGTTTATTTATTTTGGCTCTTTATTTGTAATTTTTTGCTTAGTTATTTGAAAACAAAGAAAATTTTGAGTGCTGCCTTATGGTGGTGGGCTTAGCCAAACTGTTAGGCGCACAGTCTGCTAGTTTTGAGTGGTTCTTAATATCCCACACTTTCTTTTTCCCTAAACGAGATTAACAGCCAAAGAAACTTGGAAATGCTCTCCTTTTCGCCCCATGTTTTGAGCGAACCAATGCAACAGGCACTCTAGGAAATGCCCCTTTCCCTGCTCTTTCCTGTGGATCAGTGCAACAGGCAGCCTGGAAATATCCCTTTTGGTCAGTCTGGGAGATGCCCCTTTCCCCCTTTCCTGCTCTGTCCCGGGATCAGTGCAATAGGCGGCATGAGGCATCCCTTTCCCCATTTCCCTTTTCTGCTCTGTCCCGGGATCAGTGCAATAAGCAGCATGAGGGATCCCTTTCCCCGTTTGTGTCCCCGTTTCCCTTTTCTGCTCTGTCCCGGGAACAGTGCAATAGGCGGCATGAGGGATCCCTTTCCCCATTTCCCTTTTCTGCTCTGTCCCGGGATCAGTGCAATAGGCGGCATGAGGCATCCCTTTCCCCATTTCCCTTTTCTGCTCTGTCCCGGGATCAGTGCAATAAGCAGCATGAGGGATCCCTTTCCCCGTTTGTGTCCCCGTTTCCCGCTCTCCCCGCTCGCCGCTCGGTGTTCGCTCTGCGGGCCGGGGCCGGCGGTTCCTGCAGCAGCAGCGCCACCTGCTGTCCCTTCCCGGCGCTGCTCCGGCCGCCGCCGTGCGCGCCCCACTCCGGAGCTTCTCACCCAAGTGTCCAAATAACAGCAAAGAAAATTTTTTTTTACTTTACTTTCCCGGATTTTTTTTTTTATTTTTATTTTTTTTTCTTTTCCTATCAGGGGACAGCCCGATCCCTCCGCGTGCCCTGCAAAGCTCCTTCTGGCCGCGCGGGTCAGTAACATTTACGTGACATTTTCCAGCAGAGCGGTTCTAAAATCCTCACCTTCTCCACATTAGTGAAAAAGGATAAAACCAACAAAGGAGAAAAGCCTGGTACGATTTTGATTAAGTACAGCCACTAAGGTAAACTCTGAAGTGGAGGCTGTCAACTTGCTCCCCAGGAACAGCCCCAACACTTCTGTTTGAGCATCTCGGGGTGGCAGGGTTGTGGTACAGGCAGGGCAGCAGACCAGGACAGCATATGAACAAAAGAGTAGCTGCATTTCCTTGAACACCGTTTCTAAATCTTGTCTTTAGAGTAGAGGAATAACTCATCTTCCAAGATCACGTTCTGTCAATAGTTTAATCTACAACCAATTAAGTCACATTCACTGTTAATTTCACATGCACATACACAATTTGCTTGCTTTCATTAGTGGGAATGTGCTTAGGGTTTTTTTTAAGATGAGCTCTTTTTTTTCTCTGCACCACTGTCTGATAGAAGTCCTTCTGATGGCTTACAGAGCAGTGGTGGCCCACAAGAGCAGAATCTGAGATGGGCTGAACAGCAGCCCCACAGATGAAGCTGCAGGGATCTTTCATATATCAAATATTTGATTTATTTGATAGGGGCCCATACTTGCTCTTGGAATTGCTCTCTTTTTTTTTTGTTGTTGTTGTTGCTGTTGGGGTTTTGTTGGCTTGTCTTTTTTTTAAATTTAGCTTGTTCTCATAACATCTGCAGTAGATTCTTTTATGCATAAAACCAAAGTCATATCTTGCACTACCTTACAGGTAGTAAAAGAACTGATCTACTAGTGCAATGTGTTTCTCAAAGTAGTTGGGTTCATTTTGGCAATGAAATTTATCAAAGCTGTACTTTACCCTCAGCCAAACAAACTGTGAGCTGTAACAGAGGAATAAATATTTTTCATATTAAAATGTGGTTCATTTAAAATGACAGCTCCTTCTATCTATTAAACATTACCTATTCTCCAGGCTGGAATCAAGACTGCTTTCAGAGAGTATTCAGCTTGCTACTGAAACGATTTGAATAGGTCTAGTGCAACACTGTAAATATGATCAAGGCAAAAAGCCAGTCAATAAAACTGTCAGTTTTACCCTAATAAAGGAGGAAGGCCTTTACTATTTCTCTGTAGCAGACAGTTTATTGTCCAGCTGTATGCAATGGCTTCAGGACATCTGGCCACTTAATCACTGAGTATCAAGTCCAGAGCACCAAAGGAGCCATAAGCAGAATAATCAGTGGTCGAATTCACTTTTGTACTAAAGACCCTGCACACAGCTCTGACATCAACAGACTGTATGATCTTGGTCTAAAATACATTTTAACATTCCTTCTAGCTTTCAGAACACAACAAAGAGCCTTGATGAAAAGACAAGTGTGTCTGAAGAGCCTCATATTGCCCAGGCTAGGTCATACTGTTTATATGGTTGGGCATGAGTCTGTGAAATGCAGGAGCGCCTTGAACTCAGCCAGGAGCTGCTGGGACCTTGTCCCAGTGCCTGCCTTAATCCAGCTGGAAGTGTCAAGAGCATCAGAGCTCCCTGCTGGGAGGCATAACAACCCTCTCAGCTGAGACTGGGTGGCTGTCAAATGCTCTGCTTTGAAAAAAGGTACCTTTGACCCAATCCAGAGGTTTAAAGGATATGACTATGCCAATATGGTACTGCTGGGAAGGCAGTGATATTCTTTGTTCTAGTTACCCTAAAAGCAGCTCCTGCCCAGACTGAAACATCCACCAAATAACACAAGCCATTGAAGCAGCCTCTTCCCCCTACAAACCCTTCTGTAAGGCCTCAGGTTTGTGCAGATAGAAATCCCCTTGCTTTAGCAAACACATCAATCTCTCACTTTCATTGCTACAGATTAAGGCTTAAAAATACACTTGATATCTGGATTTTCTGGTTTATTCAACAGAGTTAAATTTCAATATATTGATATGAACTGCAAGGCTTATTTCCTTCAGGGTGCAATCAAAGCATGTGGATTTCCACAGCTCCAAGTGTACAGCTTTGGTCTGACTGCAGGTACAGAAGCTGCTGTGGAAGCCCACAGGTATCTGATGTTAGAATAGACTGAGAGACCATGATGGTGGGCAGTGCTGGTCTATCTGTGTGTTTTCACTTCTGAAAGTGATCCTGCATCCTGTGCTTTAAAAAACTTTCTCCAGGATAGTTCTGGAAAGTGATTACACATCATGATGGTATCTGCCCTCATCCCCAGTTTCTCAGGAAGTACTCCTCCCTGTCTGATGAGTCTAGTAGGGATCTGTGTTATCCTGCAAAAAGGGTGGATTTGGAAAGCCTCAAGTGATCTTCTTCCTACACCTGTGTGCCCAGAGGGTCAGTCACAAAGAGGCTGGGCTAACACAGCACTGATTTTGCTGAAGAACTTACAGGAAGTAGTAACCAGCTCATTTGTTTAGCTGTTGTAATAAATTGTCACCATATCCCCAGGCACTCTCAGACTGTGGAGGTCTCAAAGATAGGAAGGAAACAATGCATTACATAGAGGAGGGACACAAGAGAAGGACACGGGGAGTTAAGGGTGGAAAAAAAGGAACAAATGCCAAATATCCCTTCTTTCCAGGTGAGTTCCTTCTCTCTACTGAAATACAGAGCTCTCCTTTATCACTTACCATTTCCTTTGTGCTTGCTCTGTTGTGGAGAAATCTGTCTGGTGAAATGAAACATCTCATCCCAGAAATGAGGTAGCTGCTAAGTGAGTGCACTGGCTTCACACAGTCATCAAGGCAAACGCCTTAGGACTGAGCTATTTGACCTGCAATGGAAAACAATTTTGCTTTTTTCCTTCCCACTGGGTATAAGTCTTCCCTGTCTCTCTGTTGTGCTAGTGAAAGCAAATTTCACTGGAAACAATCTATTTACAAATATTTTGACAGATTGAGACAGTTGCTCAGGAAAAACATGATTAAATGTATGCAGATAAAATATAGTGTCATGTGAACAGCTGCTGCACAGACCCACAGTCTGCATGGATGTAATATTATTTATGCTTTTTAAAGGCTATGTGGGTGTCCCTGTAAAACAGAAACAGAAAACACTACTCCTGTTGGTGACAAATTATAGAAAAACCTCAGATGATTAATCCTCCAAAACGTGCAGTCTTGAATTTTTTTTAACTTTCTGGCAGGAAGATACACGTGCAAAATTGTACCAACACTGCTCTTGTATACACTCACATGTCCCATTCCATAGATCTCGTCGGCAGCTCCCTTTGAGGCTGTCTCAGTTCCTGACTGGAACAGGTCATTACGTGTGTGCCTCAATCCATCATTTCTGAAGTATCCTGCAAAGAGATTGCCATTAGAAGCCAGTGCAGTGAAACCAACTATCTTCCATCTAGAGCATGACTTGCATTTTTGTGTCATATCTTATTTTTCTATTTCTAACATTATATTACCTATCTATATTGTTACTTTTCTGTAGGGACAGAGATCATGCTGTACCTGCTTTTCCTGTACCAATTACTGCTATTTTAAGACTGTGTAGAGATGTCTGCAAATAAACATTAGCTGGAAGTTCCTGATGCTTTCCCCTGACACTGTCATTGGAACATTATGACCATAAACACCCTTGCCTATAGCAGTTATAATTGATTTTGTTTCAAATTCTGGACACCTGAGCAATGAAACACTCCAAGTGTTCCAAATACCAGGATCAGTCTATAAACAAAGGGCAACAAATTTCAGATGCAGCTGTTGCACCGAGTGACATAAGCAGACAAACTGCCTCTCCATAAATGCCAGCACTTGCTATAACCTGTCGTGCCCAGCACTATACAGAGTACTCACAATCTGCACAAGGCTGTGATCCCAACTGCAAACATACAGACTTCTTCACCTTTACAGAGACCAAGATACATGTTTTGACACCCAAATTCACATCATCAATCCAACACTAGAAAACAAAACATCAGTGTGAGAAAAATAATTCAAAGAGCCTTGCTCTCTGAGAGTTCAAATAATCTTTCCATACAGTAAAACTGCAATACCCAGATAAAAACATGCTTGTTCAGCTGGATCTTCACTTAGAAAATGGAAGTGCAGGGTGCTCAGAGAGCAGCCATGAAGCAGCCTTGCACAGTCAGAGCCACACTGCACATGAGCACCCCCCAGCAGGACACAATTCTGCAATGGCAGAGCAAGCTCAGCATGTCTGCTGGCTCCTGCCCAGCCCCAGCGAGCAGGGCAGATGATATTCTAGAGCCTCACAGTGCCAAACCAGCTCCTGCTCTCAGACAATCAGCACTGTGGGATGCCTTTACTTCTAAATACAAGAAGCTCTACAGAATCCAGCATGAGGCTATAAAGAATTTAGAGATGAAGGGCATATGCTCACCCAAAGGCAAATCTTGCAAGGATAACTTGGAATAATGCTGAGGGTTTTAAAGGGTGAACCACCCCATAGCAAAAAAGGTGATAGTAGAAATCTATAAATGCCCTATTCAAATGTACAAGACGTCTCTTACTGTTTATCATTCTTTGAGCACTTCCCTTGTTAAATCCTACTTTGCAAGTGATGAAAAAAAATATCCACAGTGTTTCATAATGACATGGTACAGATACTTTAAGGCTGCTGATGAATAAGAAGGCCTTGAAAACCACTGTGACCGTGCTGTTCTTTGTTTGCCACATCAGAAAACAAATGCCAAATGTCTTCATTCAGGGTCTTCTATTCATCAATTCCACCCCACCCCCCTCTCAAAAGAAAAAAATACAGAAGAAAGACTGGCACTAGAAATGACACTGTTGAAAACCATTCTCAAGGCCAGTGCCAGTTTACTGGGGAACTGTTGTTTGTGAACTGGTACCCCAGCTTGCCATCATGCACTGCTCAGGGGTCAGGAACTATTTGACTCATATTTTCTTTTACCTTGAAAATTTGGTGAGCTGTCACTGAGCATGCATTTAAGAAATCTGACCATGCCCACCAACAGCTGCATTATATGTATTTGTATATTTGTATTATATGTCTTTTGAAATTGTGATGCCTTTTCTGACCCCTAATTAATAAGCATTTTTGGACAAGGGTCAAAAGACAAAAATACCTATACCACAGATGATGATAGGAAAACCTGTCACATGGCAGCAAGGAGAACAAAGGCAACAACTGCCTGCATACCTTGGGAAGCTGACACTACATCAGCTGATACTGGAGTCTGTCAGGTATAAGGATGGGACTCAGGAACTCTCACAGCTCTGTGAACCACAGAGTTCACCATCTAGTCCCTTGAGAGAAAAATACTGCAACTTCTTACCTTGCACTAATAGTTTCAAGTTAATTTTAAAAAGAAAGCTTTCTGAACCATAGAAATTATTTTTTTTTGCATCACTTTGTTAAGAACTAATAAGCAGGTGCATTTACCACTAAATTTCTTCATGATAAAATGTATTCCAACTTTATGAAGAAGCTTATACTACTGTTAATTAAGATGAATAGTTTCAGGAGATTCTGAGAAAAATAACTCCTATACTCATAAAACTTGATGATAAAATCTGATGTGTTAGAGAGAAATGTGATTACTCTAATGCATTATAATGCTTGATACATAGTCTCACAGCTCTCCCCTGCTGTGTTTTGTATAAACTATGAAGTCAACAAAGCACTGATAAAGAAACAAATTAAAGGTAGGATTCACATGATTCATATTTCAATAGAGAGAAATTAAAATAGATAATGGCCCCCAGACAAAGAAGGAAAAAACAGAATTTCTTGCAGTATTTCATCCCTGACCCCATTAGGACTTTTTGATACTGCGGGTCTATCCTCTCTCTAATTAGTACAAACATTAACTGTTAAGTCACCCGACTTCAATTTATGATTTATGTCTACAACATAAAAACTTGGTACTGTATTTGAAAAAGATTATATCCCTGGTATAAACTGTTTAATGAATGTCTGAGAATCTCTACCTTTTGTCAGAAATCTGCATTCATTGCAAGCCTGAACCATTGTTCTTAAGCTCCTCCTCATCTGATGAAATGGCAGTGACCTCATTGAAAATTTCTTTCCATGGACTGTTTTCATCTGCATCCTTCCAAACTCATTTCTCTCCATTTCAAAGAAGCAAAGAAACTGAAGAACTGCTTAAAGGAGTAGATGAAAAGCAGAATGTGACCATGTTACCAATGAAACACACTAAGAGGAGTCACATCTGTAGCTCATATTCTGGTAACACAATGGACCTGCCCTGCTGACAGCAGCAGCACGTTGCCAAAGCTGCAGTGGCACCAAGAGCCTTCAGTGGGACACAAAAGCACAAACACTTCTCCTGTGAGAGACCTTGACAGTGCTGCCCAGGAGCCCAGGCTTTGTGTACCATGAGGAACAGCTTGCTGCTTTTCTGTACAACCCAAATATTCAGGGCTACCAGCTGCTGATAAGCATTTGCCAAAGGCATCCACTTCATTATTTAAGCAAGACACTGGAAATACCACAGTAAACTTTTCAAGGGCCTTTCTGGGTAGCTTTTTCTAATTATGGCTAAATATATTTTTAAAAGTCATAATTGTGTTTAAACACATAATTTCTGATATAGAATCCCGAGCCTAGTTGTGCCTTTCATTTCTCTTGTGGTCAGCATAACAAAACAGGATATATTTTAACTTAGTTCACTGTGTGTGCATCCATGGCTTAACTACGGGACTCTGTTGAATATATTCTGCATTGCATAGCTGGGCACAAAAGAGAATAATTGTTCAGAATGTGCTCTCTACTCCAAGGTAAACACTGAAAACTGATTTTAGTAAATATTTGTACTGTGTTATACCAGTTGAGTATATGCTCTGTGCTAGGCAAATGAGCAGCCCCAGGGTATTATCTTCATGGACTGTTTGCAGTTCTATAAAGCTCTCATCACATCTACTCACTAAAATAATTTGTGATATTGAATATCAAAAAGGGCTCCACAATGCAAACAAGTCAGTCTCCATTGTGCTGCTTTTATAGTTTGACATCTATGAGAGCACTTAAAGGAATAAAGCTGAGCATGAGCAGGTGCTCTGTCTTTGCCTTGTGTGCTGAGTACTGACTAGGAGGTGTCCACATGATCTTGGGGTAAAACACAGAAACCTGAAACTTTTACAGGAAACCAGCAACTGAAGGAAGCAACTTTGATGTGTCATTACTTTCAGTTGCAAAGGGAAAGACAAACCTTACATAAATGCACAGTGACGTCACTTTGGCAACACAAGCACTTCTTTTCCTCACTCTGTATCTGTTCCTGGACCTTTCAGACTAATTTCAAAAAATAATAAATTAATCTAAAATAATGGCAAAGTCACCTTCCCCTGCTTGCCCATCTCCTTCATGCAGTGAGGTCCTAAAATTAGCCAAATGAAAAATTGTTGTCAGAAAATTGAAGGAGCCAGGTGTAGAGCTGGGGATACTTCATGGGGCAGCCTGCTGCAGGTCCCAGGGTTTGCTCTGGCTCTCCTGCCTGGACTCCCTGGTGACAGCAGCAGGCTCTCAGTCTGTAGGAACTGAACTGAGAGCTTGGCTGGAGAAAGCAAAATAAATGCTTCAGTCAAACACTGCTGAGAAAACAGGGTAGACTAGTCTCTAAACATGTTCCCTGTCCCAGGCTGCCCCTCACTCCTGTTCACTAAGTAAGTATATAGCCCTCCCAAATAGCACACAGCATCTCCATCCCAATCTTCAAATGGAAAGGAACAGAAAATGTAGAGAACTATTGCTCAGCTGGAGCCTTATGTCCTCTCTTCTCAAGGCTTGTCAGTGACTTTAACAGCCAGCTGAGGACAATTGTGTTTCTGGGAAAACCTGTGGTAATATATATAAGCAGGAGATGGCTTTTGGAATCTGCAGCACTCCAAATCCTGGAAAATAGATGCCCAATCCAAAAAGTAACTGCAACACTTATAGAGTCAATGTTCAAGTGCCAAATGAGAAATAATGTATGATTTCTCTGCAATGATATCTCTTTTCCAGATAGAAAGAGGGCACTACAATTTTCTCCCTGAACAATTAATTATTTTGTGCAGAAAAAGAATTCCTCATTGCTCCCATGAATCACATTGTCAAGAATCACAGAGGAAAGGAAACTGACTCTTTAATAAAAAAAATAAAAAAATCATTCTGATACTTGGGATATATATATTTCTGATACTTGAGTGGTTGGTGCAAAAAGCCACTCAAGAAACTAGATAACAGATGACCAAATCATCTAGGGGATATAATGGCATGCTGGTGTCCTCATATCTAACTGCCTGAAAGGCAAATCTTGACTTTCTACAAGATATTCTACCTTGTGCATTCTTGCTGAGGAAGAGACGCTTGCCAGCATGGATGTGTAGAGGTAACCCTCCACCTCTCAGTGCTGATGATGCTGCAGGAGAGAAGCAGCCAGCTTTGTTGGTGGGCTGTCACAGTACAGCTGACCTGGGCTGGACACAGTAAATCTGACCATAACACAGATACAACTCATCTAGCCTGGCTCATGCCTGAACATGTCCCTGGGTAAGACACAGGGGACCCTCAGCCATCCCCATTCAAGCTGAGAAGGAAGCACATCACTGGCCAGAGATCTGGGTGGAGAGAGAGCCCAGCCAATAGCTATCTAAGCCTGGGAGTTTTGAATCAAGTATGAAAGTGAGCTCTGCATAGTAAATGAGGCTGTTTTGTCTCATGAGCACCTGGTTCATGAGTTGTGGAGTTTTCATCTCCCTACCCACAACTGGCACATTACAGTGGGGTAAAAAGAAGAGCTATTGCCCCTGCAGCACAGATCTCCATGTGCAAATCTATTTCTGGTTCAGAACTCTTTACCCTGCAGATGATAAAGAGCAGAGCAGCAAAGGATAAAGAACTTACATGGAAACAAACAAACAAAAATACACTAAGACTCTGTCCTCAATATTCAGGTCAGAATCTAGCTGCCCAAAGTTCAGCAACATTCAGCTCTAGGGTTTTCTTCAAGGCCAAATCTGGGAAAAGGAGAGAATGAAAGATCTCATTATGTGTGTCCATTGCATGGAAAAACCTCTTCAACACACCATGTGAAATGCTTTGTATTTTAGAAATCTATCAACCAGATCTAGCGCACATTGAAGTTAACAGAAAGCTTCCCACAGGCTTTACTGGGCTTTGGTTTAGGTTACATGTTTTAATTCTTTTTTTCCCCTACAACAGAGAAGCACAGTAAATTATAGAGGTTCTCCTTGCTCTGTTCCCCTCCAGGCTACAGGCAGCATGCACAGAAGCTTCTCTCCATCTTCTTCCATGTTCATCTTTGATGAGGGCTCCATTAAACTCTCCCAGTTGTTACTGCTCAGAAGGATTTAATGACTGGTGTTCAACCCTGATAGCACTTAATAATAGCATTTACGTAAGGAATTTATGCTAAAATGGTTCTATGGCTTGCATGAGACTGTAGGAGCAATAATAATAATAATAATAGTAATAAACCAGATACAATGTTTTTTTTAATTCAAACTCTAAGGCAGACATCACTAATCTTAACAGTTAAGATAAGTGGAAATACAATCTTGAATCATAAGCTCTCATAATATCATTTTCGCAATTATAATTCAGAGATTAAAAAAGCCATTTTCCTGTGCTTATTGTTACAGAGATTATAGAAACATAAATGTGCTGATTACAATTTTTGGAAATTTTAGTGAATACCAGAAGAAATCAATGCAAACAATGTTCTGTTATCAAAACTCAACCTTTCCAAACTTCTGTGTAACACCCTGGGGGCCATGCCTCCTGAATGTATGCAATCAAGCATTTTAAAAGGCCAAAGACCAAAACTTTGGTGATTAAATACCCTACTTAGCCCTGGGAGAAGCATTTAACATATGCTTCTTCAGTGGCATTATACATTAATTTTATGTCATCACATCTATAGCATGTTTTATCACTTTTAAGCAGCATCCCCTAAAGTATACAATTACCAGACAGAAACCCTGAAAATGAGAACTGATGTTTGCTGGGAGGAGACATCAAAAAGACCATTTACTATTTTACAGTGCAGTAGATGGATGACCAATAAAAACATCCATTCCAAGGCAGCTTCTTCTTTTACTACTAAAGGTGTCATTGCCTTGTATAAGAAACTCCATTAAAAAATGACGCAGCCAGCTCTTCATGATGATTCATTAAACAAAGTTTGGAGTTTTCTTGGTTGTTGGCATTTGTTTGTATTTAAAAATATTTGAGCATTATCAAGTTTCTAAGGCAGAGATAGAAAAAGTTTGATTCTGCATCATATTTTCAGGGAAGAAGCAGAGACAGTTCCTTTGTTTTCTTACTGTCAGAAAGTTTAGTATGATTAAAATGTAAAAGTAAACTTCAAGTAGTCCCATAAAGCATGTCCAGTCTCATCAGCATTAGAAACATTGCTCAAATCAAACATATTTAGGCATCCTCATGCAACTCTTTCTAGCCCATCTCTCAGTGATCTCCTCATTATCATGGGACATACTAACAGCTCAATGTTTTGAACATTTTCAAAAACCTCTTGCCGACCCTCCCTTGCTTAAAATTCATCTCTACCCAACTGCTCGACCAAATGCTGCCTTCCCTCTCCTGCTCCATCTCCTCTGCCACTCTTTTTCCTCCTGCTCAGGGCTGTTGCCACAGCTGTTCATCCAGCCAGGGAGCAGCGCCGCTGAATTTTGCAGGAGAAGAGCGAGTGCAGCCCCTTGCTTTGTTAAGAGACCCTCTGCATTATTTGTTTCAGAGGCAGCCACCTTCACTCTCGGATTTCTAAATGGGAGAGGGGAATTAGGCAAGCAGGCAGGCAGATGCCTGTGTAAAAAGCCCTTTCTTATAAATAAATCTTCCAGATTTTAATTTACAAAGTAGATTAATAATGCAACTACCAGATAGAATTCAGGGAAATTTTGAACAATGCTTTACAAAAATAGGGTACTTAGTTAATCCTGCACCATATTAAAACAGGAAGGTATTTTCAATGTACCAAATTCCCATAAATGTGGACTACCACACTCCCTAGCCAGTGGCAAGGTATATGCCCTCTAAACATCAGGGCATCTGCAAGGTACTTAAGGATTTATTCACAGGCTGCCACGATGAGGCAGTAGTAAGTTGTGGTGAATTCAGAATTTACAGCACAAATGATGCTGCTGAATTAGTGCTAATTAGTGCTAATTTGACTTGGCCCATTTTGGACCTCTGACAATCGAAGCTCTTCAAATGAAAGCAGGTCTGGCATATGCTCATCTAAGGAAAAATTCTACCTCTCTTTTTCCCTATTATGATATTTCTAGGGAAAAACATTATGAAATTTAAAATATCTGTGATTTCCTAAAGTAGCAGCCCAGGCCAGCTGCCACTACAGATTGATTTCTAGAAGAGAATGTTATAATATATTTGGCTTAATGGGGATTGTCAAAAGTATTAGAGCAAAGCTAGGAAGAAAACATGTCACTGAGCATAGATTTGAGTGTTGAGTTACATACTTGTTCAAAAGTTAATAAAGAAAATAACTTTCTTTTTTTCTTTCCTTCAGATAAGCAAAAGCTGTTTCCCAAAGAGAGAGTCATGAAGAGAGAAGCCAATTTTTCTGCTTTCATCCTCTGCCTTTGGGCCCTGAATAATTGTACTTGCCTCCCCCCATTTTCACTAGATGAATCAGGCTAGTGAAGAAAAACAGCTTAGAGATGCAGTAGGTTCATCCTTTGAGAAACTCGATGCAGTAAACTGTCTTGATCAGAAATACTTTTCCTACCAAGATGAGCTACATAATTTGGTTCTTTAAAAAGGGGGACTTTGAAGCTACACTCTGCCTCCAAACACTTGTCATTTGACCCAGAAGGCAATAAGTGAAAAATTCTGAACAAATAAATCAAAAAAGCTGACACACTTTTCCAGGTGGTAAAGCTTTCGTGTGCTAACAAAAGGCTTGATTCTCACTGCTTTTGATCTCTGCAGAATGACAGGCCAACAAAAGCATGACTCGGTGATCGACAGTGTAGCAGAATGAGGCCAACAGAGTCAATACTCAAAAGAAGAGAGAAACTACTCCAGTGATTTCTCTGGTGGGTCAAACTCTGGGTATTGAACATTTTCTAAAAATTACATTTTAATAATAGTTTTTAAAATGCGCTTAAATGTTTTGAAGACTTGAGTAACACAGTACCTAAATAATCCTTTTTTGTGTTTGATGCAGTGCATTTGTGCTTTAGGTCTCCACTATAACAAAAGGAATAGCAAAAATACTAGATAACTTCTGATGGCTGCTCATTTGATCAAACTATTGGCACTAAAAATGAGTGGCTCTAGCATCCTCACAGGGCAATGGGAAGTGGTGGCAGGCAGGAAATAAATAAAATCACAGTATGGTGCATTGCAACTTTTAATACATGATAAGCAGGAAAATATTTTTGTTGATTAAAAACTTTCAGATCATGAATTTGAGAAGAAGCAATAAATATACACTGAATTGAAGCAGAAGTCATTCAAAAGACTGGGAAGAAATAGCATTAGGAATTATGTAAGGCTCTTATCCCATTTTTTATTGCTAAACCTATCAGAAAACTAAAAGAAAACAAACAAAAAAATGAACCCCCAAAACGACAAAAAATGCAACAGAAGTGGTGTTCTGACTAGATCCTAAAAGATTATTATGTGGACACACTAATCCAGGTCTCTGTGGCTTTTACAGGGAGCTGCTGCTCACATGAAGTTGAAGCCTGCACTCACAAGTAAGGAAAGCACCTGCCTCCACTTGACAAACCTCAGCAGAGATCAGCCCAGGCCTGCAGGGAAGGGGAACAAACAGGGCAGGACACAACCTTCCCTTTTCCCTTCATTGTTACAAAGATTACTCATGAAATAGATCAGGAACTGGCCAAAGACCATCTGATAAAATATTTGGGAAAATGCACAAATATAAACATAGAAGCACACATTAACCTGAATTTTATTCTCTCCCTCTTTCCTATATTAATGTTGATTGATTGATTGATTTATAATTGGTTTTTTTATGAGAACTGTATAAACACTAGTAGAAGAAAAATCTTTTCTACATAAATGCACTCACATTGTGATAATGTCTTGGAAATATGATGATATTCTAAGTTTTTCTTAGTGGCTTTTTACATTTTTGTTTATTTGAACAACCCAACAACATCCTTCCTAATGTCACATGAGATAGAGACACACAGCTTGAAGTCTTTTTTGCAGGGGATAATGCACTTCAGGAATTCTCCTTGTTTTGCTCTATTCCAGATTTCTTGATTCTTATACTATCTATTTCCATGGCATAATTATTCCTATGTAATTATCTGATAGCAGCCAAGGATAGAGTTTATTCATAATACTATCCTTTCTCTCTGGCTTCTGAAGGATGAAGGACCACATTTTTGTGACTCCAAAATCAATCCAAACACCTCAAAAAGCAGACAAGTACTGCAATATCAGAAAATCTTAGAAAATTGATTATCACCTGTCTTTCAATGACCACAGAAGACAGCCAAATTAAGTTCTTTAATGTATTTGATGGAAAGCAAATTTTTGAAGCTCTGATTTTCAGTTTGTGGATTTGAAGGTTCAGGTGCAGCAACAATGACTGTTACCACAGGCATCCAAGAACAACAGGAAAGTCAAAGTACTCAAGAAGACTTCTATAAACAACACCCAGCACCATCTACTGTTAATGCTCCTAATAGCATACTGGCCTTAGAATTGGCCAAAGCAACATTGCTGGGACTTGTGTAAGAAAAGTGGTTTTAACTTGCAAAATTTCTGTTGTGACTTAGGGACAGACTCTTCATCCCTCTCAGCACCAGGGGGCTCCTGGAAGTGAGAAACTGGAGTCCACTGATTTCTCGGGGAAAACACTTCCAATGTATTCTCTGTACAAAGCCTGTGGTGCTGTTTGTCTCTGCACTGCAGGAGAGGCACTCAGAGATCAGGGCTGGGCTCTGAACACTGGCCCAAAGTTTTCATCACTAACTATATTCACTCACTGTGCACTACTGCAATGAGCAAAGTCCTTTCTGTGCACACCTGAATGAATTCTCTTTCATCTTCAAATTGGACAGTTCAGCAAAATGCCACTTTTAATTAGAACTAAAACTTCCATCGATAAATACCTTGCATTTTAAATAAGAGGCAAATTTACTGTGCTGCTGCTTTCTCAATTCCCTTTCTGTTTTCCACTGGTATCTTTTCCCCACCAGTGCTGTGTGTTTGGCAGGTAGCACCTGTTTTTAACCCTGCTGATGAAAATGGCAGAGCTGCTGCATAGGTGCACCATGCACATAAATGCTGACAGCACTGAATGCAGAGGGAGCTGAGTATTGGTTGTCAAAGACGATTAAGAGCTGTGCGCAACCAAATTGAGGCAAATTTGCTGCTCCATAAACACCTCTGTGGCAAACTAAGCTTTAGAATGGGCTGATAGGACGACATTATTCACAAAGAAAATAGACTAGAATTTGGGGATATTTTGTTAAAGGAATTTTGAATGAGGTAATAAGGACAATTAACCATGAGGATACATTCTTTTAAAAGCAGAAGCAGCCAAGACAATTCTCAGATCCAGAGTGTAGCAATTCATTTGCATACCTAACTAACAATTTTCATGCACAATTACCTTGTTATTCAAAATATATTTATGATTGCAAAGCATTTAAGGTGAAATTGAATGCTCAGTTTTAGCATGGTCCAGAGCTATTAAATACTAGTTTGCTGAGGTGTCCAGTGATGTTTCTTAATTGCTGAATTTTTATTAAAGTCAAGTACTACCCTTTGCTGATGCAGCTTCAGGTTGATGAGCCCTGGAAAAAAAGACTACTTGTAATACAGAATAAACGGTATTTCTGGAGAGGAAACCTTGCCACTGTTTCAAATGGTTGGTTTTTTTTAAAAAGACTACATTTTTAATTCCTTTGGTGTGCGAGTGCGTTTTCCTTCAAAATATTAAACAAGTATAACAATGCTTTTGGTCTCTATTGCTACTGTAAACCGAAAGCTGAAATCATTTCACTGACCTGTTCAAAATGTAAGTTTTGTTTTCATAAGTATTAAAGAACTAGTTTTTAAGAGGTCTGCAATAGAATTGAATGTCAAAAAAAAAAGCTTTTAAGGCAAATATTCAAAATTTCCAATATTTGAAACAGGCATCAAACAAGTTTCCCTGAAACAATCTGTGTATTCCAGCACCAGGGCACCAGCAGCACAGGCTGGGGGCCAGACTTATCAACACTGGGGGGAAAAAAATGGATCTTAACACAATAAAAGTATTGTTAAATAATTTTAAGCTAAACATCTTGTGCTTGGATTTTTAAAGAGCTCAGAGCGTGTGTCAGATGGGGAATGATCCATAGTGATACAGTTAAAGTGCAGTTTCAGGATGACCTGCTGGCACATCTCTCTCCATTAGAGCAACTTTTCTCTTAAGCTGTCCCCTCTTGTTCCTAAATGCTTTTGAACAAAGAAAACTAAAAAGTTCTTGACAGTACTATAAAGGCAAGTAACTTGTGCTTTCCACTCCCTTCTCCTCATTCCAGTATCCTGACTTACCTCTGGATATAGATGTACACACAAGGAGGAGTGGTTTTCGTGCTTTCTCCTTCTCCAAGTACCTCCAGCCACATCCTCACAGATATGTCCATTGACCTTCATGGCTGACACAACTTCCAGGTCTGTCCATGCCCTGAAGTAAAATGAAGCAACAAAGCTCTGTTACTGTAGTCCTAAATCAGTCCCAATATAAATAGTTGAGAGAGCAGAGTGTTAAACTGGTCAAGCTGACCATGCCTTACAGTTCTTCAAGCCTGGACAAATCATAGGCAGATTTTACTGGAGCAGGACTGGGTTCAAGAGACCTTTGATATATCTTGCCTTTACATAATGGTAAAGAAAGATTCCCCATTTGATACGTGGGAAGTACAGCCAGATTCAAAGATGGCTCCAGGTGCCATGGGGAACCTCTGGGGAAGCTCTCACCCAGCCTTTTAGCAGTCACTTCAGTTGACTGCAGTGCCTCCTTGTTCTTCAAGTATCTCCAGACTGCTCTGCAGTATTACAAGCAATACCATGTATTTATTCAAAAGCAGCAGTAGAGACTAAGCTGAGAGCTGTTGATAATTTCCCTTCGTCATTTCCTTGCCTGGAAAGGGAAACCTCAAGACTTCTGGCAGCGTTCTTCCAGTGCTTCCTTCTCCTCTGAGGAAAGTTTCTGTCTGCTGTTTCCAGGCCCAAGGGAAACCCAAACTGTTTGTATCTCTGAGTGTGCACACACTATTTGGTCACTAATTCTGAGACCAGCTGCGGTATGAATGCATGGTGAAAGATTTAACTGCAAAACCTCTTTCTCTGGAGGATCTCCACTACAGCAACATATTACACCAGCTCCATTTTGTAGCTAATGTTTAATTTGTCCATAACTTTGACAATAAACCTGATTTGTGAATATGCATGAACATATCTTAGTATGGTCAATTTATATTTACATTATTAACAAAACTTGCTTAAACAAAAAAGAGGGATAGATTTGATGAGAGTTTGGAAATGTTCCTTCAAAACCAAGAAGGGCTTGCACCAAGGGTAGAGACAATACTGTGTAAAAGTATTGACTGTATTTAGTCATGAATTTTTATTTGTTTCCCTGCTCTCAGCTTTTGAGCAGATACCTCAGACAACATCTACTTCCTTCCTTCTTTCCTTCTTTGTCTATTTGGATTGCAGACCCATGAAGCAAAATCTTTTATCCAACAGCAGTATAACACCTTACACAACACAAACCATTTACCTGAAGCCTGGAGACCCACCTCAGATATACAAAAATGTACAGGAGTGAAGAAGCTTAGCATGACAACTGAATGGATTACAGAATATCAAAAGAAAGAAATGTCAAAGACTTTAAATATCATCAATTAATGAAAGAAACTCCTCCTCTCCAAAAGTAATACATAAAGGAATACATAAAATAGCCCTCACATCATTAGAACTCTCATTCAGCTGTCACAGTACTGTGAGTCCTTGGAAAGCTTAAATGGCTTTTTTTCCCCTTGAATTAAGAGAATTTTCTTTTAGCTCCATGTGTAATTTTAAATAATTACACATGAATAAATAAATGAAAATCAAAGAAATTGTCTCTGCTTAGAAAACCAGCTTAATTTGGCATGCTCTGCTGCACACTTTTAAATGCTCAGAATTTTTCAGGCCTTGCTTAAAACAAATGCCTCCACACTGTGAAAGTAATCTTTATAAGAAAATATTAAATTAAATTTGGCACTAAGTGAGATGTGAAATTCTTAAGTTGCCTCCTGAAAAAGGAGTCATCAGGTTCAGGTAGGGACTGCCATCCTTGTTGCCTCCAAGCACACATTTATTTAGAAAGTAAAACTCACCAAAAACCATCAAGTTGGGTGAAAAGTAAGTGTTGCCACAAGTCCCCCTTGCTCCCTGCAAGAACCCCAGTATGCTTTTTAAACTGCACTTATGAAATGCCCTCATGGCATGGCTTGCACCGATTCAGCTGAGCTATTCCTGCTTCTCCTGTTCCCGGAGCAGGCTGCTCTCCCCAGTGCCTCGGCTGACTTTTGCTGCTTTGTGGATCTCCCAGACCCTGCCATGCCATTTACATTGCCCACTGTGGAAATAGAAAGGGTCAGATTTTACTGATTACTCCATCCAGCTCTTTTCAGTAGCTATCACGGGACTTTTTGTAAAAGGGCAGTACCTGTGTCCTAACCAGGACAATTTATAGAGGGAACCTCAGCTCTTTAAAGCCTTCCCTCCCTGCAGCCTGAGCCTGCTAAACAAGGGAACAAGTGTTGAGTCTTGGGGACTCACTTGCCCAGTTTGGCCCTCTGGGTCACAGGTGCTCACTATGACAGTGATGCCAATTCTTTGGAACAAAAGCAAAACACAAAAGAGCCAAATAAAACCCCAAAACAAATAATCCCCCAAATATACCCACAGAAGGAAATGTAAAGAAGTCTAATATAACAGCACAAAATTTCTTGGAAATATAAATGCACAGAGCCTGATACTAAAATCAAGTGGTTTTAACATGTTTTCTAAAAAAGGAAATAATTAGCAGTTTTCAGTAATCAAATCTACCTAAACATTAGAAATGCTGAACTTTGAAACATTATAAACACACCTTATAATGGAGACATGAAGTACCTCAGAAGTTTTAAAGTTCTACCACTTTCAGGACAGCACTTTCAGAGTGGTCTGAACTGCATTGATTAACATTTCAAACCCACATGAGTCTCCCTGGAGTCCATGGAATCAGCTCTCCGTCTGTACAGGGTTTTCTACTTACAGGAACTAAGGATCTGAGGACCAGACGCTGCATTGGCATGTCCACTTCATTTCAGGAGGAGTCTGACAGTGTGGTATCACTTAAATAATGAAGCACACATCTGGCAGGAGATTGCTGAGGTTGGCTAAGTTTATACAAGGTCAATTCATCCTCTAAGCTTCTGTATGCTGAAAATGAAGCAAGAAGTTTACATGGCAATCAGCAGAATCCACCGATTGATTTCAGGGTTTGCTTTCCAAGTAGCATGTCTCTCTTTGTAAATCAGTTTTGATTGTGTAGAAATAGGAGGGAGTGGTATTGTATTGCTCTGAGACACATTTTCTGAAATGTTTCAGTAGCTAATGCATACCTATTCAAAAATATGGTGCTTTTTCTTTTGTAAGGATGCACCACACATGGCAAATGGAAAACTGTACATATCTCTCACAGATCTACCCCACTACCCCGCTTTGCATGTTTTAGGCTATCCTTACCAAAAGTGGATAATCCTTTAAGTAGATATAATACTGGATCAGGCTTTGAAAAATGTATTTAGTACTTCAACTAATTTTCACAGAAGAACAATACCTGCTCAATATGAAATATGAAATCCAGTATCCTAACATATTGTTATCAACTTGCTTTACAGGACTGGCATTAGTTCTGATAAAAAGTTTCATTTAAAAATTCTTCCTATGTTAAAAGAAATAGCTGGCATTTTTATAAATTTAACATAGAAATGAGACAAACATAATGAAAAATTACTTTTATCATCCAATAGTCCACAACACTAAAAAAACAACTTCGAGAGTAAGGCTTGTAGGTTAAAACCCAGGTCTCGATGATTTTTCTCATTTTAACAATCCTACAGAGTAGGATTTCTCCAGAGGTCATGGAAATCAGCTTGCACACCAGCTCAGTGCTCTTACTGCAAGCTATCTTTTCATAGAAATCTCTGGCATTAAAAAAAACAAACAAACCAACAAACAAACAAAACCAAACAAACTCAAACTCAAAAATTTTTGCAAGTTTGCTTATTCTCCATGACCTGAAAATACTAACTTCAACATTTTTTTTGTTGCTGTTGCTTTTAAATTTATTGTTGATTTAATGTTGTTGTGGTTTTTTTAATATCTCTATTTGGCAAGCATTGATTTTTCATCAATGCTCCAGTCATAGCATGGAGCAGCTGCTGTGGAAGTGACAGAGAGATCTCACCCTCACATGGGGGCACACACAGACTGATCAGCAAGATCACCACTCAGTCTGTCTCTGACCCTCTTCTCCTGACAGCTTGTTTGCCTTGGAAGCAACAATGTCAAGTAGATATCAGGGGAAAAGAGCGGAAAACACCATCAGGACTCTCCTGATGGCCAACCACTTCCATGCCAGGAAACATCAGGGCTCCATAGCTGAGCTCATGTTGATGCCTTTCCCTGTTTTTTAAAAACTGAGAGCCAGACGTGGTTAAGGGATAAAGGGTTTTTACCTCAGTATTTAATAAGGTTCCTTACGGTTCACCACGTCACCAAGGTGCAATGTGCTGCAGTGTACACACGATAGGTCACATATTTTATTGACCTTACAAATTAGCATATCTAGCAAGGATGCCCAAATGGGAGGCCTATAGCCTCAATGTCACCCAATTGCGTGATATTCCCCCATCCAAGGAATTCCCCCCTGGATGGGCCAAATCTCTAGTTTACAGGGTATGTTCTAGAGAGGACCTTGGTTTCCCAAGATAGCATAGAGTTTTCCAGCCTCCCACTAAGAGGCCTTTAGGATGTTTGGTTTCATGGCCTAACAAAATACTAGGACTATGCTAAATTATCAAACTTAAGGAATTACAAGTATGCATGCTAAGAATACTGAGGATACATAAAACTTATATAAAAGGTATATAAAAGAAAAGGCAAAAAATCATCCTGGCATCAGTGTGACTGGGGCTGGCTCCTTCCACAGAGGAACTCAGTGCTCCAGCCACCACATGTGATGCTTTCTGCTCTTGTTCTTACTTGGCATCTCTTTCCTGGACTTCTGTCCTGAAGGGACTGAAAACCTAGAGGAGAATCTTAAAAGAGAAATATTTTCCTTTAATTGCTTTTCCCACTCTTCACAGTTTTATATTTCCATCCTGTGAGAAAGGTCAGCCTCCCCTACACCCAGGATACTGTAATAGGTGCTTCAACACTGTAACTTCCCATTAAAACAAAGGTCTTTTCAATGAGTTGCCTTTTTAAAAGTAATACTAATTTTATAAGCCAGTTTTTTAAAAAAGTAGAAAGACCATGGAAAATTCTGATATGTTGGCACCAGTCCATTATAATGCCAAAGTAACATCACAGAACCCAAATACAATTTTAAGTATCTCTCATCCATAGTGTATTTATTTGTCCCAGAGAAGGCACAGAGAGCCATCAAGACAGTTTTTTCCTGTGGGGCTCAAGAGCTTCCTACACGCCTTACCACCAAAAAGATGTTACTCATGCAACATGTTACCATGGAGAGGAGCCACTTCACGCTTTGCTCATGTTGTACTTCTTCCCTTTGTTTTCCTACCTTGGAAACAAGGACACTACATTCTTCTATACATGGAAAGCACTGAGCACATTCACTTTAGCAACACTTCTGTTTATTGCTTTTTTCTGTTCAGAGCAGCAAAGGAGAGATACTGTCAGATCAGTTTGTGCTATTATTTGATTTCCTTCTTTCCTCTAACTTGGTCAGTCACTATTACTTTACTTTCTAAACAGTAAAGGTAAACAGGTAGACAACTTCTCTTGGCAAGCTTGTTGACAGGTCCATCTCCTTCGATGTCTTTCTTCATTACTATTTGGATGGGAAGAAACAGGTACTGTTCCTTTTAAAAAAGGGGTGCCCAAATCTGGAGATGCATGCACTGACCACAACACAAGTCCAGCAGCACTTCCACTCCAAAGGCACATAGCAGCCCTGGGGTCTCCCCTTTTCTGACAAAGGTCTGGAAGCAACTTTACTTTAGCAAAGATTATCCTGGAATAATCATTAGCTTAGGTACTTTGTACTGGCTCCTCCATAGTGCAACCAGGGAGCTAGAACTGAAAAATCAGGCATTTTGACAGGTGTTTCATCTTTTTGGGTTTCTGGATAGTGACCAACAACCCCTGGATGCCCTGTCCATGTGTTCTAGTCAGCACATGCAAATCTCTGTGACAAGGTCTCAGCTCTGCAGAGTTATATGCCAACAGCCACAAGGTGACACACAGAGCAAAACAAATTTGTCCTATCTGTGGCAGAACCAGAAAATCTGTAGCAGTGCCACAAGGACAGAGAAGGACATGTGGGATTTATCCAGACACCAAGGGACTGGACCTCTACTTGAAACCTTTACCTGCTGTGCCTGGCCTGCAGCTCACAGCTCATCTGACTGCTGGAGCATCTGATGAGAATGTGGGTGGAATGGCTGCTGCCACCACAGAGGTACCAGCCAGTCTTATTATTCTACCTATTACCTGAAAAAATAACCCAGCTGGTTGCTTATATTTCCAAAGGTTTTGCTTTGGGAAAAGCTAATTTGCACTAAAACACAGAACCCAGCTGACATTGTCAAAAGGAACACTGGAGGTTATAAACACTTTTTTTTTCCTGAATTAGATCTAACTCCAAGGAAGAAAAGCACATTCAAGCTGTATCAAGAGCCCCAGTCTGCTTTGGTGTTGGGTGAGACACCCTGCTTCAGCCAAGGATCTCTTGTACATAGTGTATGTGCAAAATTACTCCAGGCATCTCTTGCATGTTGCATTTTGCAACATCCAAGCATGTTGGATTCTGCTACCCATGAATCTGAGGAGCAAGAAGATAGAGGCTGAGTATCCTGCACTTGCAGCCTGTGCGAGTCAGGAGCAGGACCCAGGCAGAGCACTTCACTACTGGCGAAAGTAGTGGGTTTGTATTGCCAAACATGATCACACAGGAACAATTATCTTTGGCAATCTCTAACAATAATTTTAAAATGTTCTCTTCAGTATCATCACTGAATTCAAATGGTAATTTTATTTTATTTTTTTTAAATCCACTGTCATTCTCCTTTCTAGCTCTAATTATCTGGACTGCATCCACACCATGAAGCAGAATTGTGACAAGAAAGCAATCACCCCAGAGATTTCTCAGAAATTTGCTTTCTAATTGGGTTGAAAATGGCTCAGCTTCCTGCATTGCATTTTGCACATAACTAGATTTTCTGTGATCACAATCTATGAAATGCAGATATGTAATATTGTGAGTATTTGTGTTGTCACACCACTAGACCTTATGGTGCTAGGTGCTGTACTTAAATTCAGGCAAAAAGACACCTCCTGTGCAAAAGAATTGAATATTTGAGGGTAATATTAAAAAAAATAAAATATTGAAGAGGTGAAGAAAATAACTTTGAAATGTAGGATTTGCACTATAAGCATGACTCCCTCATGAAACCAAAAAGAAACATAATCTGTTGGTAAATATCTAGAACATTCCAGACTGTTATTTACAGATATGCCACTTATGTTGTGTAATCTCTCTCTCTCTTATTTACTCATGGTAGAATGGAAAAAATACTTACTACACCTTCCTCATGAAGCTTGATTAAATGTTCACAGTGCTTTGCCATCACTTGCTTGACAACACGGCTGTGAAATACCATTGCTAAAGCCACACTCTGTTATACATATAGCAGATACAGAATTGACTAAGTTCATCTTTTCTGTTTTTAAAGTTTTAACTAAGCAATGCTTAATGAAATTTGCCAGCCTAACTGCTCCTGTTGTCTCTGCTGGTAATGCAAAAGCAAACGGCTGTAAGTACGGTACCCTGAAGGCAGACATTAGGAGTTTCTCTGTTGAATCCAGCAGAGAAGTTTCTTGCATCTCCGTTGAATGCCATCATGCTGTGATTAGTTAATCATTAAGTACATAGTGCTTTTAATTAACTGCCAACTCTGCTTGGGCATCTGTTCTGAAAATCACATCCGATCATGCTTTTCCCAGTCTGTGGCTATGGAGCTCTTCAATAATACGGTTCTTGCTCCATTCTCCAGCCCTCTCTGCTACAACACAGCTCAAGTCCAGAGTGTCCTACATGAAATGAAATATAAATGAACTATCCTTCCAAGAGAATAAAAGTAAATGGGAATTAAACAAATTTATTTGCTTCAGTAGGTAATAGATGCCACTATTAAAAAGCAGATCAGGCCAATTAGCATTTTTTCTGGAAAAAAGAAGAGACTGGAACAGCATTTTTACTCTTCAGTGCCGTCACATAAGTTTAACAAATACCCATTTAAAAAAAAAGAAAAACAAATCAAAACACTAATCTTTAACTGCAGAATATAATCCTTTCTATTTTATAAGAGGGAGTGAGACTGAGAATAAATATAACAGATTCTGCAAAATATTTCATTTGACTTAGAGTGCACAAAAGATACACAGTGTAAACGTTCCCCCAACAAACTGTACGTTTCTCCATCTATGTAGCTCAGTTTCTGTTGGCTTCAAAAAGCTTAATTTTAAGAGTATTTTTAAATGAATCCTGGAATGACTTGGGTTGAGAGGGACCTAAAAGATCATCTTGTTCCAACCTCCCTGCCATGGGCAGGGACACCTTTCATTATCCCAAGTTGCTCCAAGCCTCATCCAACTTCCAGGGGTGGTGAAGCCACAGCTTCTTGGGGCAACCCATGCCAGTTCCCCATCACCCTCACAGTTAAGCAAATAATTTCTTCCTAAGATGAAATCAACACTTTTTCACTTTTGAAAGTATCTTAGGTAGCAGATTCTGTTTTAAAAAAGATGGAAAAAAAAACGACATTTGAACAAGACCACACAGTGACAATGGCAGTAGGCAGGGCAACTTCTGCTGGCGCTGCGAATCTTGTTGAAAACCAGGTCAAACAAGATCAGAGGATAATTGAGGCTATTTGATAGCACAAAACGGATCAGGTGGGGCTCTGATTGTGTGACATGGGATTAGCAGTTTCAGACTAAGAATTTTCTGGCTTCCCTACCCTAAGTAGGCACAGAGGGTTGTACCCCTCAAGAGCTCTGGCCTACAGAAGAACAAACTGGCTACAGAAGACCAGGCTAACAACAGAGCAGGTGCTTTATGGCATGAGAAACAGCTGTGTCAGCAGCCACCTACTCCATTGTCCCAACTGGAGCTAGTACAGCCAGCCAGAAAGCAACAACATCTCAGCAAACACTCTGGTCTAGGTATACTCAGAACTTCTAAGGATGAGACATGCAGAAACCCAGTGTGCAGAGCACCAAAACACAGCAACTTCCCTTGCTGCCACTCCCACACCAGTGTGCACCATCTCAGAGCTGTTACTTACCACGTATGAATCCAAGCAAGAAAAAAGGTAGAAATCACGGAGTGCCAATTATTTCTATATAGAAATATATGTCAAGGAAAAGGCCACTCTTTGTCAAGTGCTGAGAACAGAGAAGAATAACCCATCACTAAGATTTAAACTCATGGTTCTTTCAGGAACAGAGCTAAGAAACTTGAATGAACTTTGTTACACAGAATAAAACACTCCAGTTAAACAATAGCTAGTCCATAGCAGACAGACACGTAACCACTATGGTTAATGTAAAAAACACTCACCATCAGATACACATTTTACATAATAACCCTTCTTCAACAAGTTCAAAGCAATTCTCCTGTTTTCTTTAAAAATTCCATCACAGATGTCAAGATGTGCCAGTACATAGAAAAGAGGTATTTCATAACAATATAAAAACATGCATTTCTAATTGTTTCCATACTGAACTACACTGAGGGCAGCTCTCTTCTATATGGAGTTCAAGGTATTCCTGGGAACAGGCTATTTTCTGATGACATCATAAGAACACTATCACTCAGGCAACAACCTGCTACTATGGCAACCACGGATTTTACAGATGCTGAATGCCAGAGAGGTTAAAAAACACCATTTGGACGTTTTTTAGTTAAAAGTTTGCCAATATTTTATGTGAGTAGCAACAGAGAGTCCATTGCAGATGCACAGTGTTGCGCAGGTCTCTACCCATAAGTGGAAATCTGAGAACCATCAGTTATCCCTTCCAGTCAAGGAGCTCCTGGGGTAATTGCACTTTTAGATGTATCCTTAAATGTCACAGCAAAAAGAAAGACACCTGAACACTAACTTTGTGATTTGGGGGAAGCTGGAACAAAAGGACATGCCTAAAATTTTAGAGATTTGAATGTCTGGAGTTTTAATACTCTCAGACCAGAGACCACACAGACTGTGAAGACAGCCTGTTATTATATGAAGACATATCTCTGGGAAAGTGGATTATTTATTTTCCCTCGTGACTGCAAAGAATTATAGAATATGAGATAAAAACATCTGGTTTTGTAAACAATTGCTATCTGTTCTGAAACTACTGTCAGATGAAATCAGTCAGTTACAAAATGTTTTAAAACTAAAAGCCACATGTTACTCTTCTGGAATTATATGCATTTTACTAACTGCAAGCAAATCTCAGAGGTACTAGAATGCTGTCAAATTAAAGATATCAACCTGGACAGTAACCTGCCCCCTGCAGGACATTACAATTTCCTAACTTTAATCACAGGTTTGCTCACCTGGCTTTGTCCACAAACAGTACAGCAGAGGCTTGAAATTAGCATTCCCAGTAAATCAGATTTCCAGAATTATAGAGGGTCATAAACATTCTTAAGGGGTGAGAAACCCCTCTTAACCTTGACTGAATAGCAGCAGAGCATTTTTAAATTTTGCAGTAGCAAACCTCAATTCACTTAGATCCTTTAGTTGCTCCCTCTGCCAGGCTGGAGGGCTGCTTGGGGTGGCCTGGCATGAGAAGGAAGAACAGGAGCGAGAGAGGGGTGTACAGAAATTTTCCCATGAAGCTTATTTTCTTGGCATCACCTTACAGTGAAACTCCTTAACAAAAGCTGTTTAAGAAGGGAAATTTAAACATGCAAAACCTAAGGTATACTGCTTGTCAGGATGCTGCCACATTTGAACTAACTAGCCACTACTGGCAGTCTCAGAGGAATACCTAAAGCCAAATTATAACACTTGTTTGTGGGATGATCTCAACAATGGGATATTGAGATACAACAGCAAGCTTTGAGAGTTGCTCCTGTTCTGGGTCTGTATGAAAGTCATCTAAGTCCAGAGTGGTGAAGACAACTTCCAATACAACCACCTACTGTAATCCTGAATTTTTTTTCCCCATATTTATCCTATTGGGCATTTTTTAGTGTTCAGGACATTTCCTTTTTAGTGTAGGAGAATATTAAGGCCATTGCTGGGTTTCATTTCCACACGTTAACCAGTAATCCTGGCTCCTATTGGCAGCAAGCACCCTCTTCACACAATTCTCCCCCATCATCTGTGAGAAAAGAGATGTGGAAGAGGCCAATTACCTTTTGGAGAGAAGAAAATTACTTGCTTATAATTGAGTTCTCTGAGCATGGTGTCCGCTATTAGAGCCACACTCATCCTCCCACCACCCCCTGAGAGATGGGGTTTTATTCCTATTTAAGTTCTAATTATTATAATTAGTCTGAAAAGGATTTGGGAGTTAGGGGCTATGATATGCCATATAGACCCCTCAAGGCACCTTTTTGTACTAACTCATTATGACCAGTTCTAAACTTTACCATTTAATCTAGTCATTCAGTACCCAAGGTCACAACAGCTGAGACCCCCTGAGCATCAATCCATGGAGACTCCCACCTTCAGAGAACTACAATTAAAAGGTAAATAATTCCCTTGCTGCCTTCTCTGTGAGGCAATGCTATAAGTCAGAGAACAGGATCCAACCTCAGCCTAATTACTACTTCAGCAATTCACGCAGTTGCAATGAAAAAGTTGGCAAACGCTTTAGCATTTATCCAAACAGAAACACAAGGCCAGCTACAGTTCATTTCAAACTGGACAGCACTCTGGCTTACAACACCCAAGTTGCAAACTTTTTCTGTATTACCCAAACTACAAGAAATTCTAAAAAGCTATTTTCCAAGAAAGCCAAATCATTGTCACAACATGCAGGCCGTGTTCTCCACCATACTAACGAGAGATGCAATCCTTTTCTTTGTCTATGCCACCACAAAACTCCTATGGAATCAATACAGTCCTAGTTTGAAATTGTTTGAATAAGTCTGTGCTTAAAACAATTTGAAACACTCAAAGCTGAATTGAAGTTTGAACAAATACAAATTCTTAAAAATACCAATGCCTGAGCTGACAGATTCCAAGAAATTCAACAGCTGCTGGTATTTTCCTGAATGATAGCAGCTTACAGGGCAAAAAACTGTAAAGCAAAACAGTTTGTTACAGGACCAGCAGTTGGAGTCATAGATCACAGAATGGCTGGATGGGACCTTCAGTATCCTCTCATTCCAGCCCCCAGCCTTGGGTACTTTCTGCTAGACCAGATTGCTTAAAGCCCTGTCCAACAGGGCCTTGAACAGTCCCACGAATGGGGCAGCCCCAGTGCATAGAGTCAGTATGTGGAGGACAGTCTTAAACAATACTATTGAAGATTTTTTTGGAAGATAAACTAATTACATCTGCAAATCAGAAAAATGCATCCACGATTTCACCAACAAAATACAGTGTACAACAATGTAATACTTGACAATTTTACATGCTCTTAACCTCACAAGTACAGACTTCAATGGCTGTATTGAATTTGTATTGTAACAGTGTCTCTCTGAACCTGAATTTGCACCTGAAAGTGCAAGTAATAATGTACACAAATTTCTAGGTAAATAAATACAAGTACATGAAAATATATATTGATAAATGAATTTTCTTCTCAATACATTCTTAATGAGCGAATAACATCTCGGTACTTTATTTATTATTTATTATTTATTATTTATTATTTATTATTTCTTATTTATTATTTATTATTTATTATTTATTATTTATTATTTATAATTTTATTATTTATTGTAAGTCAATTACAATGTAACATGTGAAGTGTCCATACTAGTTTGGTCGTACACACTAACATCACACTTAAAGATTGCTCAACTCGAAGTCTTTAATTGCAAGCAAGTGCATCCTGTGGGAGGGATTGTTGTATTTATTCTCATTTTCTGCAAGAACTATGAGTGCCATTTCTTCATCCTGAAAGCAAGCTCAATCTCTACCCTGGGATGACACGTGTAGCAACTTGAGCACTGCTCCCAGCCATACAACGTCCTCCTAAGCAGGCACACAATTAAGCACGATTGGTAATCTTTGCTCTGAAGCAGGGTCCACAAAATGAATTCTCTTCCTCCCAGACAACATTAGTATCACACTAGGGACCAATATGAAGAAGTTTGCACTGCTGCTGTCTGAGCTCTGTGTTGCAGGTGACAAATAGACTTCAATTTCTATTGTTGCTGGGTCAGAAATAGCCTTCTAATTTTTCTAAATTAAATTATAGTCTAGTGTCATTTTTGTAGCCAGGTACATTAACTACAGAAGCAATATTTCAGCTGCTCCTATTTCTTCTTCTAAGAAAATAAAGTGGGGGACAACATTGAGGGACAGAAGTGGGGGAGTAGGTCACATATTGATACCCTAATCTGGACGTGGTCTTGTAGCTGTTCAAGTGGTTAAAGCCCCATATAAGAATTGCAGCAAGACTAAAGATTAGTTCCAACCATCATATTATTTACAGCTCCTGAAAGTCATTTTTTGCTGGTGGCCATTCAGCTTTAACTACATTGTTAGAGGCACACAGATCTCTGGGTGCATCATTTTGAGGACTAAAACCACTTTTTTCCTCTTATTAACTGAGAAGGTTGTATGTCATGTGCTGTTCAGAGCTCTCCAGCACCATAGCCAGAAGTTAATTTCCCCTCCTAAAAGATGAGGAACAAAATAATATATTTTGTATTTACCACTGACAGCAGCAAAACTTCACACAAGGGTACAGGAGCCTGGGAGATCATGCAGAAGCAAAACTCCTGTGGGGATTGTCAGCTCTCTCCTATCTCCAAGCTGCTTCCCTTCTACTGCTAAAGACACCAAACATGAGAAATTCAAAGCCTAGTGAAGAGAGTTAAAAGGTGTCCAGGCAGGAACCAAGCTGCCCCAGGCCTGGGATGTGAGGCCATGATCCCCAACCCCTCCAAGAGTTTCCCTTTTCTCTTACACCAGCAGTGCTCAGAGAGGTGTCTGCTCCCCCTGCCTGACTCTTAGTCAATCCCTCCACACTTCCACCCTCTTCTCTCCTCAGGAAAGGCACAAATCCCTTTGGCCCCTCTTCCTCTTCTCATCTCTGCAAGACACAGAACCCACTCTCCTCCCAGTACACACAGTGCTGACAGCAGTCTCAGTCCCACCCTGCTTGCTTCCATCCTTCCATTCCCCCTAAACAGCACCAAAATCATGAGCTTGGGCTCACTTTCCTCTACCCAGCCCAGCTCTGGCAGTAAACCAGGCTGGACAGAGGCTTCTGAGCCACAGCTTTCCTGAGGGCTGCAGGGAGCACCCTGCCCATGCCTGCTGTCTGGGGCCACACACTGCCCTTCACATCAGTCACTGACTGAAAGCAAAGGGCTGTTTCCCTCCAGGAGAAGTTGCATTTGAAATGCCTTCATATATAACTCAAGCAGACTACAATTATGAATTAAAGGAGAAGATTAAGGTGCCAAGGCTTTGATTTGTATTCCTGTCAGCAAACTGTCAATGACATGAAAAGCTGCATTTTGGTTTTTTTCCCTTATGTGGCTTTTACAGAATATTTTACTTTAAACCAGAAGACAAACATTGAGAAAAATCTTCGTACTGAAGCTTGTTTATAGTGTGTTTTCCCACCTGTCATCCCCTCTTGTACTTAAAGGTCACCTGAACCAAAACTTCACAGATTCACTCCCAAATCTTTTTGTGAAGTGCTAAGAGCAATCTATACCATGTAAGATCATAAAAATACTGCCTCCCTCTAGCAGTGTGGGTTAAGTTCTCATTTAATAACAAATATATTATTTAATCTCTCCAGTCTGATATCTAACATATCCTATCATCATTAAAAGCCACAAGTCTCTCCCATAAAGCTGCTCTCAGTACATCGTATCCCACAATTGTTAGTTTTTTGATCTTCCAATAGCTCTGTGAAAAGTCCATTGCTATAGATATCTCCATCCCAGAGGAAGCACTTTCCTTTGAGCTACTCTGTTTCATCAAGCTATTAGATGACCTGAAGTCCCTGGGAGCACCAGATTAGTGAATCCAGACTTTTGTGTGAGAGTTTTATTTCTGACATTCCACCTTCTGAGAGATGGTCGTAGGTGAATAATTCTTCTACTCTGTTAAGAGATACATTGGTTTAATTGAATGCATTTCTGCAAACAGATTCACATTTGACACCCCCACCTGCAGTGCTGCATCCAGCTCTGGGACCCCCAGCATAGGAAGGACATGGACCTGTTGGAGTGGGCCCAGAGAAGAACCAAGGGGATGATCACAGGGCTGGGGCATCTCTCCCATGGAGACAGCTGGGGGTGTTCAGCCTGCAGAAGGCTTCAGGTAGACTTTGCACCACCTTCCAGTGCTAAATGAGGGCTACAGGAAAGATGCAGAGACTTTATACAAGATCATGTAATCACAGGACAAGGAAGAATGGCTTTAAACTGAAAACAGACAGGTTTAGGTTAGATATAAAGAAGAAATTCTTCACTTATGAGAGCAATGAGGTACTGGAAGCCCAGAAAAGCTGTGGCTGCTTAAAGAAAAGCATCACTGACTGGACATGAAAGAAGCTCCACCTTCTGCTTTCAGAAGGGTGTAATATTCTACTGTACATCTTCCACACCTAAAATTTATCCAATTTTTCTCCTCTCGTCAATGGAGGCTCAGCTCTGACACAAAAATTACCTGTGCTATGCCTTTGGTCCCAATCATATTTGTAACAAGTCTCTAAAGCCTGCCATTCTTAGTCCATTCTGAACATACAGAGATTAAATATAAATCACCCTGAACATATGAAAACTTCTCATTTGTGCAACTTTTAAGACCTCCCTGAAAACAGGACTCTAAAAATGCAGAAAATGTCACTTTAATCACGGCCAGCAGCCACATGCTGTTTTCTAAACACCAAATCACAGGCTTGAAAAGAAGTCTGTTATGTACCCCATGGTAGTGAAAATTCTTCCATCAAAATGCTGGTTTATGGTGATTCAGCTGCAGATAAGAAGATAATACATTTATCTGTCTGTATAAAGAGGGAAAAATTTATTTCCAGAAAGAATTCAAAGTATAAAAAGCATTTGCAATATAAATTTATTTTGAAAAAAGTTTTATACTCTAGTATGTACACTGAAGGCTTTTATAGCTCCTCAAGTTTTTAGTGTGGAGAACACACACTGGGAACCTTTATGAGACAACACAAACAGAAATGTAGCTGATTAAATCATTCCCCTGTTCAAAATGCTTTTCTACAATAAACAGTTTTACAATTGCCCTCAATTTAATTAAGCTTAATTTAATGATTAAGCTACTGCCCCAGTTGGAGCAAGCTGGCCTTGCCTTGATACAGTGGCAATGCTCAGTTAATACTTTCTGTTTGGTTGCCAGGACATGGCCCCAGGGCACAACACAGTAACAGCCAGTGTATTTCTTCTGAATTCTGTAACTATACAACACTCTCTCCCCTACCAACCATAATTAGATGTTTTAATATAGAACTGATAATATTAAATTTGAGATACCAATGTTACTCTTAAGTAGAATCACCACAGTTCAGTTGCCAGTCACCAACACCATGACCTGTTTGCCTCAGCAGCCCAAAGTGCCTTTGAAATTAGCACCCTTCTCTTCTCACCTCCATGAAATCTGGCTGGCAGGAGTTAGAAGAGTGTTGTCAGCAATGTTACAGGCCAGCTGGACAGTAAAAGAGATAAGGTATGGAGAGTCTTCAATACCAGTGAGTTATTCCAAGCATAGAGTGAGAAAAAAATGGGCACTTTGTCTTTTCAATATCCATACCAGAGGGGAAAGAAGGGAAGAGAGAAAACAAAGAATTAACTAAATTTCTCATATAGATAAGATCTAATGGAAGAGAAAATCTAACTAGCCGTAACACATTTTTTAATTGTCTTAATCTCAGAAATGACACTGGTTATAGCTTCAACTAACTAAATAATATAATAATATTATAATTATAATTTATAATTAATAATAATCTCTATTTTTTCTCACAAACATACATAGACTGCCATAAGCAATTGCAGAATGTTAACTCACTAAAAGTTGTGACACTTGTTAACATTTAGTTTAAGAACATTTAACTGAGTCTTTGACATGGTTAAGGAGCTTGACTGACAAGTTGATAAAACAGAAGGAAAGGAAAAAAAACCAATTCCCTAAAATCAAGTAAACATTTACCTTTATTGACAATTCAGAAAAAAAATTGAGGCCTTGCATGTATTCTTAAGGACAGACTATCATTAAGTAAGTGCAGTTTTCACAAGTGTAGTATGGCAAAACACAGGCTATTATTTAAAAAACTCTTCCCACTGGGACCCAGCCTGAACCTTCACCATGTCTCCTTTTATCCCAGTTCCTAATTCTAAAGAAATATCAAGGATGAGCAGTAACTTCCGGGGTTACTCTGAGCTGAGTCTCACTCAGAGTAGGGAAAACCTGTGAAGAATATATTCCAGTATAAACCATTTACTCTGTGCAGCGTCCATTTTGAAAAGACACAGTCCTTCAACAACTTCCTCATAGAATTTCTCCCTCCTCTAAATACATTACTATCTCAGACTCCAAGGCTTTAGGGACAAGTTTCCTAAGTCTGAGGAAAGTAAGAACTAGAGAATTCAGGCTTCTCAAAGTTTGATGGGGGTATGAGTTGTGGTCTGTTGCTCTAGATTTTTGATTCTGTTTTACAAGGATTAAATTTCACAAGAAAACTGTGAGCAAAATCAAAAAACAAATGCAGAAGAATAGACACCTTTAGCTAAAAGAGTTTCTGAGACAGAGACGACTTCATTCATGGGTGAGGGTATTTGGGGGTTGTGTTCTGCTTTCCTTAAGTAGAAGATGTGGGTTCCTTGGGAAACAATGGCCCCCCTTGGCACTTACTCCGGAAGGAGTGAATTAAAAAAAAAGAAAAAGTTAAAAAATAATCCAGTGAAATCCAGTGTATCTGCCTACCTTTTGCTGATGTAAACAGCAGCACTATAGGTGGACAGCCTATTTATTTTGCTTATAGTTTGAAATACCTGCTAAGTATTATATCTTGTGTTTACCTCAGCTGATACCAGCAAGGTGCTAAGTGCTGTTATAATGTATTTAAGATATTTTAAAAGTCACCTAAACTGTACATACATGATGACCACTCAAGCCATTCCAGTTTGATGACTCTGAATATCCCAAATGATACATAACTGCACCAAATGGCTACTAAAGACCACAGGTTCCTCCCTCTCTCCCCATGCTTCACACACAACTAATTCCTTCTCCACATCACAGACCTACCTCAGGACCCCTCAACCTCTGACACCCAGAGAGGATTTTGAGTTACATAGGGCCTGCCTATGCTAAACACTAAGAACATATTTCCAATGAATGTAGAGATACACCAATATTAGACTAAAATAATTACGGATATGCTGGAAAGAACTGTAAGAATCCCTAGTGCTATAAACACCCAAACTGCAGGATTAACCTAAACTTACAAATAAACAGGCTTTAGCAGCATGGAAATTAAGTGGCTTGGTTCACAGAGAATATTAACTAAATCCAGTAGTGTGGGTTAAAATTTTGAAGCCATTAGTAGTGAAATAGAGTTGGTGGCTGTTTCAGAAATGGTTTCTTTTAAAAACAAGAAAAACAAACCATCACCCAAAACTTTTTCATCCTCCTCCTTTTTCAGACCCGACCAGAAGGGGATGGCAGACAGCAGAAAGCTTGGAGGAAAGTATTTTTACATAAAATTATCCAAGAAAAGAATTCTATTGATTAAAACTGTGCAGAAGATGAAATCTTCAGTTACTGGGACCAATCCAAAGTTATGTCCTTTGTTCCCTGAACAGCTTGTAAATATTATCGTTTTACACAAAACAGACCACAGGATTCTGTCCTAAAGAGATAAGATCAAGACTGCGAGGAGAGAAAACCATTTGACTTGGGGAACTAAATGTTTTGAAAAATGTGCACTTATAATCTGAATTAAGTCTCTAGTTTAAAGGACATATTCTGGAATTATGAAAACACAGTATTATTCACAGCTAAAAAAGAGGTTGGTCAACTTTAATTTACATGTAAAACGCAACTAATTCCTAATTATGAGACAATGACCAGTTCTTAAATGATACATTTTCTCTCACCCCCAATTCAAGTACACCCTTGTAGCACTTGTTTCTTTTGAGAAATAGATGTAAACCCCTCTCTGTGCACTTAACAGCAGCTAAAAGAATGGCTGCATTGAGACACTGCCAGTAACAAGCAGGATTTAAAACACAGGAATAAGGAAAAAATCAATTTCATCACAACTGTCTGTACTTTGACCAAGTAATTAATATCACTGTTTGGTATGGGTTAATTTAATTCCAAAGTTTGTTCTATTTATTAATTTAATTCCAAATACTTAATTTGTAACTGTAGGAACTACTGGGAACTGGTTAGCCTTTAAAAAAAGGTCTCTGTGCTCCTCTGACTTGTATTGGCAGTGGAAAGTAATGCAAGGTGCCCCCTCTGTGAATCAAGAGGCCAAACCACCATACCTGGCCCCAGGGAAATACTGGTGAAACCACTTCAGGGACCATGTGCCCAGCCTGGTCAGCCTTCTGCAGCCACCAAAGGAGCAGGTTCAGACAGGGAGCTCATAACTCTCATGCCATTTTTATGAGGATTGATTTACCAAATTGAGAGACCCAATCCAACTACATTGAATCTAAAGAGCATCCTCCCTCTGCTTTATTGACACAGTTGTTTAAATCTAAATTATAGTTTTAGAAATTCTTCTTGAGCAGTAAAATTCTGTCTTCATTTTAATATAATTAAGAGATAATGTCAATGTAACAGAACCTTGCCAGGCGATAATGAGCTCATGCTGACAGACAAATATTAAGGTGAAAAAAGCATTTAGTGAAAGCATATTTTTTAATCCAGTAATTGAAATTCCTGCTATACCAGCTGATCAGTGTCTAAGTACAACAGACCAACAGACTGGTGAGGTGACGAAGCTGGTACCATAAATGTTTGTTGATCCACATTCTCATTGTCTTTGAAGATTATTTGTAGCAGCCAGGAACAATGGTTTCCTCCACCCTGATGGAATGTTGTTCCTTTGCACACAGAGGCATCCTTTAGGACACTTCCTTTTGGAAACCTGGCAAATACCAATAAAAATTCTCCTAGCTCAGTGCTCACCATTGTTCCTCTTACAGGGTCAGTTCTCCTGCAGCATCTCATCCACAGTACTGTCTGTGCAATATCAGCAGGATATTTTTTAATATCCTGGTGGAAGAAAAACTCCAAGACCTACCATTTTACATTGAATATTCAGCATCTATCATAAAGGACCTAGCAGATTATAGAAAGCAAAGATTCATTCTTCTATCTTCAGCCTTTTGTGCATAGCTTGCAATGGCAATATCTGCTCCTCAACTTATCAAACCTGTGGTCAAAGCAGTGGTTTAGCAGGTGAATTCTTAGGTACTATATCCAGGATTTATTGATAAAATTGGTCTTTGCTTTGAGAAAAGTGATGTTTATTAGTCACTACATAGGTCATCTTTCACTATCTGTGTACATAGTGGATCCTACATATTGTCCACATTCAGGCAGGCACAAGATGGCCTAAAACACTGATGATTAAGGTCAACTAAAAAAAAAAAAAAACTTTAAAAAAGAAGCAAATTTGTATAAAAAGCAAATTGAGACCAGCAAGAAAAAAATGCTTAAAGCATAAATCATGAAATATAACTATAAAAGTAGAACTAAATAGCACTTGCACTTTGCTCTCTAAGATACCCACAAAGGCAGAAGATAAAAATTTACCATTTGGCAACAGTACACAAAATGGGAGCATACAATACTATGAGCAAGGTCACAAACTAGAATTGGTCTTGGATGAGTTACAGGCAAAGTGAATATTTAGTAAGCATTAATAGCATTTCCCTGCTTAGCAATACAATACAGCTGGCTCAGGTGCTTGGAGTTTAGGAAAAGTGTTTAAAATATTAGAAATACAGAGAGGCAATAGAGGAATTAGAGGGTAAGATGTGTGAGGAGAGACTTCGGGAGCTAAACTTACATAGTCTCAAAGAGAGAAGACTCAGGGGGCCTCAATCACAGTCTATAAATACCTTCAAGGTAATAATATAAATGAAGGAAGGGAATTCTCCGGTCTCAGAAGATGGCAGGACAAGGAGCAATGGCCTGGAGCTAAGGAAGCAGGAGCGTGGGGTAGGTTCCAGGGAACAGTTCTTCACTCTGGCCTCCGCTGTGCCGGATGAATCCACTGCAGGGAGGAGGAATTGCTCTCCTTCCCCCGGCTCGCGGGCACATTGCCCACACACATGCACACGCGGCGCTCGATGCATCCGAGACTGCTCCAATCAGCCAAAGCCCCCCAGCCCGTGCAGCTCCAAGCTGTGCATCGGCACGGACACAGACACACGTGCCGAGGGCTCCCGCTGCCTGCACGGACCCACAGGTCTCACAGACACAGAGTGATTCCAGAGTGAAGGCTTCCATTAACCCAGCACCACTTCTGTGAGCAGAGGAGGGACGTTGGGCTTCTCCATGGCTGGATTTCACCACCCTGGGATGCTTCTGGCTTTAGAGCACTGTTACAAAGGTTGGGTTTGCACATTCTGCAAAGGGTGAACAAAGCTCAAATTACAATATTAGCAAATGTGATGGTTTCACTTCCATTTATCCACTTGGTTTGGTGGAGAACAAAAGCTCACATTGCACCAGTTAAACAGAATGAAACCTTGTGATACTTGTTTACTCCTAGGATATATCCATGCCCTCAAACAGCAAAAAACTTTCCTCTTTTATTTTTTGAGGAAAATAGTTTTGCCAGGAGAAAAGACTGTCCCAAGATTTTCATCTTTTACGCTAGTTCATAAAAAAATCCCAACTTCAGTTTCTCTGGCTATCTTCTTATCCTCCAACCTTCCTGAAATTGTGATGGCGGCAATTCAGAAGCCCCAAAGCAAAAAAAAAAAAAAAAGAAAAAAAAAGACTGAATTCTGCAGATGCAGAGAGGCACCTGTATCCAGCAGAAGCCAAAACACTGAGAATGAGGAAGGACTGAAGTGACTGAGACAATAACTTGAAGTTTCTGAAGTGGCTTGACTGACTGACATGGCTGGTGGCAGAAGAACACAAGCAAAGCACAGGAAAAAATAATCATAGCAGCAGTCTCAAGTATTGTGCAAAGAGTTCAAACCAGAAGAGTAAATGGACAGCTTACTCCAGTGACCCACAAAGAAGGGTCACTGTTGTTCTTGTACACTAAAGGATGGCTTCCCAAAAAATTGGCTAATCAGGTCCTCTTCCAGGGACAGGAAGAAATAAAGCTACTTCACTTTATAGAAAAACCCTTTCAGTTTTACTGCTGTCCAAATGTAACACTTAAACACAGAACAAAACAAAGGCTCTGACACTTTATGATACCTTGACTGTCCAATCCATGTATGCTGCCCTTGCTCTGATCACAGGGAAGAATACAAGCAAAGGGATGTGATGTGTATGCTGAAGGCACTAAGAATAATGATTTTATTTAACAAGCATTTCTCTGGTTCAGAAAACATCATCCCTCCTGCATCAAGCTCCCCATCTACCAAGATAGCATGTCAGCTGGGTGCCAAAGAGGAATCCAGATTGAAGCTACCACATCATGGTTTTCTACAGAACCAGATCACCCATCTGTAACCTGGTAAAATACATTCCTTTTTAAATTAACAGTAGAAAGATGTCAGACAATGCTTTGGATTTGTATCAAGCTGACTTTTCAAGCTTCTCTACATTTTCTAATTCAATATGTCCTGAAATTGTGCTTTATGTTTGCAACCTTGCTGGGAGCTTGCATCTTTCTTCAGCCCAAGAGCCACCATGCCTGTTAGCACAGATTTATGTTTGAAACCACCTAAGCTGTTATTAACATCAGACAACTTAATTACATTTGGACACTTCACATATGGTGCTTGGCACCTCTAGAAAAAACAGACCTCTCAGCAGGGCACTGACATACGTGTAAAAACTCCACAGACAGACTGTCCTGAAATGGTAACCTGTGAAAGACTCATTGCCTTGTTAAACACAATCACCTCCTTCCAGGAGGAAGTCAGAAGAGAACTGCTGTACAGAGATCTATTAGTTTTAAAAGGTGGTGTTTGTGCTCCTGTATCCTCCAAGTAAACACTGTTATATAAGAAAAAGATTTGAGTTTCTGTTAAGACAGATATGTTTGAGAGTTTAAAAAACTGTTTTCTACATTTATAATGGAACATACAAAGCAGTATCAGCTCCAGTGAGGGCTTCTCAACTCATATTTGCATCTGTGAGTTACAGCTTAAATGTATTAAAGCATATATTTGTGTAAGCTACCATACCACATATTGACTGAAAGGCTAGGCAGCTTTGTAAATACACACTGCAAAAATTATCTGTCTTATTTGTATGTTGTCAAGAGACTGGAACCACTTCTGGGTACATAAGATACATTTTTAAAACTATCTAATTATGTACAGTATTTAACTTGAAAGACCTGTAGCCATTTTGGCCTCTTAGGAAAAAGAGCATACATGTTTTATAACTCTAAAATAATGATTTCTAATAGAATATTAGAAAGTATTTCAGCCTTGAAAATTACACAGTCCAAATTAGTCTACATCAAGCAAGGCATACATAGCATCTATAAGAGTTTAGTTGGTGACCAGTTTGCACTGTGAATTGCTTCTGCAGTAGCAATTCTTTTCCCCTATCTTTGTTTCCTTTTAAAGGTAGAAAGTAAAGCAAAATAACTTTTGTTTTATATATTCAAAAGCAGTGAAAGAAAATCTCTATTTTGGTATCTATCAGAACACAGTATCAGTGACCACAGTTAACATTTACACTCAGCAACCTCCAGAGTTTTCAATAAACACAGAACACATAACTCAGTAGTAGCTCTTAACAAAGGGCAATTTTATTTTTTTCACATACCAACCACTGAATAATTGTCTGTCTTAAGTAGGTGTTCTGGAAAAAAGATAGTAAGAAAACAAGTATGCATTTTAAGGCAGAGTCCTTTGTTTTATTATTATACAATCCTGCTTCCTAACAGCAGGGATCCAGAGGCTATGGAGTGATGCAAACTGATGCAGAACTATGTCACTGTCCTTTGACATCCATTTCTATCCATCCTTCTCCTTGGAGTGGTACCCTCTGTGTATCCAGATTGGATTTTTATTTAAGACACATTTCTAAATTGACATTTATATCACAGAGTATCTGTGTCTACTCTCTACAGAGCAGGGCACATTTCTGAAAACTGGGGGGCAAAAAGAAAAAAAAAAAAAAAAAAAGGAGAGGAATGAAATGGGGGAAAAGGGAGATACAGAGAAAAAGAATATGCCCAGTAAGTACTGAGGGAATCTCAAGCTCTGGAGAGATGTGTTCAACTCTCTGCTCTGCCAAATTCCCTGCATAAGGCGAGGAAATCAATTAGTACCTTATCTGTGAAATGGGGATACTCAATTACACACAAGGGGATTATGAAACTAAATAAATAGTCACAAATTTCAAGTGATTTAGTCAGTATAGAAGTAAAAGACAAACAGTACCAAGAGAGAAACATATTAAGATTTCTATTCTACACACATACGCACAACAAAATTACTCCAGTCATTCTTCCCCCTGCAAAAGAAACAAACTCCTCTACACCACCAGTTTCAACCAGCATTTCCAGTGGCCCAACAAGCAGCCACATTGTGTCCCAAATGGCCTGCACCTCAGGATGGGTATCAGCATCAATCAGTTTGAACATGGATAAGAGTAGCTTACCCAAGCAAGAAGCTACAGCAATGTTTCCTTCTTTGCAAGCGTTACCAGAAACGGGAGAGAAGCTGTTGTAACCTCAGCTTCCTAGGCATGAACAAGCCTGCATCTTCAGGTGATGAAAGCTGGATGATTACCTCTGAAAGTGTTTGTAGTGAAGACAAATTTCAACAAAGACTGCAATCTGACCTGGAGAACTACTGGGCTGCAGATTATACAATTGTTTCTGTACAAGTAGAACATCTCAAAGATTTATAGTGAAAAAAATAGGTATAACGGGTGTCATTAACAACTCATGAGTTCCTAACTGAGCACACAGTGTCACATGAGCTACTGTATTTAGCTTCTGGAGTTAGCCTCAGAACCAACCCACACAGTGCCATGTGCTGCTGCTGGCAAATGATCTTTTAATGGCAGCAGCTATATGGGGCTGCTTCCATTCAGCTACTTCACTCCAAGATGATGATTAATGATAATGAGAAATTATTACTACCAGAAGTATTAGTAAATATTCCTACTGCTTGGTATTATAAATCTGGAGATGTCTTTGGGACTGATGTCAAACCACATGACACACACCACACACTTAACTTTACGTTTGATAACTTGAATTTTAGGAGCAAATTTAGCACTACTGGAAGAGTGTTGCTGCTGGACACAAAATAGGTCACAGCTCAAGGTGTGGTGAAAGGAAGAGTGAACTTTATTTCTTCTCTCAGAATTTATAGGCTTGTGACCACGGCCAGGGATTGGATGATCAGGATAACACCTTCCCAACTGCACTGGCCGTGAGAGATGTCCATCACAAGACATGTTTCAGAAAGAATGTATACATATCTGTTTACAGTTGCTGTCCTGGGAAAGTCTGTAGAAACTACGTCAGCAAGCTCAAAAATCTGAGTTTTCAGGGTGACAGAAGAGGAATCTATTAATTCTTTAGAATCCTGTAACAATATTTAATCTATTACTAAAGGAACTTTAAATATGTGATACAGTACTCAGTACTATCTTGACAGTAAAAAATAGTTAAGGATTGCTGCAGTGTGCCAACTTCTCTTCCAAGCAATTTTTGATCCCTTGTTCTATCACTCCCCCTCTGATGGCAGAAGCACACCTGTATTTTCAGTGGCAGCTTTTAAAATCTTAGGAACATTGAATGATTTAGGTTAGAATGGAACACTAAAAAATATCTAGGGGGAGATAAAAAGTAAGCACATGAGCTCCTGTAAAGATTAAACTAAAAATAACAAACCAAGCACTTTCTAGACCCTTACCAGCTCATGGATTTTAGGGAGGCACAGAGGGGACCTGGCCTGGTCAGTGCTGCTTCCTACTGCAGCAGAGCCATGGAGAGAGCGCTGGCCCTGTGCTTGCCCAGCCTCTCCTCACACCCTGTGCTCTTGGGGCACACGTGGCATGCAGTGAGAACACTTTCCAGATGGCTGAAAATTGTTTCCCTTAATAGTGTTGTCACTATGGTCTTAAAACTAAAGAGCCTCTGTACAGGACTTTTACCCACCAAGAAAGGTCATTTATTAGGAAGAAATCAAGGAATTACATTTTGGGTTGTTTTTGTTTTGTTTGGTGTGTTTTGGGGTTTCTTTTTAACAATATGCCGAATACCGTTGCCAAAATGTTTTCCTTTTTATTTGTGTGGGGAGATTCTTTTTCTTATTTTTTTCTTTTCTTTTTCTTTAGTCAGCGATTAAACCTAGAAGGCTTTTGGGTTTTTTTTAGTGATCTGATTACTCATATTAAAATAATATAAAAATATAACCCAACATTTTTGAGCACAAATAATTCAATCCAGGCATATTAATAGGTTACCTTTTTCTCCAAACACTACTGAGCATGCCATAGGCAGTCATCAATTTGAAATTATTTTTGTTAAAGAAGGATGTATGTGCCTACAGCACACAACTCAAGAAATGTCTCTAATGAGGAAATATGAAACCATTTAGTGACAACTATGTTTGAAAAAGAAAAGCAAAAATTAGAAACTACTTGCAAGACACTTTATTGTATTTTCTTGAATGCAGATATCTGGACCTATCTGAGAGCAGTATTAACGCTGCTCGAGTCAACAACACTCCTCTCTCCTCAATATCTCAATAGCTTAAATTCTCTCAACTGGCATTTGCTGTCATTAGGTCAGCTTTTAATTATCTGAAGTTATGACAACATATTAAATGAATTCACATGTCTTTTGAGTCTTGAAAGAAACTCATGTTTTGATTGCTCTGTTATTTTAAGAGTGATTACCTCTCAGTCCATTACTACAGGGCTCTGTAATCATTCCTTTAATCAGAAGAAGCTGATAAATTATGTAATTGGAAAACACTATTCTTACAAACTAAATTTTCAACAGATTTTCAAACTATAATAATTATTGAAAAAGGACAATGTCCATTTAGACTGGGATATGATATAATTAGCCAAAATTAGAAATACTTTTTGTAAAGACTGTTTTCCATTTATCCCACACATTTAAAAATAATTCTTGAAATTGTAACAAATTTGAAACCTGAAAAAAAATTGGAACTTGTTTATCCTTCTTTCTGCCCCCCATTAAAAAAACCCAAACAAAACTAATATAAAATAAATCTAAAAATATTATATATATATATATAAAATAAAAATAATATACAAAATATGTAGGTTTGTGGAAATTTTCCATTTCAACAAAACTCATATTTTCCAGATAATACAGTTTTGATGAAAATCATCTTGCAGGGAACAATTCAGAAAAGCTAGGGAGTACACAAGGATAAACTGTTAAACTTTGCGATCCCTCTGTATACAGTGCTACATAATTTGTCAAAGTTTTTATAAATTCATTCTGGTTATACTGAAAATATTCCAAAGAATAAGCCAAAGACTTAATCTATGTGAAGGTGCATTATTCAAACTTCAGTGCCCACTATAAGCCATCAGTGAGGTTTGTGGTCTGTTAATGCTTCTGTAATATTTCCATTGTTCTCAAAAACCTTACTCTACTGAAGGATAATTTATCCTGCCTGAAAGGTGACACAGTGATTCAAGTTTAAATATTTTTTGGGTTTCCCAAACAACACCTTCCCTTTCCCACAGTCTAATTCTTTTCCTTCTAATATAACATCATCATTTAATTAGTTATTACTTCTCTTGGACTTGATTGCACCCACCCTACTACTGCCCACCCATAAAATTACTTTAAATACATGCAGTTGCCACTGCAAAGCAACTTTAGTTCCTCTTCTACCTTCAAATTTTCTCCTGGCCATGGGTTACAACCACCTGGTGTTTCACAGCTTTTTGCTGTTACAAAATTAGCTCCAGTTTCAACCGCTATCAATTATCGATTCAAAGGCAAACTAAAACTTAATACACCACTGATGCATTTACTTAAGTTTAAACCAGAAGTGGTCAACTTTGACCCCTAGGAGAGACATTGGTGTTATTTTTATTTTTAGACCTAAAATCTCAATGAAAACAGCTTTGATTACACAGTTGTAACCACCATAATTAACAGTTCATAAGCAATTCCATTATATATAGAACACCAAAAAACTTCTACTTTCATTGCAATCGTGTTGGGTTTGCATAGCAAGGTCGAAAGAGAACAGTAAATACGGACATGGAAGTCTCTGTGAGAAATGCTGAGTACTGCAGTGTGGAATCATTTCACTCCACCTAGTCAGAATTGAAAGAACAGCTTCCACAGCCCTCCAGCAAAGCGGGAAAAGGGTTAAGTTTACACAATTTGTACAGTGCAGGAAGGTAGTGCTGAAGGGAAAAGAAGGATCTCATAAAATCCCCATACACAAAGCTTCATGAAATAGCTTCTCTGCAGAGATTCACAGCAAATTCACAGCATCAGACAGCATTAAATGGACTAAATATTAGTTCAAGTGGGGGAGTGAAAGCCATAACTCAACCTTAACTTAGCCATAACTCCATTTCTTGGCCTTTTAAAATGTCCTCAAACAGACAACCCCTTCCAAGTTTTTCAGAAGAACAAAATGTGCATGGGATGAGGTCCTCAAATTGGTGTAATAATTAATAAGAAAAGCTGAAAGCCACGCAGACCATTACCAAAACTTAGAAGAACATGATTTAGCAAGAGCTAATAGAACTGTAATGGAAGATCTGAAAAAAAGAGCAGTTGGTACATTACCAGTTAAGACTGCCCAGAAGATTTCCCAAAATTTTATACAGAACTCTAACATCCTTTTCCACTTCGTTGCATGAATTCAGACATACCTCTCCCTCTAACACATCAGGGGTAAATACAAAAGAAAAGAAAAACTCTGAAATAATCAGGCTCAGAAAAAAGGATGCTGTATTGAAACAAGCAAAACCACGAGTGCAATGTTAACTTTAACCGGGTGGAAGAGGCACAACAGACTAAGCAAGTCACAGCCCCATTCAGGAGGGGGAAGGCCCCCACAGCATCTGACCTTCATCCCAGTGTTGAACATACCAACACAGTTCAGGCACTCCCCGATTTGTGTCACAACACAACAAACTGCTTACAAATACTGGAGCACTCATAATTGTAATAAACTTACCAGCTGCATTTATGAGAACACAAAATAAAATAGTTTTACATTAGGTAGCACTAAAACCAATGTGAGTCATACAAAGCTGTGTAGCATGTATAGAGCTATAAACATCTGAACTTGAAAAAGGATATAAAAATATGCATATTTTGAGAAATAAATAAGAATTAAATGCCTACCAGTGGAATAACAAAGAACTGAAACTGATTATTTTGGATGTTTAATCTCAACTCAGTTTTTTTGCAGCTAGAGAAGCTGGAGCACAGGAGCTCCTAAACCTCACACACCTTAAGTTTGTTCCTATGTCCATTCCAGCCTTGCTCATCCACTGGTTTAAGACAGGAATGGACAGACCTCACTGAGCTGGCCAGCTGTGCTCCAAAACCTGCCTACAGAGAGTGCCTGCTTTTAGTCTACAAGTAAGAAAAGGCCTTTGGGACCTAACTCAGCGTGGTGTGATGTGTGCCAAGGGTCACAGTGGGCTGGCTCATGGTGCCACCCAGAAGTCCCCTTTGTTCAGGCTACCCCAGCAGTTCTGTGCCAGCTCAGCCACTGCAGCCATGGGCCAGCTCCTGGGAACTGCCCCTTTCTGAGCTTTTGCTGTGATGGGGAGAGTCCATGCAAACCAAAATGTTTACCAAAACACACCCCCGGAGTCACAGCAAAACAGACCCTGCTGAGACAGCCCTTAACTCTTTAAGGATCACTATGAGCAATGACCTCGACCAACACCAGAGCAGAAATACAATGGAAATGCCCAATTTGAATTTCATACACATAGAGGCTGTCAGGACTTCCTTCCTAATTATTCTCCTTGTTCTCATTAGCTGGTGTACTGCTACTACCTTACACAACAAAACCAGAGGAGCTCTTGGTAATTAAGTTTTTTTCCAGGAACTGTTTGATTCAACAAACAAAAGCCAATTCAATATTGTTTTACTAAACTAAAGAAACTGTTGATGTTTATTTGAATCAGAAACGAGAAAAAGCTAGAACACCACAAGCATTTGCATGAAAATTCAATCTTCACAAAGGACAAAAAACACAAAGTGCCTGCAAACTTTCCAAAAATACTTTTTTCCTTCTTTATTAAGATATAGTGATTATTTTGTGCTGCAGAGCTGAGCATTTTAAAGAAGTGTTGTGATTAGATTGCACGTAGATGCATATATATAATTTATATACTTAAGGCCTTGATCTTTTGCAGAGTTTCAGAGATTTTTGTGCATCTTTTCCCTGCAGTTACAACTTCAGTTGTTTCTTTACATCACCAGCAGATGGGGCTCACTTATAACTGAAATCACTGGACATTACACAATTTTATATTACAGACACAAATTATGTTGTACACACACATATTTCTACTGAATGCACTTTCATTTTCCTGGTATATTTGCACACTTTTCATATCATGAGAAAAATCTATATTTTTAATTTACTGATACAACTGGTTATGGATTTTTAACATTATTTTTAATAACTGCATTAATCTCAGAACTACTTTTACATTGTAAGCCCAGTTTAGATCAAGTTGACAGTAGCGAGAAGAGGGGATCTATTGCTAGATAATCAGAGTGCCAGCATTCTAACTAGTTACAGGTTCATAGGAGCTGTGATGGGGACTATCTCCCTGCATGCCTTAGAATCAGTGCTTTAAAGCCAGCTGCATCCAGTTCCAGTGTAATCAACAGCAGCAAAATCAAATTCAATTTTCTTGGGCAGTGCTTCAATCTATTAAGAAACGTCCAATATTGTTTTGCTGTACCAACATCCTTCCCTCCCCTTTTATTTTTTTTTAAGGTCAAAAAAGGAGGAGTGAAACCTCTCGCTGTATAGCCTGGAAATTCAGTCAGGGAAATGCCCTATTTTTATCACCTACTTTCTCTCTTTCTGAAGGCTTTCCTCGCTACATTATTTTCTCCCCCCTTCCCAGTTATACATGAGCAGTAATTCCCCTAGAAAATAACTGAGCTTCCATTTTAGCTATTCAAATTTCTCAGGACGGATTTTGTGAGTGCAGAAGGGCTTTAGCCTGCTCTCTCAGTCCAAGTAAGCAGCACTGGGAACTCTCTGGTTGATGTCAATCAGAAACATACTGTGCTCAGGTTAAGCAGCAGCAGGGACCCTCAACTGCCTATTTGATAGAAAGATTCCATAATGGAAGACAAATAAAGGAGATAAGAATTGCAAAATGCAAGAGAATGACTTTGAGTCCATCAAATTCTCACCACCACAGTGGTGAGAAAATAAAACTAAAATTAAAACAAATGCAAATCTATTTCATTATTCATAGTTTAGAGCCATAGACAATATATTTTAAAAATTCTGTGACTTCATCTTTGAAGACTCCAGGGAGATTACCAGACCTGGCTTCTGCACAGGCTAATCCTAATTCTGCATTAAAAACTGTATCTTAAATGAGAGCACCTCTGGCTACATGGTCTGTCAGCACCCACTTGCTTTACATGGTGCCTACTGCTGTAATGCCCTATCGATATTTTTCAACAGACATAATCACAAGAGTATCTTTTCAGACAGTGAAATTTTGGACAGTAATTGATTAGCTATCAAGACTCATCTGATTTTAGATAAAACCTGTATGCAGAAAAGAATCTTTCACACATCACTAAAACACAGTGACAGAAGTCAACCCTAAGCAACAAATTTTTGATGCCAGTCTATTTCTCTAAATGGGTGCCTGGACTTAAGATTTTCACACTTTTAGGACTGAAAATCCCTCAGTCCTATGACAGGACTCAACGCAGAGTTTTCAAAACATATCACTTGTTAAAGAGTCTGAGAAGTTTATACTGCAAATAATTAGGTATTTTTAAAATATTATCCTGCCTCTGCAATATTTTCTTTTAGTGGATGCTGAATGTAACCGTGATACTTTAAATTTAATTTCACACTAGCATACTCCTAAAATAATCTCACAAACTTTAACTATGGAAAGCAACTTAAGACTTTGTGGTGATGCTTCCTAATTTCTGCCTTTCACAAAATGTTGTTAGAGTTGCTACACTTTTAGAGATCTTTTATTTCCTTCTTGGTACTGGAGAGACTTTTCTGGCTGCTGTTCTAGGAGGGAGGTGAAGTAGTTTGCCTGGGCAGCCCCGGTCCCATGCCCAGGCCCTGCCTGTAGGTGGGACTGCACAGCCCCAAGGAGGAGGAACAGGAGCACAGTGACCCCAAGTCACCCGGGAGAGGAAGCGCACAGCTAAACAGGCACAGTCTGTCACAAACATCACACACTCAGTCTGGGGCTACAGCTACAGCTGAGCAGGGGAACAAAAATGGAAAATCAGAAACAAAACTCCTTAGGAAGAAAAGAACTAAGGTCTGATCATCCAAAAGATAGGAGAAAGAGGGAAGAAAAGGATTTAGCACCTGTTTAGCCATGTCTCACAGAAGGCTGAAGAAGTGAACACAGCGACTTTCACACGAAGAGAGAGCAAGAGCAATGAAGTGCTGGGACTTGTGTGAACAAGTAACAGACATCACCATGTACAGTATTGAAAGATATTCAGAAGCTTCAAGTCCCCTGGACTGTACTTGCTTTTTAGATGTTTATATGAACCAACCTCAGTTTTCCAAATCTTCCAGATTCTATAAATCTTCTATAAGACCAATACCTGGCTTTGTAGGGTAATATCTGGGCTAACACTGGCTCACAAATATTCTGTTTCTCCCAGGAAATCCAGGGTAAGGAGCAGAATGATTTTAAATGTCAAAAGTCAAAAGTTCCTGTATAATTCCTTGAGAGGCAAATTTCCATCACATTTCAACTCAACATAGGCAGGTGGTTAAAAAAGCTTAACAGTGACTGTCTCACTAGCAGCACCATTTTAATGAATACATTGTTATTAGAATGGATTTGGATGGGAAAAAAAAATGAAGTTATTTTGCAGGCAGTACAGTAACAGATAGAAAAAGCTGAACACAACCAGTATTTAATATTCAAAACTGAGCCTAGCACCAAAACAGCTGCTATTGAGCAACTTAAGAAGTTGGATGAATTCACTCCATTGAACACCTTTGATACATAGCCCAGTTGATTTACTTCTGATTTCAACTACTGAGTACAGCAACAGAAGTACATTTTTTTTTTCTTTCATGCTCCAGACTGGCACAAAACAGACCCAAAGGTACATCCTCGAAATGTAGTTTTTGTGTGTTACTGGAATGTGCCTATATGGTCATCAGATCAAATTGCTCCCAATTTTCATGACATATATTATAAGCACATTTTTCAGCTTTTTTCATGCTGATTCTATTGGTTCCTTAACCCTATGAACAATCAGAACCATTGCATGCAATGCAATCTGTCACAAATTTTTGTTTCACATATGCATGACCAAGACATTATTTCTGTCTCTAAAGGCTGCAGAGTCCTTGTAGACTGGGTGAGATCCAGACAGCCCCATCTGTGGCTTTCAGAGTAAGGCTTGTGACCCAAATGCATCTGAAAATGTGTTGGCTTCTGCTGTAACAGTCCTTTGGTAAGGTGACCACCAGGAAAATGTTAAAACACTGCTGGAATAGTTTTACATTGCATTCATAATTTGGCAGTTAAAGATTTGACATAAATCTTTGAATTTGCTCATTCTTGTGGCTCCAAAGTGCAGAAGAGTTTTGGTACATCAAATAAACTTTAGTAGACTGATCTTGAACATTCATTTATTCTTACTGTACACCAGCAGATAGAGAGAAACATATTTAAACATAAAGCCCTTCCCTGAAGAGCTTCCATTTGAATGCTTGACAAGACCATGACGAGCAGTAGGAAGGCAGAGGGATCCACACTGAGAAAAGGAAGAGTCTGTAACAGGATCACAAGACAAGTTCACTTAGCAAGGGTACAGTTTGCACGTTTGTGAGGTTTCCAAGAACTAATTGCTGCTCTTGTGGGTGAAAAAAAATAAAAGTGAACACTTAACAGTTTTAAATGGAGCTGAATAAATGTGGAGAAAGAAATAATGTTTGATGCAAAGTGTGAAAAGAAAAAGGTCTCAAGGCTCATATAATTTACAGAGGAGGCAAACAAGAATTGACAGGTCACAGAGATAGGCCAGGACAGAAATGTAAATAGTTCTGGAGAAGCAAGAACAAGATTCAGCATTTTTCTTGAAGCAGAATCTGAAAGGGTGAGAAAAAGAGGGTAAAAAGTTAATTTCAAGACAACATAATAAAATATTAAAAAGGCAAGTACTGAAATGTGGCATTTGTACTGAACACACTTGGTTGTCAGTGCAAATGCCATAAAGTTTAACATTTTAGTTTGAACAGATGCTTAATTGTATGCACTTAATGAACCATCATAAACCAGGAAGATTCCTGATATGGTTGTAAGCAATGTGTTACACTGCTTAATCGCAGGGACAGATACAGGAATCTCAGCCTGATTACAGTGAATGGGGTATGGCAGACACAAATAACCAGAGCTGATAAGGTCCTGATTTTTAAAAAGCCTTTCAAAGTTTAAGCAGGCAAAATAATTTTGTCTGCAAATGACAGCGAAGGTTCTACAGTTCAGAAGGCAGCACTGGCCTTCACCAAGGCAAGAAAGGGACCCTGTGTTACCAGGGATAGTTATGGCACAGCAGAGTGGTGCAGAAAAAGTAGTAACCCTGAAAAGAATTCTCTAATGATGAAGAAATTATTTTTATTTCTGTCCCTTTCACAATGTGAATAATAAAAAAGGCTAATGACACTTAGAAAGAGAACTAGAATATTCTCAGAAAAATACCACTTATCACAGATTATGTCAAGTTCTTTACATACCTATCCCTATCAACTTTTGGAACAGTTTGTCCTAAGATCATACCTAAAGAAAAAAAATTTATGGCTCAGAGGCTTCTGTCATTACAGGCTGCAGAACAAAAGAAAGCAATGGTACAAACAGTCATAGACCTTATCTGCAACTGCCCCTTCAATAGGAAGCCATCAAGCAGCTAAACACAGTAAAGGAAGATGTTTTAAATGTATGGAAGGAAAAACAAGAAAGCCAATAGCTGCTTCAAACAAGAAAATAATGGAAAACACAAAATCAGCTGCTAACAGTGTATGAAAAAATAGGTACTTGAAAGTCTCGAGGGACTTAAACCACTGTGCATCACAATACTATTAATCTCTGTGAACAAGATGTTAATGAAGTTTCAAGGGCAATGGATGAACGAAGACATCTCTGGCTCTTTCTTTCCCAGAGCTGTCTGCACCGGTGAAGTCAAAACCCATTCTAGAAGTTCTTGCCATGGCACAGACAGAAAGGCACCTGCCTGCTCTGCCCCTCCCAGGTGCACAGATCCTGGATCCCAGCACTGCTTGTCCTCTCCACACATATCCACCACCTGGAGCTTCCACACACAGCTCTGCTCAGGTGCTTTGTAAAGGAGATGTCTCATCAGCCAGTCAGGAGGAGAAAGAGTGCAGGCAAGCAGGGACAGCAGGCAAGCAAAGGCTCCACTGGCCCTCAAAAGTATGCAGGGAACTGGTGGGCTCTGCTGAGCACCCCTTTTCTTTCCTCTACTAAAGGACAGGCCATGCCAGGACTCCCAGTTCTGGGGAAGAGAGATGCACAAGGAGCCAAGATACGGTGATACTGAGTAATGCTAAAGCTCAAGAGAGTCAACTCACAGGTTTCCAAGACAAGCAGCTATTACTTTTGGTGTTACTTAGAAGCTGTTGTGAAATTGCTGCATGAGTACACTACACAGCACCTCTGGGCTCCATCAGCAAGACCTTGATTTTTCCAGCCTCTGTTACAGAAAGTAGTAGATTTGTATCACGAACACAAGCACATTATGAATAACTACATTAATTATCTGAAGAGAAATTAATCGAAAGGTTACACACCATGCTCTCACTGACATTGTTTAATTTTTATGTGCAATATGCATACTAAACAAATCTACAGCTCCCACACCAAACAGCCAGAAATCCAGGACTCTAAACACAAGACTGCTGAAGTAAGATAATTTTTCATACTTGAGGTTCAGCATCTGTGCATTGTCTGAAATCTTCTATTCTATTCTTTTTTTTCTTCTTCTTTTTTTTAAAGAATCCAGCTATGGAAACACAGTTTGTCAAAGGGCTATTGATCTGTATGTACACCCCTCCTTCAACTTAAATGAGCAGCAAGGGGGAGCTGGGGTGCCTGTTAAACCTAAACCACTTACATCTATTAAAAGGTAGCTTGTGACACGCACTTGAAGAAGGGCTGCTCTGCATGTTCCCCGGCCCGCAGCTCCTTGATGCTCCCGGCCATGCTGCAGGAGGCATCCAATCAGAGCGGCTGCCACTGGGGCCAGGGAGGCGGCCGGGAGTTTGATTTTCTGTTCCAGCGGCAGTGCAGGGGATGTAAGGCAGCGAGTGTGTACGGCACGAATAATGAGTTGTACTAATTCACAGAAATTCACTTTTTTTCCTGTCACACACTGCTCCTTTTTCTATAGACCAAGACTTTGAAAGTTCATTTTTATGTGTCATTTACTTCCCCAGGGTGTAGAGCCTGCTAAAAATATCACCATTTCTTCTCCTCTGATAACAGATTATTTATGCAAAGGCAGAATAATTATTCTTGACATACTGGAAGACTCCCCCTGCTCCCCCAACTACCCCCAGCTAAGGTAGTTTTAAATGATACCTTCATGAAATACAGCAAAGGTCAATATTGTCAGCTAAAACTCAACATTGAACATGAGTCTTCCGAACTCAGGATGCTGGAAGGCTTGTTAAAGGAAGGAAATTATTTTGCAGCTGTACAGGACATTTGATGTGAAAGCATGAAGGGAACACGACTGGGACAATGAGGTTTCTGTAACCAGTTACCCCATTCAACCCTGAAGAAAATGAAGTAAGATCTGTATGGTGTAGAAATACAGTCGCAATTAAACCAGGCAGAAATATAAGTGGGGGAAATCCTGACAACTGGCATCAAGAGGTTAAGTCTTCTTTTCTTTTTAATCAGTAACTAGTTCTGTCATCTTTTGGTTCAGTGTAAAATCTCCCCAGAGAAGCGCCTCCATTCTTTGAATGTCCATAAGGCAATTAGGTTTTACATTTTTAAAACTGAAGGGTTTTACAGGATGAGCCAATTTATATGTTTCCATAATAAGAAAAGACTCAGGGCTACTGAAGTATCTATTTCAAAATGGCTTAGGTGGTGCATTATTGAATCCTACAAAGCCAAGGGGCTTCCAGGTCCCAGAGTCTTTAACAGTCATTTTGAAAGAACTACCTGGGCAGAATACAGAACATCTTCATTTCTGGAAACCTGTAAAGCAGCTATTTGCTATTTGGAGATCCTTCAACATGGAAAGAATACTGTGAAGAGAGTCCCTGGCTTGAACACAGGAACCCAGAGGTGGAAGGGTGCTCCCACAGCACTGGGTAGTTATATTTCTTTTCTCAAGAGCTTTTTTATTGTCTCAATAAATGCTGGTCGAGTCCCGGTCATAAAAAACAATTGGGTGGATATAGCTGTGAGCAAAAATGGGTGATAGCTTTCAAACTGGAATAGTGTAACAGCTCTATCTACCAATTAAAGCCATTCAGTGAACAAATCTGATGATTAACTGGATATGTAATTAAGCCTTTATTATTAGTCTAATTGGATGGTTAGGGGAATTATTAAAGCTGTTAAGATTCTGTGTAGCAAGCTGACTGTGCAGTACAGGCAATATGAAATTCAGCTCATTACAAGCAAGGCCAAATGAACATATTTGAGTGGAAATTTGAGACAGCTGCATCCAAGCCTTTCAAAACAAACCCAAACAAACCTTAAAGTCATGAGTTCAGCTCAGCAGAGAGACATATAATGCCCTGCTCAAACATGCATGGCAACAAGCCAAGCACAGACCCATTCTCAGGAGGCTAAGGACAGGGGAGATCTGTTGGGATGTTGGCCAAGGTATCTTCCCTCAACTCCTATTCCCATAATTCCTGACACCAGGAGAAGGAGGAAGCTTTGCAAGAGTCATCTGACCAGCCAGGCAGCTGGAATACAACTCCTGAAGTGTTATGTGGAACGGAATTGATTCCTCAAGAAATTTGGTGCTCCAAAATCTGGTCTTGGGAACTTAAAAGAGTAAGAGGGAAGGAATGTATAGAGCACTGCACAGCAAAACACTGAGATTTCTGTGAGCACTTTGTCCACATTCCACCTGTTACAAAATGCACTCAGCAATAGTAATATGCTGAGTTGAGAGTTGAGAACCAAGCCTTTCATGGTCATGAAACTTAGCAACAGCAAAAGTAACTCTTCCTTGCCTAACCTTGCCACAAAAAATTAATAACAAGGAAAGCAATAAGGAAATTGCCAGGCTTCCTTGGTGAGTGAGAAACTAATTTAAGTAGCATGAAGGCAAGAGGAATTATGGTTTTTAAAGTGTTATCTCCACTGGCTGGCACAGTTTGTGCCTAGGGAAGCCCTTCAGTCCTGTGCATCAGCAGCCCAAACACAGCAAAATTCTAAAGACAACACATATAGACACCTCTTCTGTCTGCAATTAACGTCAGTGGAGAACCCCACCACCACACTCCAGTTGCAATCAAACTGTTTTAAAACTGCCAAAAGCAAGATGACACATGATCACAATGATCACAATGCTGTTGCATGCATCCAGAATATATCTAACTCTCTGTGGAAACTGGTGATAGATCTGATATGCCTGAACACTCTGGATAAGATAAATCTTGTGACTGTAAAAATTATACAAAATGTTACAGAACTCACAGTGTGTGTTTTGAGTCTCATTTAAGTTCTTCTCTTCCCTGGTATGAGGTACACACTATTACTGCTATAGTAACAATAGAACAATTTTCATTTGGGGTGATTTCCTTTACTCAGAACTGTACAACAAATATTATTCTGTGTGACAAATTCTGTTATGGACCAGGCACCCACCTCCAATTAAATAAACATAACGGAGTGAAAGAAAACAACATATGATTCTATTAATTCACAAATTTGTTTTCTAGAGTAAAACAAAGAAACTAAAATATATGGTAGCCACAAATAAAGTAGCATAAAGAGCATATGTTAACATTAATATTTGAAATCTAGAGATTCCATTTTATCTTTATATGTGTATATAGTTTCCTGCTGGTAAAGATCTCTTAAACTAAAATAAAATAGCAACGTGTAAATAATTTAAAATAAAAGGGCCTGTTAGAGATAAAAAACCGACAAATTTCAGTTTCTCTTTGCTATAAAGAATTGTATGGCTACAGATCTTAAAAGAAAATACCTTCTGTTGTCTGTCAAATTACACCAATTTCTACTTTTGGATAGCAAAATGTTTCCTTATTCTGTAGAGTATTATGTCAATGTTTAATTAATAACTAAATAAACTAAAAAAAATCATTTTACAATTTGAAATAATTTACCTCATGGATTTAAAAGCACTCTAAGAACAAGTAAATGAAACATTTTCTCCAAAACTCCATTGTAATGCAATTTGAGGTTTTGTAACCAATTTGACATAAACATAATTTAATCTTCCACTTTGAAACAAGAACCTGTGATATAAGAAAAGAGAAAGGCACTTAGTCACAAAAATATATACTAAGAGAGTACATAGTAGAAAGAACCTTGGAGTAGCTGCAGTTAGAAGAGCAAATCAAGAGAATGTGCTTGCAGGACATTATGGATGGAGCATTGTTTAGACAGAATGAAACCCTAAAGCATCTCTTGCAGTCAACTAAATAACATGACACATAAAGCTCTTCAAAGATGTGTTCCTCCTGTTGTCCTCAGTAAAACCTGGTGCACACAAAAGAGGTGGAAAACCATAGTGCACACAAAAGAGGTGGAAAACCATAGTGCACACAGCCTTAAACAGGGGAGAGTTCATCTGGGCCAGACCTCCAGATGTACCTTGTGTTACCAATTTTCCCAGAAAACACTGGAAAAATATCTCCTCCAAGTTATTGCAATGTTTCAATTTTATTTATTTTTCCAGTAGTTAAACATTTCATGTTTATAAAATCCTTTGAAGTTTATATAAAATAAGCAACAGACTTGTGTGAAAACCACTGTCACAATGTTAATTATAAGCAGGCACTGAGCTTTTCCACAAACAAAATTGTTTGTAGTTCTTTTAGGCTCTGACAGGAAAATTGTAGGCTGATGAAAACCAGTTGGTAGCTCATAATCCCTAATGGGTTTGCAAATCTGTGCTGGTGTGTCTTTACAGATCACAGTGTCTCTACCCACAGCAAACTGCTAAAATTGAACCTTAAACAGCTCAGAGAAAAACACCATCTTGTAGAATGAAAAGAACCAAAGGAAAAACAAGCAAACCAACTAACCCCACTAATATTTACATTTTGGTGATAATTCATCCTCTCTGGGTTGAGGTGAGTGTTTCTGAGGTCAGCCTTCCAAGACATTAAAGCAAATAGGAACACTTCCATATATTTTCGTAAGTTGCCACATAAACCTCTTATGTTAGGAGAAGAAAAAGAAAAAAAAATCCAAGATTATTGGGAAAAGAAAATACCACTGGAATAAAGATCACATTGTGACTTACTGAATTTATTGCAACGTCCTTCAAGAAAAAGGTGAATCAAACTCACTATTTTACTTCTTTCTTCTCCTAGAGGAAAGATGAAGACCTGTCATTCATCAAAGTAGGCTACTTTATTTTAAAGGAAAGTAGAGAAAAATCCTATCAAAAATATTCCAAAGCAAGAAACTTTCCTAGTGTCATCAGGAGTTTTTTCCAAGAGTCATCCTCCCCTTTAATACAAAGAACACACAATACATTGGTTTAACAAGAGAAGCCACCCCTTGGCATCCTTGCACAGAAAGGGCTCTGCAGTGTCTGGTTCAGGGACAAGCCCACACTCTCTAAGCTGACCATGGGCTCACAGACATGGGCAGCTCTGTGCTCCCAGATCCAGAAAGGATTTTGCACTGGCTGCTGCAAGTACACATCATGGACAAGCCTGGGTGAGTTCCTTCTGCCCCTCTATTCAACAGTCTGTAAGGGACTGAGACTCCATAGTAAACAACAGGTTAATTAATTCTATCATCATGGTTTAGGAAACAAGGATTTTAAATTCCATTGTGCATCTTTTGACTTAAACCTGATTTGCAATATTACACAAAATCTTTCTAAAGTGGAAAATAACTACATTAAAAATAATATCATATCTTCAATGAGGTAATAAAATTTAATTCTCAGTAGAGTCTCTAAAAATACATTTGGTGATGCAAATATCCATGGCAAATAAAGTATACAGAGCCAAAATTTCTAAGGCTGTGCAAAATATTAGGCAGGGTACAGGGCCAGCTGAAGAATGTCGTTCATTAAAAAATGTATGTGAAAATTCACTGTCCCAAAGGCTTCTCATAGCACTTCTAATTTTATTAAAGTTAAAAGAGATTTCATTCATCTCAACTTTTGGAAGAAAGCTGTAGATGGAAGCAGTGCCTTAAGAGAAAAAGATAGAAAATATTTTAAAAACCTATTTTCATCCATTCATACTAATTCTAATTCATCTTTTTCCACATAGGAGCCTTGGAAAATCCAAGAACAAAGAGTGACATCCTTCCGCTGTATATTGTTCTGCTTTGCTTCCTACGTATAGGTATGGTCTTTAACTGATTCCAAACCTGCTCCTTTAATTATTCTCAAGAAAGTCTAATTTCAAAGTTTTGCTGTAATGCTTTGAGAACTACATTAAATGTCTTTTTCAAGTAACTTGCCTGTATTTGTCCCTTTACACTGCAAGGACAGAATCAGTCATTATTGGCAGATATACAGGGCTCAAAAATAGAAGTATCTCAAGTACACAAAATAAAGTTATTTCATCAATGCTCGCAGTTTCCGATTTTCTGCAAAGTCTGACCTGCACAGTATGATACAGAAAAGGTATTAATATTTGAACTCAAAAATGAAAAAATGAGATCTGTCTGAATGAAATCCTCTCTTTGGTAACAATGCCTTGAGAGTATAAAGAAACAGGATTGACATTGGGAAATTTTGTTACTTGATATGCAAGAGCAAGGCATTCCTCAAAATGCCTTCCTTAAAACCATCAGTTTAACAAGAGAACAAGTAAATTATCCTTCTCTGTTAATTTTACCTGCTTGATTAGTAGGCTACTAGAACTTTTTGTATTTGGAAATCACTACTTGCAGCAATAAAAAAGCATAAATCTTACACAGCTACAAAAAGCTACAAAAATGTTGAATGAGACACAATAACCTAACAAGTATCCTGAGGCACTGATGAGAGCTGCTTCCAAGCTCATACACTTTATACAGCCCAGTCTCTGTGCAGGACAATTATCAAAGCTCCCAGCTTCTTATTCTTCCCCAAAAAACATGAGAAAGTAGGTAGTGAGAAAGTAAAATCAAGCCTGAAACAGGAATGCACAATTCTTAAAATAACACCTTAAAAACTGAAGACAAAATTGATTTTTTAATAAAAGAACAGAATTACAAAAGAAGAAATGTGAAATATTCATATATTTTAGCTGTCCCTCAAATATATTTAGAGCACTGCTTCCCCCTACACCCATCAAAATAGGTAGCAATAATAGTAAAAGATGAAAATACAACTACTGAAATAAAATTATGTTGTTGAGACACTATTAAACCCATGGAACATTCTTCACATAAGGAAGAAGCTTTTTCAAGGAACATGAATGGGTGAACGATGCACTATCAAAATCCTAGAAGACCGTATGTCAATAGTAAATGGGTTTACAAGTAATGTTCAGCTTGAGCTTCTATTAGCCAGAGTGTAGAAACATGATAATTGAGAGCTGCTATATAGACAATTCCATCTATGATTTTGAGTGCTAGAGCAGAACCTTTCATCTTACAAATAATGTCTGCTGGTATATACCAACATAGGGAAGATAATCAGAAATTAGGATAATTTCTTGGATAATTAGGATATCCAAGAGGCTCTCATAAAACTGAAAACAGATGTGGAATTACTAAAAATCTAGTTATGGCTTCTTATCACTTGATTTGTATCTAAATTTGTATCTAAATCTGTATCATTGAGTCATCCTGGAACTCTAAATTAGTGGTCTTTAGATACCTCCTGGGAGCTGTGACTTCCATTGGCAGGACTAGCCAACCCTCCTGATATGTGTCTGCTGGTAGATGAAAAAGCTCTCATCACATCCCTAAAATCAAGAACAACACTAGGCAGCCAGAGTAAGATTGAAGAGGGATATATATGACAATCCAACCAGTTTAGAGATATTTTGCAGTGGAGAAACTGAAAAACCTTTTCCAAAATAGCACAATAGTAGTTGTGGGAAGCTCAAGGTAGGGTTTTCTAGCACGTCTCTGGTTTGACTGTGTCATTCTCATCCCACCCTCTGCATCCAGCACTCTTCCCAATAAATTTCTTCTCAGGCTGAACTCTGGAAGTAATTACACTTCACCCTTTCTTATCCAGTGTCTTCACTGACTAAAGCTAGAGAAGTCTCTGCCCTTGTGTGTCTTCCATATCATTTTTACAACCCAAGATCATTTGATGGCCATTCTTGCAAAAATACTTTTATTATTTATTTATTATTAATTAGACCAAACCACAATAACCCTCTGGAACACAGTTCAAGAATTTTGGACAAACCTTTTCAGCTCTTTACTTGCCATCTCCTAATTCAAACATTCAGCCAATATGTCAGAGATTGAAAAACAGTCTATAAGAAGAGACACATACTGAAAAGTTTCTGTTCTGCAGTGTGGGGTGAATACTAAAGAGGTGCTGTTGGAATAAATAGTTCTAATTCTGGCATCACGTAAAAGTGTTTCTGCTTTGCTGGCATGGATTTGTAAATCATGTGTTTATTGCAGTTGTTACTGACACGTGAACAACAGCTCTCAGGATAAACACTTCTGTAGGAGTGTGGTCTTCAAGCCTTTTACTGTGAAAGAAAGACCTTGCAAGGTCAACTGTAGAGCAAGGGCAAAACCAGCAGCTCCATGCAGAGGCACCAAGCTGCAGTATGAGTGGTTCACATGCAGGACTCCAAGGAAACTCTGAAAACAGCGGGTCAAAGGAGAAAAAGGAAGAAGCATTACAGCATCAGCTGGGTCATGGTTTTAGCAGCTGAGCAGCAAGAGATACGTGAGGACTGCTGCGAATGAAAGGGGAAAAAACACCACAGCAAAACACAAAAAACAAGCTTTCTGTCAGCTCTTGAATATGGTCTCAAACCCATCAGTGGCTTGTGACTGATTTTTAAAGAAGGAGCTAAATGTGCTTAGCAACCACAAGCACCAAACACAGCACTGAAAGGTCAAGAAACATAGCATAAAAATAATAATCTAAATGTAAAGGGCAAATTCTCACTTGTGGTTTTTCTGCTGAACAGACCTACCCCTTAATCAAAACAGTTCAAATAAACGTACAGATTAGCCTCGATTATCCAGTCTCGAGTTATTTGAAATTCCAGGATAACCAGGATATATTGCCTTACTTATTCACTGAAACAATTTTTACTAAGAAATCTATTTTCCTTAAAGATTTTAAGAAATGTGGTATGCAAAGGCAGAATAGAAGTTGGAGATATTCTCTAGTGTTTATCAATAATATTACTTAATATTACTACATAATGATTTCCAGATCTGTGTCAATGTGTTTAGAGAAAGGCAGTGAAGGGCACTTCACTGTTGTGATGTGAGAAACGTGCTCAAGGCCAAACACAGGACCCAGGCCTCCTAATTTTCAGTGTGCTGTTGCATAGATCATGTCTAAGCTGCGTAAGGGAGGACAAAGTCTTCAAATGAGCACAGAACAAGCTGGGTACAAGCACAAGACAAGAGCAGCACCTCGTCCTGTGCGAGGCAGGGCGGTGCCTGTGGGGCTCAGTGCTGGGCTGGCACTCCTCACTGATTTGGGACTGGATCTACATGGTACCATACAGACACAGAATGCTGGGAGCCCTCCCCAGTCACACTGCATCAAACCACACCGATGGTTCCCACCTCCTTGCTACCCAACAGAGCCATTGCCTGCATTGCTCACACAGCTACAGCAGTTACTAGCCCAGGCAACTTCAAAATAGGAAACAAGCACGCCTAAGAGCCTCCATTTGGAAAACCTAAGCTAAATAGGTTAATTTTTAATAAATTACAAATTACTTTACCATTCTTGATGACTTCAACACTCCCTTATTAGTTCAGCAACGCTTACAGCAGATATTTCAAACCACAGGGTGTTTTATGCCCTGCAAATTTTTTTTTTTTTAGGTTTTGGTCATCTTCCTCCCTAGCCTTTGAGGTTAACAGCTTAAATGCAGTGTTAATAATCTCACTTGATGAAGTTAATGAGTACTTCACATCCTCATCTGAATCCTACCTATTGGGAAGGAATCCAAAACACCACCTAATTTAAGGCTGCCACTGTAAAACTACCAGATTTTGGACTCATGTTAAAGTTCATGTTTCAGTCTATGTACTCAATCTTTGCCTTTTCATGTTCTTACTCGATTTCTGCTACACAATTTTATGTGCAGAAATGAACTATCTGAATAAATCTGCAAGTCTCCTTTCACACACAGAATTATATTCCTCCTAAACCTCTATCCTTTCAAGGGAGACCTTAATCCATTTATATAATTTAACCTTACTTGTTAATCCAAAAATACCTGACTTGTTACATGTTTAGCTGTGAGATCAGAAAGCAGATAGTCCATTCACAAGAATCAGAAAATATTCCAGAAATACTAAATAAACAAGTAATTTTTTTAAAATTCAGAAACAGTTTAGAGAAATTTGAATTCACATGGAAGTACATAATTCATTTCATTGTAACATTAGGGCTAAATAAAAATTTAAATTGTTTGCATTATGAAGCAGGTATAAAATATATGCAGTAATTACATATCACAGCAGCTTGAGCCTCAATTATAATTTGATAGCCATATTAAAAGAGGGGGTTTATCACACAGGTAAACAAAAATCAGTTTTGAAACCATAATCTGTAAACATAAACACATGCAAATGCACACAAATATGTCTATGGTTTGACCCAAATCATTGCTAGTTGGGTGGGAGGGCCAGAGGATGTTTTCATGGGCAAGACACGTATTGTTTGCTTGTATAAACCTCACATAGTACAGTCGTGTCCCTCATGTCTGTTAACGCATTTCATTTGGTGACAGGAATGGGTACATATTTGGAACAAACAGATTTGGAAGCCCAGAGGTTTTTTGCTAATTTATAAATCTTTTTACATGAGGTCAGAATTCCTCAAACATATAACTTTCCTATAACTAAACAGATTCATACACAGATTCATTTGATGACCTGATTAAGTGCCAGGGTTCACATACAAACACAGACACAACCAAAATGAAGATAAGGTAGATTCTTTTGTCAAAGATGTATTTGAGATTAATGGCAAGCTGACAGACTGAATGGGTTCCACTGCACAGAGGCAATTACTGCAGTAGGTAAAGCAAATGATAAAGATTTATTTAGTACAAGGCTGATATTCATTAATCTCTTTAAACCCCATGTTAAGGTTGTTTAAAGTACTGTAGTTCTTCTCTGGAAAGGTCTGTTGAATCTATGACAGAAAAGGCAGACCTGCATAAATGCAGTGCAGGTCTCCACGGACTATGACATTTCTATACCTCCACAGGGAGGCAAGTATTTTAGATTAGTTTGGTTAGCACTGCAGATGCAGCATGCTGATTTACTAAACTCTGATGCAAGTTCCAAAAATAATTAGCTTATCAAAGATCCACTTTCCTTCCTCTCTTTTATTAGTGTGCTAAATATGGCATTATTGCAAGGAAATCATTTCCCGAGTATTCAAACACTAAGCACAGACTTGTCAAAACTGAATCCTTTTTAAAAAGAACTCATTTTTCTCTTTTGAAAGATTTTCATATTGCATGACTATCTAAACAAATGTCATTCAGCTGTGTAGCTCCTTCCATGCTATTAGGGAAGAAAAGGAATTAGCAAGTGCTTCTGAAAGTCAAGTTATTTTATTGATCCAACATCATCAGAGCCAGGAACAAAACAAACAATTAAACGGACACATGGCACACAAGCTTTTCATGAACCAGCTTTGAGGTGCCACGTAAGAAACTTGTTGAATGTAGAAGAAGCTAAAATTTTGTACTTAAGTGGTAAATTCTCTTTGTTACAGATAGTCATTTTAGAAGGCTTTTTTTTTCTCTCAAGAAAAAAAAATATCATTTTGATTTGTCATACAGAAAATACTCCCCTTGAAATAGGTTAGTTCCTTCAGTGTGTGAGCAAGAGTTGTATCTCAACACATCAGTAAGAAAGAATATTGTTTCAAAAACCACGGTCAAGGCTCCCAGTTACTACTGGCGTGCATATAAATAATCAGCAAGACACCCACTGCCCCTCCTAATTTTTTATCTTCAGAAAGCATATTAAAATGATTTATTTCTAGCCTGCTACTCATAGTGAATGCAAGTCAACCTCTCCTTACCTTGCCAGTGACAGGGATATCAACAGAACCCCAGGTACCAACTCCCTAGTGAACTGTGCCTGGGGCAAAATCAGCTGCAATAATTCCAGCAACTGGAAATAAAAAGGAATGTTAACAGTAGAAGCTAATCCAGCACACATTGAAGTTACATCAACGGCTTACACTATATAGCAGATAAAAATAAAAATCACCAATTCTAAATGCAAAAATGTATTCTACGAGACCACAAAAAAACAGTGAAACACATTCTAATAAATTCCAATTAGAAGGTATTTCAAGCCTGTATTAAAACTTTCTTAAACTAGTAGAATCAGGCAGAAATGGAATTATAAAAAATAGATTTGCACATAAAAGGAAAGCAAGTCAGCAGGTGCCATCTTCATTTCAATAGTAATATATTAAACATTTTTTGTTACTGCTTTTTTGTGGTATTTTTTCAATAAGTTTTCATACTGTAGGGTTGTTTAAACCAAGTTAGCAAAAAAAAATAACAGGGTTGGCCCACTGTTTCTCCAGCATTTTTTCACCCACACACTTCCTTATTTCTTCCCTGCTCTCCCTCTCTCTATGTGGCCTCTACAGTTTCGTATCTTCATTGAAATGCCTTCCAGAAATGCCTTTGTGCTGACAGAGTTGCCTTTTCCAAAAGAGCAAAATTCTCAAGAGACTGGGGTTTCCAGATCTGAATGATTAATTTCATATTCCAGCCCAGCAAGGGCAAGGATTCAAAAATACTGGATCAGGTGATCAAACTACAAGGGCTAGTTATGTTGAAATGTTCCCTTATTTTCCAATGCTGTTTCAATATTAACATCTATCAAAATATTTTTGAAGAGCTGTATTAACATTTCATAAGCTTAATATCCAGTCTATCAGTAAATCTACCCACAGAACTCTGTGCCAGTTATTAAATAAAACTAAAAATAAAGAATGTTTTTATCATGTTAAATATCTGCTTTCCAAATAATAATAAAACCCAACAATCCACAACATTTAAATCATAAAACAAGCCCCACTGAAACACCAACACTTCTGCCTCTCCAAAACCAAACCCAAAACACCCAAACTTTGCCTGTCAAATGGCAGCAAGTATTTGATAACCACCAGTTTCTTTCATCCCAGTTATTATTTGCTTTCCTTTCCTTGGCTATGAGGTAAATAAACTATTTTTTCAATATACAAAATTATAAAAACACAAAAAAAAAACCCAAAAAACACCAAACAAAAATGAAAACAAAATCACTTCATTCTGAACTTAAGGGAAAAAGTATCTTTGCATCAAAGACATCACACCAGTGTTATGGCTAAATTTCATTGGGACTTCAGTTTACATTCAGCTTGGAGTAGCTCTAATCATGATTTTTTCTCTAGTCCTCTATGCTAATTCTCATATTTGAAAGGTGTCCAGGCCAAAATCTAGAAATGAATTTATCTGGCTGAAACAGACATATAACAGAACTATTAGGTTCTTGCAAACCTGCAAAATACGCAAAATAATTCCTCCTCTTTCAGGTTATTTCTTAAGTGCTCAAGCATTGAGTATTTTCATAGAAGGAGAATTTTGTCTTTCATGTCCTCTATCTGCAATTTCAAACTGTTTCCAATAAAATCATCATATAATTGTAATTTCTTAAACAAATTTTATACTATGGGATTTTTACCAATTCACAAAATCTATTGTTGCCTGTAACCTGGTTGTCAATAATAATCAATGCATGTAAAATTTTCAGTTGTCATTAACTTCTAAAAAACAATATAAAACCAAATTTCCTAGACATTTAGTTACTGATCTGCACAACTTGGGTCTCTTTCCTGTTGTTTCTATACCAATCACAGAGCCCCTTTATTACTTGAAATATCTACAATATCATAACTGAGTAAAAGTAAAAACATCAAGGCCAAAGAAAACCAAAATTAAAAAAAAACACCCCAAAAACAAAATCTTCTCTACTTGATTTTTTTTTTTTAACACCAACACCCAACCAAAACCCCAAAAGAATGTATTTTACCCTTCAATGATGTTTTCAGTATCTGGTATGAACAGATAGATATGCCAAGAAAATGATTTCTTAGCATTGCACCCTTTCCTGACAGATATCCTCCCCAGTATCTCTGCACTAACGATTTTGTCTTTGTAAAGGAACTTGTGAGGGTTCTCCTTTGCTTCAGGATGGATGGGTTTCACAGGAAAGGTGCTGAAAGGCATTGCCATGGAATGCACACAGCCTGTATGGCTTTGCTCTCTTTGGGGTTGTAAGACACAGGAATGAGACTGGGATGGTGGAAATCAGTCACAGGCCTTGGGAAGCAGCTCCTGACCTCTCTGGCCATTTCGCCCCTCAGCCAAGCAGAGCCCTTGTCCCCCGAGCCCAGGGCCCAGGATGCAGGACTCAGCCCCGAGGGGCACGACAAGGCCACAGGGGCTGCACTGGAGGTCCTGTGTGAAAACCTGGCTAACAAGGAAGAAGGACTCTGGATCTAGAGTATCTGCACGTGGGAACAGAGCAAAGAGCAAAACCAGGACATTGCTTCTTGTCCTGTCACTGGAGACCAGAAAAAAGCCTTGTCCTGATATCTTCACACCCTTCCTTGAAGGTACATTGATAAAGTCCCCTGAATTCTCTCTTCTCCAGTCCCCTCTGTCTCAGACTTTCCTCTGGGAGTAGATGATACAAAGACAATGCCTTAATCATCCTTGTGGCCCTGGACTCTGCTCAGCTGCTCCATGTCTCTCTTGCCTACACTACTGGCTAATACCAGAATGGGAGAATTCATGATGCTGGAGAAGTTGTAACGACAATTTAAACCATGGTCATGTTACTCATAAAAGGTGAAATCGCCTGTGAATTTATTCATATTCATCAAGAGTGCTTGCCAAACCACAGCACCAGACAATCATTTTTTCTGTGTGAACCAAATCATTTACAGAAAAGCTATTTTAAACACTGCTTATAAGAATTTCCAATATTTTCATGTCCCAATACCGCTCAAGTCAGGCTCCCTCAGTGCCCTTAGTCAAATGATATCAGCCTCAGAATGAGAGAAAGATTTTAACAAATACATTTTAGAAATCTCAAAGTGATTAAAGTAGTTTTTCTATGCATAGTAATGAGGTGGTTTTCAGGTTTGCTCTTAAAGGGCTCAAAGCAAGTTTGAAGATGTGATCTCAGAGCTAAAAGTGACATGCTCACTGGAAAGCTGGTAGTGTCCCCTTTACATTATTATGCAGGAGTCTAATGTTTCTGACAGACTGGATTTTAAAATACCTGGCATTAATCTCATCATTATCACTAAAACTGACCTAGACTTCTGGCCAAGGTATTCTAGTTAGAAATTCCACTTAGGGAAAGTGGAAAATATTTACTAGAAGGGGGATTTAAAAAGACCAAATAAAAATTCTTCATTTAAAGGCAGAACTAAAGGTTAATAATAAATCTAAATAACAACAACAAAGTCATCTCTCACTAATGATGCCAAAAGTATTTGAGAGTAATTTTTCCATATGGCTGTGTAATTAGCACTATTTGTCTGCTACACAGGTGTTAAGAATTATGCTAGAGAGAGGTATCGCTGTACAACTGTATGTAAAATATGCCCAGTCCAAAGGTTCAAAGGAATTGCAAAAAGTCTGATTGCTCAGAATTAGCTGTACCTTCTCGGTAGAATTTTTGGTATCCTACATTTAAAATGGATTTCTTGAAATTGTTGAAAAACTAAAATAAGAAAAACCAAAATAAGAGAAATCTAAAAGATTCTAAAAAAACAGGACAACCACAGGCTTCCAGGTCTAGCTGTCAAGGTCAACTGATATCATTAGACTTACATGAACGAGTTACAGTAGGGAAATCATGCTAGGAAATATGGGTCAAGTCATCATGCAGTAATAAAGCTGTTACCTCCAGACTCAGTTTTTGAAATATTCTTTAAAATCTGTCATTAGCGTTTCTAATATTACAGCCATTATTGAACAATGAAGTGTGCCAATGTTTATAAAGGGCCACTTAAATATTTATTTTGATGTTTAAAGAAAAAACCCAAACAAACAAAAACAGCCCCCCTTCTCCAAAAAAAATCCCAACATGTAAATCCAAAAAAATATCAATTTAGTCCACATTTACTTCATCTCTAAACATGGACAAGTATAAAAACAGAAAAAATATATATATATATATATATACATACACAAAAGTATATCATGTTTATGTATACTGAAACATTTAGGGTAAAGAGTCTCTTAAATGTTTGTGTGGGTACAGTGTAGGGCTGGACTCAAAAGATCATTACAATAAAAATACAAAAACCAAATAGACAAAAAGAATAAATCCCAGGTAAATAGGAATTACAGTGCCAAATTCAGACAAGGTGGCAAAGTGACATAATCAAGTAGATACAGCACTAAATCTAGGGCACTCTGTTACTACCATCACAAGCTCAGTCTAAAAATTAGGTTGCAACATTCTCAAATGTATATTCTCATTTACAGTTTAGGGAGGCATTTTCAAAGCACTCGGTGTTGGCGTAACTACTCCCACTGAAGTCACAAGGACCTTAACAATTGATTTCTAAGGAAGCAGGGTTAGGCTGAGCCCTTTTGAAATCCCACTGTAAATGATTTACATGGAGAGAATCGGAGCTTGTATGGCATCCTTAGGATTATAAGCACCTCCAAGGGCTTGAAAAAAAATGAATGATTAGATACAACGTGCTCAGTATACACCGAGTAAGAGCTCACAAAAACCCTTGGACATTCAAACCTGCTTAGCTAAGAAGAAAGCGTGCAGATAAACTACCCCCCATTTTTAATAACTGCTGCTCACATGAGCAAACTGGTAGTTAAAGATTATCAAAAGACAGCTACAGAGGGACAGCCAAAAGCTCTATATGCCATCCCCACAGATCTTCATTCCCTCCTGCCTATTCCCAGCTCAAACACGCCTTGCCCCCCCTTGAAAATTCAAGCTTTAGCTTCTTTTGTCCCCTCTCAGCCCTGCGTGGGGTGGACAGAGCAGAACTGCCTGCAGAGGCAGATCAGGGGACAGGCAAACAACCCTGGGAGGAGGACAGGACAAAATATGCTTATACACTGTATTGCCTGGCCACAGTGTGGGTTTAACAGGGATGCAGCCCCAGCTCAAGTGTACAGAAAGATCCTGAATACTTCAAAATTAGGTATCAGAAATGCTGACATCATTTCAGTGGATCACAGCAATTAGCTGAGTAGATTTACCTATTTTTTGTTTATTTTTTCACTTTTGAAGACATGTCAAATGTAAGATTTTTTCCAAGTTTAATATGAAAGTACACATAAAATTGTTTTATTTGTTGCTTAAATTGAGGCCTTGAAATAGTAGTTTGATCTCTTTTGCAGAAGCTAAATACAATGGAAGCCATTTAAATGAATAATGCATTTTTTTAATGGAACAGAAAAGTAATATAAGTGGGGCATGTTAATTCCCAGGCATGCGAAATTTATTGTCACTTAGGTGCCCACTGGGAATAATTTATGCATCCTCGATTAAGAAAATATTTTTAATTTGAATTTGCATATTTTACTCATTACAACTAACCTTGACACAGTCCTTTTTCGAGGTGCCATGCCCTTAGGTGGGAGTTTACAAAATGTCCACTTACCAGGAAGAAATAATGAAACAAAGGTGCACACTCATTTTCTAAGGAGAAAAATAATGTGTGACTGGACAATAAACACCCTTGGCTTGAATTTGTGTACTACAATTAAAACTGGGTTAGAATTTATTCTTCTTTCTTTAAAGGAGACATTTATTCAAGACCTCAAGCTCATTTATTCAAGAAATCAAGCTAATGCAAGGATTGTATGGTAAATTCCAGCACAAAGCAACAACTTAAGAAAAAAAAGAAAATCAGAAGATCACAAGGATCAAGTAAGAGAGAGAAAAAAATGGCAATAAAACAAACCTCTCCATCATCTGCCATTGCAACAACATACACACACCAGAGAACAGTTTATGGAAAAGCACTGGGTGTTCACAGCTTTCTTCTGATGGGTCAGCAACTGTGAAGTTCTAAGATTAATAAAACCAGATTTTAAAAGTGTTCCCATTAAACCACAGTCAAAGTCACTCTTAAAACTCTTGTCTCTAAAACTTGCAGAAGCACTTATACTAATTTTTTTTAAAGTCCCCAAAAAAATGGATAACAAACAGCTTTCCCCTCCCCACCTGCTCTCTGCTCCTCTCCAGGTGAGAACAGTGCTGCAAGCTGTTTTCTGGGAAGTAATGATATCCAGTTTCAAACATGCAAGGAGGTCCTGCACATCCACAAGCATTCCTGAATAATCTCACATAGTGGCATCCACACACAGCTTTCTAAAAGAAATTAGCCCTATTTTAACCACTGCAAAGAAAATTTTTTTAAAAAAAAGTAGGAAAAAACTGCCAGGAAAAGAAAATTAAATTCCTAGACACCTCCAAGTTCACAAGTTCACATCCTAAATGTTTTTTACTATGAATTTCCTACAGAAAGATGCTGTAATTAAAAAAACTGCTACATTCTTAGCACTGGATCAAATATGTTATAATTTTACAGGCTTATAGGATAATTGTACTAGACTGAAATGAAGCTCTGCAACTGACATCATTTATCAGATCTTCACTCTTAAGAAAACCTGTCAATTTAACAGCTTATTTCATGGAGGGCTGCAGATTTCAGAACTACCTACAAGAAACACGGCTGAAATGTCATGTAGGTTTCAAATATGATTGAATTCATCTTGATTACCAGAAGGTGTTGGCATTTTGTTGGTTACAGGGAACACCATCTAATTTTCAGGCTGCAATCAGACCCATGCTGGTGTACTCCAGTGAACACAGGACCCCACCATAGCTGCTACAGATGAGCCTGTCATTTACTGGGTGAGATCACAGGAGTCAGGGCTGACGCTCAGCAAATTAACTAGAACCTCACAAATACCTCATGCAATACATTTAAAAACAAAGTTGAAGAGTGTCTTTCAGAGGTTTCTGAGAATTACCTAAAGAGCACACGCTGGCCCTGCTAAGATGCTGTAGTTTCATAGCCATAGTGAGACTCAGAAAATCCGCTTTACTGTCCTCACAGCTGTATTCTTACAATTATAACTGCAGCTAGCCCAAAACTTTCTCTTAACCTCCCCACAGGCCACATCTCCCTTTCTGAATTAATTTCATACTGAAGCTCATGAACAGCAGTGTTTCCCGTAGTGCTGGGTCAGCTGCTCAGATCCCAAAAAGACTTGTGTGGCACAGAGGGATTTCTTCTGAGTCTGAGCCTAACTATCCTATAACCACAGAATGGTGTGGGTTGGAAAGGACCTTAAAGCTCATCCAGTTCCACCCCCTGCCATGGGAAGGGATACCTTCCACTCTCCCAGGTTTCTCCAAGCCCCATCCAACCCCCCTTGGACACTTACAATGACAGGACAGCTGCAGCTTTTCTGGGAACCAGTGCCCAGACCTCACGGCCCTCACAGGGAAGAATGAGATGAGAATATCTAACCTGTGAACCTCTATAGTTAGTTTGGCTGGATAAATTCAGATCAGAATGGCAAAGCCAGGGGCCTTCATTAGAGGCAAACAGCTGCTTCTTTTGCAGGACACCTTTCAATCTTGGGAATACCTCTGCTTATATTACAGGTTCTCAGTTGTAGTTTGGGAACTAAAAAGCTCTGCAGAGTTAATTGGCTGTTTAGAGGTAGAATTACGGAGCAAAATGTTCTTCACTTTTTGTTTAAAACAGAAGAGCGGGTGTAAAGGCCTTATCTCTGTATATGTATATATGTTTTATACATACACTGTTGCAGTTCAAAGCTTGCTTTGCTTATCCATAGAATTTTTCAGTTTCCTGTAATACATACCTAGCCAGGATTTCTTGTAACATTTGTAATAAATACTTAAAATAGAAGGATGAAACAGATATTAGATGTACTACTAAGCCATTTATAAAGGGAAAAGAAGCCAGGTCAAAGCAAGAAAATAGCTCATATGGGATCAAAGGTATCTCTGCTTTAACCTGACAGGCTCCCCACACCACAAAAGGGTGACTGCTGGTATGTCACAGATGCACACCTGAGATGGCAGGGAGTGAAAAAAGTGACTAAAAGAGGGTGTGATAATCAAATACTGTCCTTTAAATGGATATCCCTAAATAAATGGATATCCCTTATACCTGCTACACACAAAGCCATCCTTAGGAGTGCAGTGCAGAGTTTAAAAGAAGCATTTTCTCAATAAAAACTCACATATTACACCACTTCTGCTCTAGGATGAAGATATGTTCCCCTCTCCCCCAACATACTTCTTATAGCATGTCCATGTGCCACAAAAATATGATATTCCATGAGAGAACAATTTCATAAGATCACTGCACATATCACCAATTGAAAAGTGCTGTTGAAAACAACAAATATTGTACATATTATTTCATATGAATAACAAAAATCCAGAAATCGTGCCTGATTTTTCCCGCAGAGACACAAAACATAGAGGTTTTGCTGAATCATTATGCTTGATTCTTAGAAGTCCTTTTAAAGAGGGACTCTTTCTAAAAATGTGCAGCTTAACCTTATTTCTGAAGTTCCACATTGTCTATACCACCCTAGAGTATTAAATGGCTTAACTAGAATCAAAACAAAATGTATAATATTTTCCACATCCCTGAAAGACTGAAGGATTCAAAACACTTTTGTTTTCATATATTCAAAAAAGGAAGACTTGAGATATTTACCTACGCTTATTATTTTCAAAATAGGATCTCCTGAAAAATGTATTAAATAGAAAGGTAAGTTAATGACAATGAACAATAACAAAAGTACTTTTCTAAAATTTTTTACCAAAAGAAAAAATATTTTGTAAACTGAGCTAAGGAAAGAAGAAAAGAAGTCCTTGTTTTTGGCAGGGATAGAGTAAATTTTCTTCGCAGCTGGTTTAGTGCTGTGTTTTGGATTTAGTATGAGAATAACATTGATAACACACTGACACTTTAGCTGTTGCTAAGTTGTGTTTGCTCTATTTCAGTTTCTCATGCTCTGCCAGGGAGCAGGTGCACAAGAAGTTGAGAGGGAGCATGGTTAGGACAGGTGACCCCAGCTGGCTGAAGGACACCACAGAATGTCATGCCCAGAATATAACCTGGGTGCAGCTGACTGCGAGGGGCCAGCTGCCCCTTACTCCAGGAGCTGCTGTACAGCCACAAAGAGCCCATGACTCCCTTCAGGGCTGCCCAGCAGCATCTCCAAAGTGCCCTGCCCAGGGTGCCTGTGCCCACCTCTCCCAGGAGCAGGTCCTGCTCACCAGGCAGAGCCCTAGCATTGGTGCCCTTGCACTCAGCTTGTGCCAGGGCATGACCAGCCCTGGGCAGAACAGCAGTGCTCAGTCTGGCTGATTGGAGCTGGCAGCCAATTCACCCTTGTAGCAGTGGAAGGGATTATAAACTTGTTCAGAAGCCTCTTTGAAACCATTTATGGCTACTCTAAAAGGCACAGCAAATTTTGAAACTGAAAAAACTCACTGGCCACAGCCCAAAAAGTTACATTTTTAATATTTTGATCTAATTCTCACACAGACTCAGACAACAAACTGGAAGCACAGGGTCCATTTCTTTTAATTAATAATTTATAAATTCTGATGTCCCAGACAACTAAAATTCATCTTTTCTTTCACCTCCAGAAAAAATCATCTCACCTGCTGAGAGGACAGAAAAAGTTAAATGTTTCATCGATTTCAGTACTGGCTTCAGTAAAGAAGCAATCTAACAGAAGTTATGTTGTTCCAGACTGATTTCTTAAGAATATAATTATTTTAAATTATTCTCTATAGAATGAAACTACTGGTTTCAAAAAATAATACCTAAATAACTTAATTTTGAGTTTTAGTTAAACAAAATCTTTACTGTCATTTTCTTATTTGTGTATGTGGACACATTGTTTATTATGTGGTTTGCTACAAGTCTACAGGGAATTTTTACAGGGAACCTAAATGAACAGGACAACACTGACACCAGCACATCCCCTTTCCCAGGAAAGCGGGTGGGAAGCCATCAACAGTGCAGGACTGGTCCTGGCTCAGCAGCTCAGCGAATTTAAAGTGTCAATATTGCAAGTGTTTTTTATGAGAAACAAAAGATTTTAAACTGTTTAAGGAGTCACAAGCACTTTAGCATTGCTACTGCCAGTCTTTTAGGTGCTAAAACAGTCTGGACTCAGTCTTTGGTACATGTTACATCATTTGGGAGATTTGGAACTAAGCTCCAGCATTGCATATAGCATAATATTAAATCACACACAATGCACTACAAGCAATCCTCTGCTGGCCCAATCTACTAAAATGATTTATTCACAGAAAGTTTAACTGTACAATAGGGAGACTGCAGCACATTTGCACCTTCACAAAGAACCCTTGTCAAGCAAGTCACCAGTATAAATGCCATTTGGGCAGCTTTAGACCAGAGTGAGATTTAGAGTTTTGAAAGAAACCCACCTTCTTTCAATATAAAAGGACAACCAACATTTTATATGGAAAGGATGCAGTTTCTTATGCACAAACATATAAATACATTTTATGGCAGTCACCTAACAAAAAAAAGAAACCCTGCCAGCATTAAATAACAGAGCTGCCATAATGCAACCTGTTGTTACTCCTTGGAGTGATTAAAATACAGCTTCACCATGCTGAAGTGTCTCTCCTCCCCCTCACACCAGCAAACCCTTTCTTCTTATGCATTTGTTATACATTCTCATTTATATTATCTGTTTAGCTGTCCATCCTTAGATTGGAATCTGCTTAGAACAGGCACTTTTCCTTCTTGACCATTCAATGAGCACTGCAGTTGGTGATACCATGGACAAATATTAAATGAACTCTCTGAAAAGAGACAACTGTAAGAGGGAATTCTATTGTGTAAAACAACCGTTCCCACAGAAGAGAGCTAAGGTACTTAACTGAACTAGTTTTTACTCAAAAGACTATTCAAAATATTGAAACACTCTTCCATACATTGTTTGCTTGTATGGAAATATGCACAGGGCAATTTTAGGGGCCTCATCCTGACCAACTTTTGGAAGCACAAACTTCTGTTGATATTTTAAGAGGAATTGTGACTGTTTTGGGAAGTTTAATCAGTGCCTTTAAGTCAACATCAGAAATGGTAGTTGCGTTGGCTTAAAAAACTGGTTATGGAGTAAGGGCAAGATTTTTAAGCAAAACCACATTTCATCTTGCAAAGGGAGCAATGCATGAATGCAAAATGGGAGCTACAGGCTGACAGTATCTCTAGAGCACTTGCATTCTGCCCTGCTGTAAATTTAAATAACCTTGCAGCATGAACTAACTCTGAAATTAAAAGCTGTTACAAAATACTTTTTATATTATTTGTGTTATTACTTGAAAGTTCATATTTTCTGATAGATGATTTCCATCTAGTTTAATAAAATCTGTAAAAAAAAAATTAGCTTTGAGAAGCTTCACTTAAGTAGAAAAACAATTCCTCAATTAAAACATTCATGAAATAATTTTTCAAAATTACATGAGTTGTATTCAGGTACAGCTGTGAAAAGGGTATGCACAATTTGCTGCAAAGATCCACTCAAACCCCCTCCAATCCTGTACCCTTTTGCCCTCAGCATCCACCTTCTCCCCTGTTGAAATCAAGAATGCAGAGTGGATATTGAAATTAACTAGTACAGTAAGTGAACTGCAGAATTAGTACCAGTCTAGCAAATTAAACAAGGGAATAACCTAAATTTTTTTCCATTTTCCTTTTTTTTATTTCCAACAAATTAGAGGGCTCCAGTAGATTTTATCAAATACTGAGCTCCCCACTCTCTTCCTCAAACTGTATAAATGCCTTGAACTCCCAAAAGAACATCACCATTCCTTAGCCCCATGTAGTTCTCTTTCATTTACCCACTTCCACAGCACCATTTTCAAAGACTTATTTTAGCCAAAGGGAACAAAAGTGGAAATCCTGAAAGGAGATCTGCAGATTTTTCCAGAATTTTTACTCTGCCCCCTCCACCAACTGTCCACAAGACCTCAACTCCCCCACTGGGATATCCTTTATGGATGACTCCTGAGGCACTTAAAGATTAAAACAAAGGATGAGCCTCACAAGTCTTACACTGCAATGCTGGCCACAATAGTTTAGTCACCCTCTCTGAACACAAAAAAGGAGCCCAGCCTCACCTTTGAAGTTATAAGCCTTAGTCAAATTCCAGAAAACAACAGCCAGACATGGCTATATATTATATAATTGATTTTGTGAACTACACAGAGGCACACATACACTTCACGATCTGATCGGACACAAGTGCAAAACATAGGTATCACCTACCAGGTTGAAAGTGTTTTCTTTAAAATGCAGTACTAAACCAAACAAAATTTACAAATTTCCTCATGGAACAATACTAAACATTTAGAAAAATAAGGAAAATGTCTCTTTAATGCATAAGCCATTCAAAATTGGGCCCCAAGTGTTGTGCGAGGCAAACTACAATAGAGCGCCTGCAGGCTGCTTCAGAACTGCACAGGCACTGAATGCAAAAAAGAACCACAGTGCTTCCACGGTGGCATCAGCTCCAATTTAAGCACAATAATAGGGCAGAGCACAGTATTCTGCACTTGCATCACAAAAGGAAAAGACCAGCAATCTCAAATTTTGTGTACAATCCCTAAAACTGATGTTTAAAATCCACAACAAAACCCCACGATCCTATTTTACACTAAGTTCCTCTCACACAAATTACAAACACCTACTTTACATATGCAACTGATTAATTCATTGCAAATCTTGCTTGCCTAAAACATAAATTTTCTTTGCTTTCAAACAACTCATAATTCCCAACCACTCCCATGGCACAATTTAACCTAAATAAATCCATTCAGGTATGCTCTTCTCATCAGTTATTTTGCAGAGTAGTAAATTCTAACTAGGTATTATGGGGTGAGTTTTGCACATAGATATGGCATTAGTAACATAAATGGGCCAGTTTTGGTGATGAATTTCTTCTGGTGAACTGAAAGTTTTACCTACATCCTCCTTCTCCAGGAACAAGACCATCGCTGTGCCACCAACTGAGCCCAACCTGGTACCTTTAGAAGGGACCATCACTGGTACCTGCTCTGTTTTGATGATGCAGACACACAGAGTATGTCATCCCAGAGTACTCTGCTGAGGCAGAAGAAGATTTAGAAAGATGACAAATCCAACCATGTATCAAGCTGATCCTAAAATAACTTGCTAAGTCATAAAAATGCAAATCTTGCCAAGCTGGCGAGACTAATAAATAATAGAGCATCTTTTACCAAGTCTAAGCTGTGTTAGGCAGAAGCAAGTAAGGTTTGTTTTGTTGGGGTTTTTGGTTTTGTGGTTCTTTGCCTGCAGGAAAGGTCATGTTTGTGAAGAAAGAGGCAAAGATGATTTTAATCAAGGAAGCAAGGAGACTACTGGAAACAGAAGTCTAGGAAGACAACTGATGACATAAAGCCTAACGAAAGCCTCTGATCATTAATCTGCAAAGAACCCAGTATCTTGTTTTGCAATACCTGCTAAGAAAAAAAACATTTCAGTGACATGTTATCTGAGTGAAACAGATTAGCCCATGGGATGTTATCTTGATATAGCCATAAATGTGTTCATGTGGTTTCTAAAGCTAAACAAAAAGGGCATCTGGACTATTTAGTCTGAGGTCTCAGGTTAAATAGGACGTAGACTTCCACTCAGTAGCACCTCTCCTGAGCTCTCTAGATCTTAGATGTATTAGAACATGTCTCTCAAGAAAATTACAGTGTTTAAATCAAGACTTCAAGTGACAGAGAACCTACTGGGGCAAGATGTTCCAATGGTTAATTATACTACGTTCATTATGGTACATAGGGCAAAACTGCTCTGCTCAGGAGACATATCAAAGTCACCAGAGGACAGCAACCTCATCTGCTAGCTCCAATTTACTCTGTGAAAGAGATTCAGGCTAAAAAGACAAGGCATACACACCCTTTCTTAAAGCAGGATGTGGCATACTATATTACACAAATGGGAATAACCCCCTCTTATCTCCTTAATGCAAACATGTCCATCTCTGTCTAAAATACATACCCATTCCTATGTAACCCAGTGTGAAGTTTCAAGTTTGAAAATACTCAGAAGTTCTTCTCTTCTGACTGAGACGAAGAAGGAGACACAAGCAAATGCTTTTCATTCAAAAATATTGAATAGCACACAAAATAATAATCTAATAATTTAATGCAATGCAAGTCTTTTGGAGCTGAAACACAGCAGCTTTATAGTAACATGAGCTGTTTAGGACAAGAAGAGATTAATATTTTATCCCAACTGAATTTCATGTGGATTTTGATAAGAATGTAATTTCCCGAGCTGACTAAGAAGCTAGGCCTGTGAGGAGGTGTAACACCCCTTCTGTACATGAAGCAGCCTCAAATCTATACTTATCACACATGTTACAGAGTTTACTTTCCTGTATCACTCAAAGTCAGCACTCCAGCTGTCCACTGACTCCTAAAACTGTTCTTAGCACTGTTTATAAACAGAGTACTCTTCAATTTTGCCTTGAGCATCATCTAAATTCTTTGCACAGGACATGTTTCCTGAGGAACGTCCCAGATAACTGCTCATCTTCTAAAATCTGGCAAGATTACAGGAGAACAGCATGTAGGATATACTACAGAAAACAACCCCTTCAACTATGGGTAAAACATCTATTCAGACTTCTCCAGGTCTAGTTCATACACGTTGCATATGTATTAACTGAAATATTTATCAAGTCATCTGAATTGTGTTTATATTATAAGTGGGCCTGTAAAACTTGACACAAAAGGTATTTTATATATTTCCATCAGAAAAAAAACCTCTTCAAACAAAAATGAATACTTATGCGGAACAAATTAAGTGATTCACTCACATCAGTAACATCCAAGTAACATATTTACTTCTTCTGAAGCTTGTTTTTAATAAAAATCCACTCTCTGTCAAATGCAAATGGCTTATGTATAAACACCTATGAAAAACATTTTTATTTCTTTGTAATCATGATATGTGTGCACCTTGGCTAGAGAACGAAAAAGTTTTAATATTATGATTACAAATGAATATTTAACCTAATATAGTACTGCAATTTCTGAATTCTGAAGCCTTTTGCTACTTAAAAATATTTACAGTGATGTAGTGCACATTTTAGGATATTCAGAATGACATAAAAATCACTTCAGTAACATGATGAAAAGCACTGTACTAGCATCAAATCACTCCAGTGGATCAATATAATTCAAAGAATTTTTAAGAGGAAAACCTCACAAGGATCATGTAACTGCAGTCTTCATCCTGTGCATTTGTATAGCCCACATACAGCCCACAGCTCTTTGCATCAGTTTCTTCTTATTCTCTTCTCACTATTAAAGTTTCCAGACCATCAACAGGCCCCTGATGTTCTCTCGGTGAAACCACCCTGGGGTCTCCAGCGTTCCTCAGCTCTCTGCAAACCACCACAACCCCAAACAAAACAGCCTCCAACAGCTCAATGCCAGCACAGCTGCAGTGACCAAGCAAAGGTAACTTTAAGACAAAAAGAGTGACTTCTGAGCACAATGCTCAGTGTAATGAGGATTCTGGCAGAACATGATGAGCAAGTATGATGGTTTTCTCTAAAGGTGACATCTTAACTGTGCTGCCACAGTTGTGCAACAGGACAGGCTCCTTCCAGCACAGTGTGGGTGAGAGATGGGGGTGTAAAGGCAAAAACACTCATCGCACATGACTGTGCCCCATGTGAGATGGGGACTGGCTGTGTGCCTGCAGCTGATGGGGAGGAATTTTTAATGCCATGGGAACTGTCAGTGCATTGATGCTGAATTCCAGAGACTAAAGACATACAGAGCATGGATATGCAAACACTACCATGGGGTAATGACATGGACACACTTGTACCGCTGGGAACATCTACTGTATCGAGTGTTGGTTTATACTCAAGAAAAAACTACAGCAAACAACCCCATGTGAGCACCCCATATACACAACACCATCCAGTAAGAGTCAAGGCAAGTCCAACAGAAACATTATGTGGTGATTTTGAAGAGTATGTTCTGTTTATCTGCTCAGCTTTGCACGAAGGTCTAAATAACAGGCTGATTTCTTGGCTGGGCAAGCACATTGTCAGAAGAATTCTGACCTCATAAAACAGATCCTCATGTATCTGGGATTCTCATGTATGTATTTTTTCACTAGGAAAAGCAAAGTCATCTTGTATTCTAAATTCAGCCTAGATTTTCAGCATCCAGATAACACATCCCAGGAAAAGCCAGATGCACTCAGTTACATTTTGTCCTGGTGGTCCTAGCATGTGAGGAAATCCAGCATAGCTGCAGCATACAACATTTCTGCACACAATCAGCTCATCAGTCCTGATTCCTGCTAAAAGTCCTAAACACATGACAAGTTTGATTCTAAGCTGAGCTAACTGGGCCATCAGACTGAGAGCCTCAGTCAGAAATATGGATGGTAAAGCCAGAATTCAGCTTCAGAGTGGGTCTTAAGTTAAAATGGAAATACCTTTGTGATAGGCATATGAAAGCTGAACAAAAACTTGCCTTGTGCATTAGAGATACTTAACACAAATAATACCATACACAATACCATCTGACAATGACACAACCTGCAACACTTCATATCAATCCTAGACACAATATATTCCTGATTATATCATAAACCATAGTAAGCACCATGGCAATAGGCAATTTTGAAAGTTGCTCAGCTTCTGCAAAACACACAATATCTGTATTAAATAAAAGCTACACATTAAAATCTATTTTTAAAATCTATTTTCCATCCTCTTTAGTAAGTTCCCTTTTTCGCCAGACAGTAACTATCCACTATCCTTCTCCTCCCCTAGCCCAAAACATAATGAAACAGAAGCTATAATGCTAATTGATAATTTATAAATTCTGCATGAAATACAATTCAAAATCAAACTGATTTCATTCTATCTAATTAAGAAATTTTCATATAGTTCTTTAACATGTATTAGCTCTTAAATCCCTTTCCATGTAATACACTGCAGTCACCAATCTAATGAACTGAAAGGAATGCTCAAAAAATCCCAAACCCAAGATTTGGTCTGATAACACAATAACTCAGAATGTAAAACATTAAAATTATTATTAGGATTACTACTCTGTTAGCAAAATAGAGGTGTCAAATCAATTTTGAATTATATGTCTGTATTCAATAAAAAGTCAAAGTGAATAGAGTTTTTAATTTTAATATGCTTACTTATACTTGCATAATTTTCAAACTTTAAAACAGCCACAGAATAGGCGTTTCTACAGGAAAAAAATAAAAACAAAACAAAACAAAAAATCTCCATGGCTCAAACCCAGCCATCAGACAAATTCAAAGAATCAAAAAAACACGCATTTGAATTGCTCCTTTACAAGTGGCCAGTAAGGCACTTTGTGAAAATTACTGGTTTTCAAATGATATTTAAGTCTCACTTAGAGAGGAAAAACTCTTTCAAAGAATAATAGGGGTTTTTTTTATTCTATCTTCAATGGTCAGATTTCCATAATATGAACTGCTTGATAGTCACTTTCCCTTTAAATTATTTTTTAACCATACAGGCAGTCACATCTGATTTCTGATTCTCCTTACCTTACTTTTCCTTTCAATTACTTCAGTTCTTAATACGAACAATAAGAGTGCTCATTGCATGTCCTCTGTGGGACTCCTGGAACTTAGATACTCAATAGACAGGTGCATAGATAAGGATTCAAAGTCTTTGTTCCACTGTCCAGACAGAATATGTTTAATCTTTTTTCTACCTTTTCTATGCCATTTAAACTTTAACCTAGTAGTAACTTTTACTGCCTTGATTCACAATTCAAAGGTATAAAGATGAAAAGTCCTTGCCTTGGAACGTAGCTTGAAAACTTCATTCTTAGTCTGTATTTCTTTTGAACTTCTTCTTGTGGTTTTTTGTCTTTATTTTTCCAGGGTGCCAACTTTACAGTATAGGACTTTCCAAACCTAACAGCAGGGCTACTTGGAAGGAAGAAAAGTAGAGCAAATTTGCCCAGAATCAGCTCACCTTAATGGAAAATATTTAAATTACTGACCAGGGTTGATTAGAGGACAGTGAGTTGATTTTCCCCTCTATCTTCTGAAATATGCTACTAGTGACAGACTGTTGTATATAATTGTAAACACACATCAGCCCAGCAAGCATGGGACAAAGAGCCAGCATAAAAGTAAAAGAAAAACCACACTGTACAGCACAAAATACATCACATTTAACGGTACTGAGATAATAATTTACAGTCACAATCATGGTATATAACTAATGTATCTGTGTACTTAAAAGAAGAAGCCCTTTTCAATAGCTGAGATAGATGTTAAAAGCATGGATCTTTCAGAACAGATAAATATACACGTTTCTGGAAAACTCAAATCTCTTCCAGGAATGTGAAAGGTGGTGCTGCCGTATGTCACACTGGCTCAGTCACGACTCAGTGACCGTGCTGATCCATAATGCACCAAGCTGCTGAGTGAGGTGCCAGAGGCATGGGCACACATGCTGACCTGGCACCCTGCTCCAGAGGGACAAGCCACCAACAGAAGGGCGAGACACCAACCAGCTCAGCTTGCCAGAGGTCACCTGTGAGAGCCCATTTCCCTACTTCAAATTTCATGTGGGAGCTATCCTAACAAATAAAAGGTTTCTCTGATTCTTAAAATGTGCTGCCTTTCACCTCTCTCTTGGATTAGGGAGGGAAAAAAGCAAAGCTGGAAATGGTGTATAATGCCCATTATCTGAACTGCTTTTCAGAGCTAATAGCTGGAAGAGCTTTTGTAGCTCCTTTAGACCTTCCAACAGTACTGTCACTCAGCTATGAAAAGCAGCACTGCCTGCCCACTGCTCAGGGAAAAACACAGCAAGGCCAGGAGGATGCTCTGTGCCTCCCCCAGCACAGCTCCCTGGAGCCCAATTACCATATCCTGCAGCCAGGAGAGGGGAAGAGCAAGCTGTGTGTCTGGGCATGGGGCTTGCTCAGTGACCACAGGAAAACAAAAACAGCTTTACAGAGCTGAAGCCAAGGGGTCTAGGGTTCCTTGGAATAAGACAATCTGCAGAAATAGTGATCCAGGTTAGCTGCAGAATTTTCCAAGGCCCTAAAACAATTTCAAAAATTGAACTTGATAATTTTTATCCATATGACACAAGCATTATTCATATAATTACTTACTACATAAGGATTTTAATGAGTGGAAATGAAAAAGATAGTTGTGGCCATCTAGCATCATTTATAATTACTGTATTTTCATTTCAGAAAATGACATTCTATCCACCTTCCTTAAGAAATAATCATTGAGTCTAAAAATTATACATTGTGAAAACCAGCCCAATTATTGCTTTGCATTTTATTAAAACTCCTACTTTGCAAAAACCCCAGAAAGTCAATAAGTTGTTTCAAGAAAACATTCATTGCTTATAAAACATTAGCACATCATTAAAACTACTTCAGAATTACTAGAACACTGTTCTTTACTGAAGTTATCTTTGCCAATTAAAGAGAGATCAAATGAATACCCCCTTCAACAAGGTGAAAGCCATCAAAGAGGCAGGATTACAGCATGCAGACTGTCAGGTAGCAATGTGATTACCAACATAAAACCTGAAGCTATAAAAAAGCATTTAAAGTAATTATGTAAAGGATATGCCCTCACACTATCATTTAAAAACCATTTAACTCATTATTTAAATTTACTAACAGATGTAAACTCTTTTCAAACACAAAACTGATGTCCATCATTGCATTCTCCATGCCTTGGAAGAAATTTTGAATTTAATTTATTGAGCCATACAAACTTCTGAAGTGCTTCATTCACCATTCAGTCTAGATTTATAACCAGGTAATAAAAAATTTAAAGGGCATACATATACTGTACTTACCAACTTCTTTCATTAAAAAAACCATTGTTGAAGAGCTTCCTTTGCTGAAGCATGTGGTAATTAGGGAAGCACCACAGATCTGATTGTATCACCGGAGAAGTCAGAGGAAATATTCTTGCTACCTCAAAAATCCTAAAGTCCTCAAAAATCCATTTAGAACAATTCAGAGTATGAGTATACTCTGCCTTCAGCAAGAAGAGCTGAGTCAAAAGTTATAAAGAAAAAGCATGAAAGATCTAGGACAATAACAGACAATTGAGGAATTGCCAGAAACATGAGAGGGAAGAAAAAAAGGAGGAGTAAAGGCTTAACTGTGACCTATAAATTAAACTGCCATGGTTTTTACAAAAACTTGTCAATCAGTTTTATATTGTTTTCTTTCCATTTGTAACTTTTACTTTGAGTTCTTCACTATTCAAACTAATATACAGTCCATACAGACAGTACAAAAATCTGAATCTCTCTCATTTAGAGTTAGTTATAAGATTACCTGAGAAACACAGAAGTTTATACAAAAGTATTGAATGACTCCTGGAAAATGTCCACAGAGACATTTCCAATGCTCTAGGATGTCTGTAAAGAAGGCCTGACAGGTTTTAAGTTCTTCTGTCAATTTGATTCATAACTAAAAACTTATAAAGTACGTCAAGGCTATTCTTCCCTGTTTTTCCTGCTTGATTTACAGGTGATACACTTTCAAATTCAGGACTTGAACAAATACCTCAGTCTCAAATATTACCCAAAGATATGCTTAGATATTTTATGCACAGATACAAGCCAAAGAAATCCACAAAATTCAGATTTTTGAATCTCTTATTCCCTTTGGTATATTCAGTATTCATTTTTGTTATGCTCATGCTGGCACCAATTCTTTAATTTTCCAGCTTTCATACTCTGCTCCAGACCCCCTCAAATTCTAATAAAAAAGCAAAAGGATCATCTGTGACAAGTCTTACAGGAATTCTTTACTTCATAAAGAAATCATAAAAGAAATAAACTTATTTTAAACCTTGTTGGATTTTTAAAACTTGGTTACAGAGGATAAATAAAAAAAATATAAAAAAACTTCCATTAAGTCAGTTTCCATGCCATTTTTGATCCTTCTCCCCCATTCTCTTGGCAGCAGAGAAAATCTGCATGTTTTCTCCATGTTATGAGTCACTCAAGTAACACAATCTTGTCTAAGGAAATTCTGAGTAGTGTAGAAATTTTAAAATCTATGTATCTAGTATTAAACTGAAAGAAGGCAATCCCAAAATAGAAATATTCATTTATATTTAGACCCAGACTTGTCAATGCTTTTTTTTTTTAATAAATATGCTTTTATTTGGTAGTCTTGAGACAGTCAGGAATCACTGGGTTACAATCAAAGAGTACATATTTTATCTAACAAGAAGTTAAACAGATTTCAGTGCAAGTGTTCAACACATTGAAAAAAAATTCTTCCTTCACCCTTCTTATGAAAGGAAGGGAAAATCCTAGCCAATAGATTTCCCCCCACATTAATCAAATCCCAGGCACTAATTATATCTCAGGCACAAGCATGGTGCCTTGAATGCAGAGCAAGCCTAAAGCGGCAGCCAATAGATTGATTATTTAGTAAAGCAGGATACAGATATAGGCACCCTATAGTTGACAAAACTGCCACCAGTGATATTGATTTGCTAGATTGCTTCCAACAGGTTCTTGGTCATTTTGGCTTCAACTATGACTTTCCATGGTTTTTGTTGCTATAGAGAGTAAACTCACAAAACATCCCAGTTGGATCAAGGAAAACAGCCCATGTCCTGTACTCTTGATTCACAGACAGATATTTAGCCTTTTAAACCTATCCTCAGAGGTACAGCAGAATCACATCTGCCCTCTAAATTTACAACTGTGTTTTCTTTGCATCATGTTAGCACACAGGGCAGAAGTGTTGCTTAGGGCTTAAGGTGTTGAACAGCAATACATACAAAAAAATAGGGTAGCCAGACTGGCTTCCCACTTAAAGTAATACTGAGACAGCCAGACAGTGACCAGCTTAGTTTCTAAACCACTTTCTCCAAAAACACCTTCACTAAACCAAGAGAATATAAAAGAAATTAAAACCATATCCTAACCTCCAGATGATTTGCAACCCCTATGCATGCAGCAGAATGTTGTCAGTAGTTACAGTAGCTCTTCAAGGACAATCATCAATGTTTACCAGTGTGCTGAAATAAGTTTAAAAAAGAGCTACTATTACAGAGGATCATGAAGTCATCTAAAAGAGACTGCAAATATACTACCGTTAACCTGGTTAAATTGAGCAAGAATTGTATATCGAGACACTTCAATCTCCTCAGAAGGAATCAGTGACCTGTAAAACTGCAGCACTGGAAATGGTACCTTCTGGTGTTCTCTTTTCTTTGGTGATGTATTCAACAAAACCAGTTAAAATTCAGTAGGCTTTAAAATATTTGCTTGGCATAATATACCACAATCTGTGAAATGCAAACTGTGGGAAGGCAAAAAAAGACACACATACCACCTTTATTTTGCCCCCAAGCTACTGCTGCACACTAACTCCTGGAACAGGCAGGACTTTTGGGCTGAAGATGTAACCCATTATATTCATATTACGTCCATAATGAATGCTGAAACCAAGTGAAAGTGTTGCCATTAGCTGTGGCCTCTCTTCCTTATCCTACCCTTGACGCAACAGCACAAGAGTAACCAACAGACTCAGGCCCTTGTCCCTGCATTGGAGCGATGTTTGTCATCCCAACCACATGTCCTCACATCTGACATTGAGGCAGGATTTCCCTTAACAAAAACATAGCACTGATCAGCAGGGCTCCTTGGGGGAAAGGAAGTTTTTAACTGAGTAGTTTCAACTGTGTTTTCCTGACCCATGAAGGCAGAAGCTGTGGGAGGAACTCTGCTCCATCTAAGGTTGGGTGTACCCCGAATGACAGCTACTGCAGGTGTACTGAGAAGAGGAAGGAAAGGAAAAGGTCAAAGGCAAAGGACAGATCTCCTTGCCTTGGGCAGCTTCTGATGGGTGGCATTCAAATAAAGCATATGGAAAATTGTAGAACAGTTGTGCAGAGGTTATAAAATTATGTCTGAAATTAAATTTCTCCACTGCTACAAAATGATAGTCCCAAAGAACCCTATTGATTGCTGTTTCTGAACCTAATGGTAGAAGGCAGCAACTTTTATTCTCTTGGTTAACGTGATCAATGTGTTTAATGCTTCTTAAAGTTTATGAATTGTAGCTGCTCTTGGAGCAATGCCAGACTGGTCAGCGTGGGTGAGCTGGAAGGGCTAGAGAGAGTTTGCTAAGACTTTCACTTGTATTTCATAGAGTAGTTAAAATAATTATATCGCTCAGGAAGGTTTTAAGATTAAATATCTGATACATCTGAAACAAGAGAAAAATAAACAGCACTTGCATCTAATTCTGGACAGGTTCTGAAAGGTTTCTAAGTGGCACTCAGATACAGCTGAGCTATCTCTATTTCTAATTTATTTTTGCAGGAAGTACCAGTGAGTATCCATTTTCAGGATTTAGATGTCCTGTTAAGTGAACTGCCCTGTGTCAGTGTCTTCTGAGTTCCTTGAATGACATTGAAGGTTCAGAAAATATGTAATGGGCACTCCTCTATAGCATTATAGCATTTCTGCTGAGACAAAATTTCTCTTTTTACATAGAATAAATTCTGTTTAGCTCAATGTCCCCTTCTAAGGTTGAAGCTGACTGAAGTTCAGTGCTACCTAGACCCAAGTAGAATCGACTGTTCATTTTATGAATAACTAAATAAAAGCAAACCAAAAAACCTTCTTCAAGCCCTGTATTTTCTCTAGCTGAAACTCATTGCCTTAATCCATATTAAAAATAAGTAAAAATGAAAATTAACAGGAATTCAACAGGAATTTCTCAAATCATCACCTCCTTTATGACAGATATTAATTTAAATCTTACTGTTGCATACAGAAAGCATTTGAACCATACCTCAGGTTGTATTGGTGACTATTTCCAGGTTCAATTTAAAGCGTAACACGAATGTATAACTAGTGTTTAAACATGGGGGTCCAGCACCTCTCTCTAGCTAGGAAGTCAATATTTGAGCACACGTTCACACCTGTCAGCAGAAAGCCAGCATTGGCCATGTCAGCCAGAGCCTGAAACAAAACCTGAAAAGATCTTCAGCAGAAAACCACATGGCAGTAGCCCATTACATTCCTCAGGTGAGGAATACAAAGTAAGAGCTTCCTGCTTTGGGGAGAATTATCTGGGTATGAAACTAAAATATTGGGGTAAATCAGATTTCTGAAGAATAAAGAACACACGCAGAGTTCCCATCAAGCTGCAGAAATCTTTTGCACACATAAACAAAAGAACAAAAGATTGGTCTTGACCATACTACCTACACAACTTTGAACACTACAGAGCAGGTGTTTGAACAGAAATCTGGTACTTGGCATTTCCTGGAACTATCCCCAGGAGGAACTTCCAATTTCTAGAAAACAGACATAAGCAATAGTCAGCAGCACTTATTAGTGTAGCTCCCAAAGGTTAATAAACTTACACTCTTCTTTACCAGAAAAGATGTCAAACTGTCATTTTTGGCTGGTATTAAATGAAAACCCTTAATAGAGACAATCAGCCTTCTGCATCGCTAGTTGAGGATATATATAAATAATTACTTCTGCACCTCTAGGCATGCTTACTACTAGATAAATCCCACAGCTTTTTAACCAACACTTAAGCAAGCCAGCTCTCTAAAACCTGCCCTGTCTACTTAGCACACCAGTTAGACACCAAATATTAAAGTAATTTACTTTATAGCTGAAGCTCAGCTGCTTCTGTCATGGATGAAGGACACACTGTGTATGGGCTCACACAGCTGCACTATTCCATCCTGTTAAAGCATAAAGTGACTGAAGCCACCTTAAGCCAGCAGCCTCTCTTGCCACTCCTGCCACACCGAGCCTTCCTCTACAAAGAGATGTCAAGAGTTCCAACAGCCAGTGCCCTCAGTTGTAGCCTAAAGGAGGTTCAGACAGCACAAGGAAAAGTAACATAAGAATCAAAACATCTCAAACCTGGTACCACATCTATCCCCTCCAAAACTCATAGACCTCTATCTGCTTAGTTCAAAATGGTAGAGTCAAGTTAAATGTCAGTTTGGTTTTTTCACTGAAAGGTAAGTGAAAATATAAAGAAAAAAGTTCAAGGTTCTTCTCAGAAAATCAGTTCTCATTTTAGGAGGATGGATTTATAGAGGATGACATTATTTAGGTTTGGTTTGGTTTTGCTTTTTTTTTTAAATTCGGACTTTGTTCTTTACCCACTTGACACATAGCCACGATCTGAAATGCTGAGGAAAGAAATACCTCACAAATTTCTTTTTTACTAATTTGCAAGAAGAAAATGCTGAAAAGAAAGTTCTACCTTGAATTCTTTAAAGAAAAAAGTGTATGGACAGACAGCAGTGAGAATAAAACTGATCTTAAAGGAATATTCTAAAACTTCTAGAGTCCTAAAAACATAAAACAATCAGAGATCATAGAATACCAGAAGTATAGATAAAAAACACTGTGTAAAATCTTAAGCAAAGAGGACGAAGAAAGGTAAAAGATCAAAAAACTAAGTTAAGCTCAAAGCAGACACCCAACATAAAGAATAAAAATTTTAGAGTTTATGTAAAAGTTAGTAAATGTTCTTCTGAAGAAATGTTTTGGAACTTTAAGGAAGGTTTGTTCATTTAGTAGAAGCCTTTTATATGCTACTCCATTATTAAGGATTATCAAAGGAATTACAGCAAAAATGATCTTCCTCTAAGTTGAAAAGTTCCCATAGAACGTCCTTTAAAATTAATACAACTTCAAGTCCTTTTGTGAAAGTTGAAAAAGATAAGCCTGAAAATAATACTGTATAGTCTCTAATAAGTTAAAAAAAATAAGAAAATCTCACAATAAAAACTAGTTTCATAAAATAAAAACAACTTGTGTTTAACTTCAAATGCTCTCCCTTGATCTCTGCATTAGAAATATCACACTTCAGTTTAGTTGCTAATGTTGTACTGTCTATCACTCCAGATAGTGAGCTGCAGAATGCAAATAGCCTTAAATGTGAAATAGAGCTCTAAGTCCAATTACTTGAGATGTAATAAAGAGCAAAGCTGAACTTCGAGAGGACTGGGCAGAGGTCTCTGCACTTGCCATACAAGACAGCAATCTGAACACTGCTTTAATTTTCACTAGCTGCCCTGCACTGCTGCTGCTAAGGATGAAAAAAGCAACTAGGAAAGAACAAAACCTATGGAAATGGTGTTTAGGCTTTTCCACACCCACATTCCCCTACACAAACGAGGAGAGCATGCTGACTGATATATTACTTAATAAAATATCTCAAGGAGTCTCTTTGGTTATCACCGTGCTACAGTGCAGCATGATTCCTCAAACTTTCCTTGGGTGACATGCAATTTTCAATCATGGAGCTCAGTTCAGACATATGTGAACCACCTTCCTCTGAACCAAACCAAACCTTCCCATGGACAGCAGAGCCACCACTGCACTACACCACAGAAGTACAGACACTGACCAAGGCACTCACAGCTTTGCTACCCAGCTCCCAAAGGCTGAGGCACCACCACTGCTGGAGACCCAGCTGAGCTTCCCAGTTCTGCTTCCTTGCTTTAAACACACTACCACCAAGAGGGCACAGCTGTGCATTTCTGTATTTATTTAAAGAGCCTTTGAATAATAATCAAGAATATCCAAAGCAGCAATACGACAAAATTTGTCAGCAAATGTTGGAATTATCAGTACAATGAAGAGCTCAGGATCTGCTGGCACTGCACACCTATAATGGGCTGTAGCACACATTCCAGCAATCCACACATCACTCCCACCTCCATATTGTTCACAAGTCATTTAATGAGGCACCTACACCTACACTAGATCACAGAATGGTTATAATGCTTAGGGAAGTGCAATGTCAAATTTAAGTATTTTGCAATTAAGGTGCCTGATAAATCACTTTAATTCCAATAATGTCTCAAAACATCTTTCCTGCCATTCTCAAAGGAGGACTGACATATTTCCCATCAGAAAGCCAATTTTAAAAAATCTCAAAGCTAAAGCAAGACAATGCACTGAAAAGTCAAGGTTATGTAGGTAGAAGCACAGAAGACTTAAACCTGTTCATACCCAAGTCTTGTTCATACCTGAAACTACTGCAAATGCTTGTTAAAAGCTTGGGAAAGATAGGTTAACTTTCTCATTTACTTCTTGTTGAAAGAATGCAACAATAAGAAGCCAAATACCCCAAATCATAGTTCACTACCATTACCACAAAGCATTCTCATCTGTGATCTTCTGAATTACAAACTTAATAGCACAAGCACTGTTCAGGGGCACCATCCTATGTACCAAACCACACAGATTTTGGTAATAGTAACATTGCTGAACTTCAGGCAGTTTTCTGAAAGCTGTTAAAGAAAAAAAGAAGTGTTGCTTGCCACCAAGTTGCATAGTGGATTCTAAATTATTTTCTTGAGATAACTACACACATACTCCCCTCCCAAAACAAAACAAAAAACCAAAAACCAAGCACCAGCCAGAACACACTCAAAACTCTAAAAAGACTGTTGAGCTCCAGCAAGGATTACAAAATTCCAGATCAGCCAACATGTACATGTTGTACATATAGGATGAGGTCCTGCTGTTTGATTTACAAACAACGGGAAGGGCAGGAGAGTGCTGGCTGCTAGAAGGGTACTTCACAAAGCTCATATGCCTCTTCCTTGCAGGGCCCCTCCAAAAAGGTATCCAACATGGCCAAGAAATCAATTTACAGTAATAGTTGAGTCTGCACTGTAAAATTATTTGGTGAAATGGAAATGGAATAAGACTATAGCTATGCCAATATCCTATGTGTTTAAGCTGGTGAAGAAGGGGTTTATTTGTTTGAGGGTTTCATGAATGTTTGAATACTTAATAAAACAAAAGTTACTGCTGAAAATACCTTGTTTGAAAATGCAGTAGCAGCTGTGTGTTCTACATTACAGTGAAAGCTGATGATATTTTGAATGTAAACCATAATCCCCACAAGTAACAGAGCTCTCTAAATTAAAAAGCTTCAGCACTTGTCTCAGCCAGGAGTGCGTGTATGATTGGTAACTGTGGCTGCTGTGGTGAGCACGTGCACACACACACACACACACACACACACATTTGGATGGTGGGGGAAAAAGAGCTAATAATTGTGTCCTACAGATTCAGTGTATGAACTTTTCCAACCTCGAGCAAGATCTCCACAGGAGATACTCACCACAGAGCCAGATCTGTGGACTTCTGCATCACAAAAGTAGTGGTTCTTTGCTGCTTAACAGAACTCGGAGAGATTAAAACAAAATGCTTCTTTTCTACATAGTCCTTTTAACAAATCAAGGATTTTGCATGTGACAATAGACAGTTAAACCATTTGTTTCCTTTTTTTATTTCTTTTGGTAAATTAATAGAATAATTTTAATATTAAAAAACTGATTTACTTGCGAAAGCAATGAGTATTCCTGCTGTAGGCAGCAGCTTCTGAGAAAATAACACATACAATTAGTGAACAAGAGATCAGTTGAATATACTCAGTCCTTACAAAAGAACACCAAGGAGATTGTCTTATTTTCTCCTCATACTCACTTGCCAATGCAGCATGTAAAAGCTTTCTCTGCTCAACAGGGTCAAGAAATCTCCCCTTGAAGAATTTAGTAACAAATACAGTGTGCCAGATTTCACAAGAGAATTTATATGATATATAAAGAAGTAGAAGATGCACTACAACCCAACCCTTCTTTGAGCAGGGACATCCACTGGGAACACTCCGATATCTTGGGAGGAGGAACAGGCAGCCTGAGCAGAGGGATGCAAAACCTTTGTCTCCCTCAGCATGAGTAGGCAGCTCCAGAAGTGCTGAACAACTCTGCTGGTCAGGTAGGTAGGCTGATCTTTATGATTTGATAAAGAACCTTCTTGTTTCCCCAGACTCATGTGTTTGTGGTTTTTTACGCTTTAAAGCAAATATTATTACAAAAACTCAGTAGCCAAGCCTATAATTTAAGATCCTGCATTTCACAACACGCAACTGCTAAACCTAAAAGCTTTTACTGGAAATAGTCCACTTCCTACAGCTTTTTCTAAGAGCAGGAGGTTTTCTGGGCAAGTGAAGAGGATGTGACTACTTCCTGGTAACATCATGAAATCTTTATGTCAGGGAGCTTCAGCATTAAAAAAAAAAAGATGAAAAACTTGAGAAGGACTAAATGAGATTCACAAAAGCATACTTCACTTTAACATACTTCAACTTGTTGCTTTGTATGAATGGTTAAAGGCAGTTCTGAAGGCAATGTAACCAAAAAATGCAAAACACAATGGCTGCTGGTAAAATTTATCTTCACGGAAAAATGAGAAACTACATTTCTGGACTTGTATTGTTTACCTGACATGGCTGGAATTGGAAGATTTCAAAAAAATCCACAGTCACAAAGCACATTTGGGGCACAAATGGCAATGGAACCTTCATCCCTTTTCACCTTGATACAGTCAACATCTCAAATTAAAAAAACAAAACAAAACAAAAACCAAAAAAAAACCAACCCAGCAAATAAACAAAAAAAAACAACCAGAAGTGTTATACTTACCTAAATCTCTCCATCCAAGGTTGCCCTTTTGCCTAGTTTAAAATACAAAATACTATTTTTAGTTTTTTAGATTCCACTTGATTTCAGGCAACACAAGTTCTGTGCATTTCAAAGGAAAGCTTGATAAAACAATGTGAAGATTGGCTGCTTTTCTTTTCTGTTATGAAAAATGCTTAATTTCTCAGTCTCACTATACAGAAGTTTATACTGTGCCCATCTTTGTCAATCTTAAATGTCACAATAAAGGTGGCATCATCAAAAGAGTAAAATATTAATTAAAAATGGTTTTTGACAAATAAAAAGAAACAGCTCTCTTACTTTTATGACAGTACACCAAATACATCATGTATATTTATATTTATTTTGTGTGTATTACCTAAAAAAAGGAACCTGTTAACAAGGAGAAAGATAATTGAATTTCTCTTTTAAAAGTTCACATTAAAAACAGAGTGAGGTTTATGGAAGTGAAGAATTACATGGAACCTATATCAGCAGCAGAGTTTACCATCTACTAAATTAGCCTGAATTTAATTCAGGCACTGTGATAATAAGACAATCTACCTGCTCAGCTACCATGAGAATGATACTAATGGAATTACCTAGACAATCTGGACACATAAAATGTATTTTAGTGCCTGTTTCACAGTGAGGTCACCCAGTACTAAAGCCTGATGAACTAATTTTGCTAAGAGATTTCAGCGCTCTAGTTTACAGAAGATTGTGTCACATGAGGAAAATCTCCTGGGAAACTTGGCCCTAGGAAAGAGAATGTCAGTAAGTGAAGATTGCTAAAGCTGTGCAACTGGAAGCTCAAGGCACCACGCTGACAACATAAACAGCTAGTGAAGCAAATGTACTGCAAACCATATTAAAAGTCTTAAAAATTGCATCATGGTGGCCAGTAGATAGTTTTATGTTAACTCTCAAATCACAAGGTAACTTGCTATCCCAGCCTTCCTCAGTAGCTGTGGATAACCAGATGGCACTGGCGTTAAGCACTACAAATGGGATGGTCTGAAGGTTTTTGAGAATGGCTCCAGCAAGTCAATATGCAAAAAAAAAAAAGGAAGAAAGAAAGCAAGATAACACAAAAACCCCACCAGTTTGCTTTAGTTGTTAGAGGACATTTTTAAAAGTCACAGGGAAAAAAAAATTAGAAAAGCTATAGGAAATAACTTTAAAAAAAAGTCTGACAGAATCAGGGGACGCCTGTAACTAATGAGAAAATGCAGGCAAGCTGGAGAGGAAGATCAGGTCAGAAATGCCAGATATGATGGAAGAACTGTATGATGTGACAGTGGAGGCCCTGGAGACAACAGACAAAGACAGAAAAAGGAGAGAAAGAGAGAGTGCTCAAGAGATGGTGCCGAGAGAGAGAAAAGAGCAGGTTTTCTAGCAGAGAGAGGGAGGGGAAAAAAATCTGAGGACCCAGGGAGAGCCAACATATAAGAACCCAAAACTGTTTGCCAAGCCTATTTACACTGATTTAGTCATGCAGAGTTGACAGATCTCAAACTAGGAGCATAGTGGGGAGGGAACAGTGAGGATAAGAATGGGCAAGAAGGTAGATTGGAGATTGCTTAAGTTTTGAAAGAGCTTTTGCTAAAGCAGTTTAAAAGAAAGGTGGTCCACCATATGCAGCAGAGATCTTGTGAAGGATGAAAGGAAGAAAAAGCGAAGCTACAGATCATGCTGATGCCAAACAGACAATGAACATTGAGAAAGCAGCCTCGGAAAAACTAGAGAAAACACTAAATCCAAAAGAGAGGGATAAGAAAGGCCACCCAAGAACACAAGGAATCAAAGTACTAAAGAACAGCAGATTAGAGGACAGAAAAGAGATTGTAGATCAGTGGCCAGACGCAGAGAAATCTCATTTTATAATCTGTGTAGCCTGAAGGGCAAACAGGCAATACAGAGCCAGAAAATAAGTATAGTTATAATAGCGTACAAGAAGGAATCAAAGTACCATTAAGAATGTCCATGAAACAGTCATGCCACAAATTCCAACAGAAATTAATTAAAAAGTTATTTTAAAAAGGAGTCAGGTCTATCATAAGGAAAAGGAAAGCATTATTTAGTTCACTCTCCACATGTAAAACTATTTTTAATGGGGAAGCATCACGCTTTCAGCTTGTCTTCTGGACTTCAAACACTCTTGATTTTCTTCACAGACAGTACAGCATGTCAGCAGAAGTCAAACAGCTACTCAGAATTTAAACAGCACCAAAACTTACATTAGAATAACATACACTGCATTGCATTATACTTCACTAGACTTTTCAGCACCAAAGAAACCCAGTTGTTTAATGAACACTGGGTAAAAAATAAAAACAAACCAATCAATTTCCCTCCCTTAAATCCACAAAGAAACAAACCCATCACAAAACAAACAGACAAAAAGGCCAACCCCAAAATTTCCCATGTTCAGATCTTACTGTGGAGATCCCAGCTTTGGAGAGAAAGAAGGATTGTTCAGCATAGGGTCAGGAGGTCCCACAATTAAATAGGGAAAAGGACATACTTTTGCTTCAGAGCAGTTAGAATTTACAGCAAAGGAGAAAAAAATGCAAACATTTCTCACAAACCAAAATGAATCACAAAAATTAAACAGAACTATATTAAAGTATGAAAATAACCAGGACCACTTTAAAAAAAATAAAAGGTTAAGGGAACAGCTGTAATATGAAGCTCATTAGATGAGTCTTGAGCATTTGAATGAGAGGATTAGGAATCTAAGGAGTACACACAGCTGGTTTTATTGAGAAATGTTACCTCCTCATACATAACAAAAGCATTGTTAGTGTATCCCTGCAAGAAGGGGAAAAAATCAAAAGACTCAAGACAGAGGAAGGTCACTTTTGAGCAACAAGTGTTTACAGGATTTAAGCAGTAACCATAAAGGAGTACTTTTGATAGAACTCAAAAGCCTCAAAGTGAAGCAATTCCCCCACCCTTGCTGTTACAGGGAGCATCACAAACTGTCCATTATCAGAAAGAAATCTTCAGTGTGAGCAAGATCCTTGTATCAGGCCTCTCCTGAATCATAATGCTTATGTCCCTAAATAATGTGAAGTATTGACTCAGTTGTAGTTTAAAAATAAGTAACTTAAATGACAAACATGTCATGAGCATACAGAAAAGGATTTAAAAACCAGATGCTGGTGACAGCTACAGATCTGTGCTGCTAAAGCTCATAGCTGTAACACTTTGTGTGTGAGACAATGGATATTATGAAGGGAATAGGGAAAAGCAGCTGAAGGTCTAGATTCTGACATGCATACAAGCTGAGTGAAGGAACAGATCACTTCTCACCCAGTCCTACACTGGTGAAGACTTCCTTCTGCTAGAGACCAGGAGAGTTTTATAACAGCTGTTTAGCAATGGGTGTAGTGCATTACTGTATTTTTAAAAAAGCAAAATAATCGCCCATTGAACTGCTAATTTTGTAACTAATTTATCACATGTCTTGTCTTTCTTTTTATACACAATAACACACTAACCAAAAGCTAATTCCACCTCGGACTTGTTTCTAAAAAACTCGTTTCCTCAAAGTCCCTAATGCAGACACGAAGAGCTGAGTGTGCACCACCAAATGTGGATGAGTTCATACTGACCTGTCTCATACATTGAGTTGTCTCAAGAGTGACAAAAGACTTCCTAATTTAATCAACCCTGTGTAACTGCAGGCTACCACCAAAGGGATGGTTCTAATCCCACATTTTCCTCTCTCAAGCAACAGTAGATTTCCAGTCCCTCCCTCACACGGGATGTGGACACCATGCAATCATAACATGACTCAGTTTAGTTCATCTGCATGACAGAAGACTCTACATCTGTTTAATTCTGAGGATGGCTTTCCAACAGACCAGCTTCCTGAACCAATCTTTCTCCTTTCTGCTGCCACACCATCACTAGAGTTTATGCAAAGGGAGAAATGAGGCAAACAAGCAGAGTGGTAGCGCAACCCTTTTCACCAGGAGACAGCATTTACTCCAAGCAAGGTGAAATAAGAAATTACTCTGAAATACAGGTGCAAATCTCTGTCCAAAAATATATGCCTGTAATGCCAGGATCTGCACAGTGAGTCACAGCTAAGTGCAGTATTAACACACTTCATTTGCAGTCTCCCACTGAAACTTCTTTCCTCCCTCATTTTCTTGAGTAACAATTCAGTTTCCAAATCCTGGTTTCGCTTTACAGTATATAGTTAATAGCATCATCAAGTAAAAACTAGCAATGACATGACATGTGTAAAACAAATTCAAAAAGAGTGCTTTTAGTTTGCATTTATTTGTATGCCTCTGTCCAATTTCTACTCTGAAGCAGACACACTTGTGTGTTGCATGAATTACCTGGCACTGGCTATTGAGCCTTGCTTTTATTCCCTAGTTTGTAAAGGACAAACAATTATTTACAACTGTTGAGAATTTCTATGCTATTTTATAAACAGGATGAATACTAGACTAAGTGTTCCTATCACTGTTGTCACACGAAGCAAGAAAACTCATCTTTGCCCTATAATATGGAAGTAGGAGCTATGTAGGAGCATGTTAAATGCTGTGAAGGCCTGTCCAGAGTTGAACAGAACTACCTGTGCAGAATCACCTGTCCACAGTTACCTCAGAGATGCAGTGAAAGACCAATGACAAAATACAAGCCACCCACAAACCAGAATCCAAACCTCTGCAAAGAACAAGACCAGCATGTAAGAGACACAGCTATAAGATCTAGCTATCCCTCACATAAAAAGAATCTATATGTGCACTGGAAATTCACACTACCAGCTTGTGCACATCCTCAGTCGGTCTGCATTGCCATTCTCACACAGGAACATATTTGGGTTGAAAAAAATGCAGCCTCTTTGGAAAGACTGTTTTGTGTCACTGCAAACATCTGTTGCATATATTACTCCCTGTAGGAATAAGCCTCCTACAGGAACCTAAAATCACTGGATGAGCTGGAATAGCTGCAGTACAAAACACATCCAGAGGACAACCCACTTGCCCCTTACCCTTTGGGGCAGTAGGGTTCACATGGAACCACCCTGGGCTCAGGGACAGCCTCAGCATGAATATATACATATATATATATATATACACACATATACACAGGCACACTAGGACCTGCTTTTAATACCTAACCGCCAAAGTCCCAGAAAAGTTAATTTGTGGCTAATTGTTCCACATAGTAAACATCGTCCCTGTCCTAAGAAAGCTTCTACAAACTTTTCCTCAAAAGATCACATCTTGACCATATCAAGAGATCTTCACACCAAGTTTGTTTTTCTTAATCAGTCTTCATAACATAAATCCTTCCTTCTGTCTAAAGCAAATGTCTTATTCCCATTCTGACAGACACCTGTTTTTTTCTCTGGTAACTTTCAGCTTTTTTCTCCCACTGTATGTCAGTACCGCTCATGTTTTTCTGTATCTTCTCCTTCTTCCACACTAGTTATTAAGGCAACCTAACCCTTCTTAAGACTACACATTTATTTTATTGATTACTCATCTCAGCTCTCCCTATCTACCTCTGTATCTCTGACACTTTCTGACTCTTTTTTCTGGTTATCCCACCTTTGCTTTCAGCTCACTAACTTAAAAATCAGAATACTTATTCTATTTTTGCTGTGCTTCATTTACTGCTTTCCTTAACAATACTGTCTGCCCTGCTCACCTTCTTGATTTCATTTCAACATTTAAAACTTTGCAAAATAGGCTTAGAACTGTATTGCATAAACTATAGGGACATAGCCAACTACTTAAGATCATTTCTAAATCCTGGTTCAGGAATCTCACTCCCCATCCACCCTACTTGTGGCTCTACCAAGCTATCCCTCATTTCTCACTTTACAACCTTTTCTACTCCTGGTTTATGCTTCTCCTAAGCCAAGTACCCCCACCACCATCTTTCAAGCCTGTCATCAGCATTTGCGCTGTCCTGAATTCTGAGAACCATCTTTCATACAGTTGACATTTACAACCTCAACTCTAATATTGGAGTATTTGATGCCAGAACTTCATCTTGCAAGGTGCTTTTCCACATAACAACAGTTCAAAGGTAAAAAAAGAAGCTGCATTTTTTTTTTTTAATGTTAAAACTATTTATCGGTCCTTGATATATGGAGCAACTGCAACATACAGGTGAGGAGACTATGGTCTCCTCAGGCAAAGCTCCAGACAAAGCTGTCCTGATCCTAACCTGGAATTCCCAACCTGATGGCCTCCCATGTCTGCCATCCCCCAGCACCCAGGGAGCAGGATGTGGCTTCTGGCACTAATTCCATTATCCACACACAGGTAAATCAATACAAACGTTAAGTACCTTACATTTACTCCTCATCCTTGGGGCCATCTAGTACTGTGTCCATCTTACACATAACTTTTTATTTACAAGCCTTAAATATCCTTGGCCTTGCACTAACTTTTTTTCACTGTTACAGGCTGAAAACTTCTACTTTATTTCAGTGGCATAGTCCTCACTGTCACTACAGAAAAATGATACAAACAGTTTGAAAACTGATCATTAATAGCCCCTAATGCAAACAGCACTTTTCATCTCCTGCAAATATTACTTAGAGTATTTGGGGATGCCAACCATATTTGGGATTCCTAAGACTGTATTTTGACCTTTTCCCAAAGCTGTAGGCTTCAAGAGATAGGGCACAGTGAACCTCCATGTTCTCCAGTGTGCAGGCTACACTGCCTGCCCTGCCTTGTTATTGTAAGGCTCCTTCAATTCCTGATGTTTGTAATTCTGTTCTCCATTAGTTCACCAACTGCCATACCTTCCACTGTAATCAGCATCACTCCAGCCTCCACTTGCTTTCTTGGATTTCTCTGTCCCATTAATCTGAAAACAGATGAGAAAAAGAGTTAATACTGACACTGGGAGCATCATATTAAAGATGTCTTTGGTCTCCATTTGCTTATTGAAACAAGTGACAGCTTCCTTAGACCTTACTGATCACCTGGTCACCTTTTCAGATCATCTTTTAATGATCCAGTGCCAAATCCGTTTTACCTGACAATTTTATTTGCCCTGAGATGCTGATCAGTCAGCAGACAAAACAGACCAGCAATATTACCCCTGGTGTGCTGTGGGAATACAGGCATAAGTAATGTTATAGAAGCCTGTGCAGATGTGGCAATGGTAGTTCAGCCCCAATACTTGTCTCTGTTCCCTCTGTAGAAGAAATTTCTGATAAAAGAATAAAATATATAGACATTTAAAAATTGTCTTGAATTTGACTTGTTTTGGACAAAATCATTGAGACCTTGGGCTGGGGGCCCAGCAGTTTGCACAGCAGCCCTCTGAGCTGAGGGGGCTCTGTAGTACCAGGTTGTTCCCCATTCTCCTTCTAGGCCATTAGCTATTCCTTTGATTAGTTTGCCTTCATCCCTTGGGGCCCTTCCCTGCACATAATGTGGCATACGTTGTATTACTCTTAGCTCAGTTTTCAGAGCACTGTAGAACATATTTTTCACTCTGAGCTGGTCCAATATGAACTCATTTACTTCAGATCTCTTTTTTTTCCCCTGATTATTGAAAATAAAATATCAAAAGTAACCTAATATATTTTGGTTTCATCCAAATCTTCAAAAGATGTGGAAAATCCTAATATCATGGAAATGGGAGAGAATTACACCCCAAGAACCCACAGAAATCAAATGTATGATTACATCTTTTGCAGTTCTGGGCTACAAATTAGCCTGTCAGGTTTACATGTAGTGCTTCTGCTGACTTCTGTGGGAATTGCCCATATGAAACTAACAGAATAATCAGGCCCTGAAAATTTGAGCTTGTGTCCCCAAGCATAGCTGCTACATTTTTAACTGATTCAGTGTGAGCTGCATCTGTGACCCCACAGCAACAGCAACAGCTGGGAGTATGTGCTGGCACCCAGAAAGCAAGTGCTGCCTTTCCACATGGGATATACTGCACTCTCCAACCTGCCCTGCTTGTACCTAAAGCACAAACTTAGCTATAATATAAAGGAGATCTTTCTGTTACCATGACATTGAGCAAGAAAATAAACATTACGCTCCCTAGAAAATGAAAAAGAAGGTATCAGAGCATTTTAGAAAGTCTAATGAAAAAGAAGGTGGAGCCATCACAGCACAGTATGGAAGGCAAATGAAAACATTGATTTTGATAGTTTGAAATAACAGAGGAAAATAATTATACAATCTGCATACGGAAAATTACACACTTCAGATACTCTTTGTTCCAAACAAGTATTAGAAAAGCGCTATTTTTATTTATACTGTAATCCTAATGTTTTTGAAAAGCTGCTTCTTTTTTTTCCTGAATTCCCCAACCAAATGATAGGATTAGATGTAAAACTCACCAGGTACTTCCTAGAAAATTAAGAAATTAGATTATTTAAATAAAACAAAAACAACCCCAAGCAAAACCAGAAACAACTGTAAAACACCAAGAGTTTTAGGTATTATCTATAAGACATTGCATTATTCCTGAAAGAAATATGTATTCAAGTATTTTATACATGATTCTGATGGTTCAGCATGCCAATTCTTCAAATTTAGGCTGACTAGCCACTTAGGAAAGCAAAAAGTTATGCAGGTTACCACATCTGAAAATGAAGGGTACGTTAGCAGTTAGCATTGCAGAAGCACACAGAAGCTGGCAAGAAAATAGAAGAAATCCTCAAAAGGGAAACAAAATAATTACAGCATTTCCGATAATACAATTTAAATCAAATTTTCAGGATACATATCTGATAGCCTTTTTTGTTAAAGTATGCAAAGGTGTTGATTTAATATTCAAATTCCAGTCTTTATTTTCTATACTTGAAGTTCTCTTTTTAACAAGCAGTAGAGAACTTCCTACGATAATTTGGTAGAAATCACTTCATTCAACAGATACAGGAGTTACAATGACTGCTGGGCTCAGAAACATTGCACCATTTATGTGCACCTCTCTTTAGGACAGCAGTAAAATCCTAATTCAGTATGTGCACCTTTAAGGAGCTGACCTTCCACCAGGGAATTATTCAAATATATCTTGCATGTAAGCCCCCTTTTATACTGCTTTAATTTTGATTGAAATAACATGCTTTCTTTAAAAAAAAAAAAAGTGAAAATGTTTCCTCCTTTCAGTTTAGAGTACATCTGTAGTACTGATGTGTTGGCCTGTTTGTTATGTTATATTTGGCATAGACATGGGGGCTTCTTTGCCCTCATTTCACAAAAGAACAAACCTCCCCTGCTACAGACAGGAGCCAGCCATGGTGTTTTCAGCAAGTCCAATACCCACTTGCTCTGCCCAATTCAATGAAGAAAAATCAGGGCCACCCAACTTAATGTTAATAATTTATTTCATGAAGTTGTCCATTTTAGAGCTGAATTAGTGAAATGCAAGTGAATTGAGCCAAAGGCTCGGACTGGGCTGCCATTTTGACATTCTCATCAGGGAAATGATGCTGTAAACACCCATACTTGATTCACATGCATGGTCTCTTGGTTGCCTACAGTAATGCCCATCTGTTCAGATGGCATCATGCCCACTCAAGTTGCTCAAGGGAATACATGCTGGGCAGTGATTGGCTTAGGTAAGTATTTTTCAAACTGGGTCGGTGTCGACCTCCTTTTGGGAAGGCCCAAGAGGAAAAGGAAACAAAAAGAATTTTCATTTTTTATTTTAATGGATTGTTTTCATTTAACATTCAGCAAAACCACTATAATCTATAAAACATTCAGTAGATGGTTTTGCTAATTCCTTGGTACCTGTGACCCCAGCGAGGAAACATAAATTCAATTGTATTCTCATTTTTTAAATAAATTAGTTTAACCTGCTATAAAGTCACAGTCCATGTAGCATTAAGACCATCTCATCTGCAGAAAAGAAACCTGTCTCAGCAGGCATTATCACATCCTGACAATTGAACTAATTTCTTCTCTTGAACATTGGTCAACACTCAGAACTGAATTCACAGATATTATAGCTTGAATTTTGTGGGGAGGGTGGTGAGCAAAACTATGTCCAAAACTGTAAGACAGATCAAATCTTTGTTATTGTACAAATATGCAGTTCCAAAATATGCAACAAACACAAAAATGCAAAGAAATATAGATGAATGATGTAGAATATCATGAAAGGATTAACCTCTTTTGGTTCCCAAATTGGAATAATTTTCAAATATATTCTTTTACTTCTCCAAAGCCAAAGAAGTAAAGTGAAGCTTTAGTGAAGTGCATTGTACAGTGAAGGCATTGTCTGTCACTTTGCTTTATCAAACAAAAAGGCAGGGGGGGGAAACATGTCATGCTTTCTTTCTGCAAATAAACTGTGGGGATTTTTATTTAAGAGAAAGCTACCATTAATAGAAAAAAAAAAAGGGGGGGGGGAAGGAAAAAAGATGAAAATAATCCAGCTCCTTTTCATTTGGGAGACAAAAGCCTTTCAGTGCTGCGTCCATGCGCTCTTGACTACTGTTTTGACACAGTGTCAAGATGCTCCCGCTCTGCTCCAGGTCTCAGATCACAGTTGGAGTGTCTTGATACAGTGTTGAATCAGTAGTGTCAGCAAGTCTCAGAGCAGTCAAAGAGCCTCAATGTAGCCTCTGAGCAGGTAGAGTCAGAGAGACCTTTCCCCTACACTGAAGTAGGCAGAGGGTGCTTAATTTTTTTTTTAATTGTTTTTTTTTTTAACACATTTCAACCCAGCTGCATCAAGCTCATGCTTCTAATTAACAGTCTGTCTTGCAGTAAGGGATCAGAGTTAACTCTCCCTACCCTGAAGAGCTGTTAAAAAGCAACATGGTATAATGTTAATACTTCCTTGAAAGAGCAAGTCTAGTCATGGGAACTGAAGCTCTGGACTTCCCTGGGAGGAGCTGGCACCATGGAGGAAGTTTGCTGAGAGTCTCAGAACCTGCTTTGGCAGCACCCTGTTCTGGGACAGGGGATAACCCTGCTGTGGTCCTGATCCAGCATCCTCTGCTTCTGGAGACCCAGCTGGAAACATGATTTCCTCTGTCTCTAGCTGCAAGCCCAAGTTCCCCAACATCCACAGCAGCCTTCTCAGCAGCATCAACAGGGGCACAATTTTTCAGACCATTTTGTAAAAGAAAACAATTATTAAAATAAAAATGTTTTGAAGATTGGACATGTAAAGGATTTCTGGGATTCCTCCTAGGAAAGGAGCAAAAGTGCACAGATCCCATGACTACAAACACTGCTGCCTGAATTACCCTATCTGGGAAGACCAAACCCAGCTAACACAACAGCATTGATTAAAGCATTGACTGCCAAGCATTCTACCAGGCTTGGGATGAGATGGATGCCAGTCCCTAGAAGGGTATTGGAGAAGGAATGAAAAAATATCAGGGTTTAAAAAGAAAATAACTAGACTTAAGAGGCTGGATTAGAAAATGTAAATGGGTCAAAGGCTACTTTCCTGTAGCTTTACATCTGAGTATGTAATCCAGTCTATTTGGTACGCTAACACCAGGGGGGCACACAGATCAATGTTTATAATTTAGGTCAAATGACCACTGCAGTGAGATGCATTAATTCTTCTCACAATTGAGACAAATTTATTCCTGATATAAATGCAGTGATTTCACTGAACTTTTAGCAGGGATATATTTGCATATTTATATGGCCAGTAACTTCTCAGTAAACTTGTTGCTTATGTGCACCATCCCCACATGCAAAGGTGTCTCCAATTTCTCATTAGTTTCTTCTCCCTTGTGATTATTGCACTGTTCTTTACATAATATGTTATTAAAATAGAGGTAAAAATATTTATACAACAAAGCAAAAAAAACATTTCAAAGTCATGTGTTTCAAATTCTGGTTCTGAAAATTGTGTAACAAAATGGCAGTAGAGTCTTCAAGTCAACAGAAAATACAGCAAAAGAAGAGGTGGGAACAGGGTCTTACCTCCCCACAGAAAGATGAAGCTCAATCAGTGTTTGCTATGTGCCTTGAGATGCTTGGAGGAAGGTATTATTTAAGGTGCAAAGTGTTTCTATGGGAAACAAACAAAGCTCATTGACTGCTGCGGCGACTTTTTTGCAGGCACTTTCACAGCGAGTGGCAGCTGGGGGCTCCTTCTGTGCCCGGGCTGGCCCTGTGGGGCTGTCACAGCCTCCCAGCTGCAGAGGAGCTTCTGACCCATCCTGACCGTTTGCTCATCCACCACAATGGTTCTGGCTGCCCCAGCGCCCTCCCAGCTGTCTCTGGACGTAAAACAGAAATTAAAGATTGTATCATCCAGGCACAAATTAAAATCTTTACTGGGAGAAACCTGGTAGAAAGTCTCAGAAGAGAATGAATTATGTATTTGAACACTTAAGATTTCCTTGCCTTTATTACAGCATGGGGTCTGAACTCTGCTTTCTTCCCTGCACTTTATTACATGGTTAGAAGTCCCGCAGTAGGAAACTTGCAGTTTGAATTTTGAAGCACCTATAGTGTCATACTTTTTATTTTAATATTTGTCACCAACAGTGCCGACAGATAAAAAGTGCTGGCTCCCCACAGCATGATATGCGGGATTTTCAATAGAGCTACACAATTGCTTTTGCTAAGTGCTTGTGGGGCTCACAGTGCCAAATCCCGCAAATTGCTGCATTCAGGCCACTTTGCAGTGCTGTGCTAAGGCAAGTGATATTAAAAGTTAGTTGGGACATATGCCTAAATGGCTGATTTATTTTTAAAATCCTAAGCAATTGTCTGAAGACATTTCTGCAACACAATTCAATAATTGTAGCACTTTTGAAATGGTCAAAAATTTTGTATCACTTACAATTCATTCTGTGCTTTGCATACAGTTTTAGAAAACAAAATTAAAATCCTTTTTCCAGTCCCAAAATTTGCTGGCCAAGGAATGTCACCAGGCATGGTGATACTCTATTTATGGATTACGACTTCCTCTTCTTCTCCCTTATTGCCTTTAATTTGTTTTTACCCTTAATTTATGAGTATATTGTTGTTCATATCCCAGCCCCAGGTCAGTATTATGGTGTAAATTATTTCATGTGCACAGCAATGCTAAATGTATAATAGTTACACCTGAGGTATCAGGGGAGAATTTTGTATCTCCTGCCTTATTCACAGGTCAATTAAAAAGCTGATTAAACCCAAAAAGTCTATGATGATAATTGTTGGAAATAGACTGGGATGATAATTGGTTTAATGACTGCTAAAGGAGTCATTGGGATGTGTGTCTCTCAAGGAGCCTGAATGGCACTTTAAGAGCTAGATTCATCCTGGGTGTTGGTTGTTGACTTTAATGGTATTACTCAAAAAATCTGATTTGGATCAACTTACAAAATATTGCAGACAAGACAAATAATTTTTAAAGGATGTCTCTGCTGAGCTCTGGTGTCTCCCTTGAACTATTCTATTCAATGTCAACTCCTCCAGTACAAATTCTGCCTGTACAGCTTGAAGTAGCTCTATAAGGTGGGAATTCACTGAAGGTTTTATGTTTTTATACATTTTTTTCTATCTTAGCAGGAAACAAATTCTATATAATAACTAGAAAATGTAGGCCGAGACCATCCTCTGCACAGGAAATTTCACTCAGAGGGTTGGACACCCAGTGAGGTCCTATTCACAGACGTCTCTTTGTATTTTTCTGCCTGGAACCAAAGAAGGGGATTCATGCCAAAACCCTGCAGGATATGGAAATCTATCGGCTGTTCTGTGCTTCTGCATGACTTTCAAAGTGGCTTCTGATTTGGGGAGCCCTAAATTAAGATCCATGGGCTTAGGGGGAGGGGGGTGTTGGGTTTTTTTTTTTAATAAGGACTCTAAACCTTCAATTCAAACAGCAGTCAGAAACACTCAGTACCTTTGAAGACCCCCTGACATTTCACTCCTCATACTGGGGACCCAGAACAGCAAAAATTTAGACCAAAATTATTTCTCTGGGTTAGTCAGTATTAGAGAATAGTGCAGAAGTCAGAAACCCCTTGCTGCTGGTTCAGTCTACTTGCACTGCCTAGGCTTGAAAAGGTTATAAGGTTATAAATCTTTCAGTGAAAACAATTCCTGCTTCATGCCATCAACATTTCCTAAAGACATCTGTGTAGGACATCTCTAGAGGAGGCTCCCATTACTAGACCTATGCAGAAGAATAATGAGGAACTTACATCTGGTTTGAAAGACATTAATGAGTCTCTCTTGGATACAAAATATTTGTTCAACACCCTTATGGGCAGACTAGCACAGAGCTGAGCTGGGGAGCTCTGCCTGAATAGCATGAACTGATAGGTCTCAGAAAAAGAACCACACACAGCTCTGCAGAGAAAGTTGGTTTTTCAGGCCCAATTTACAGCTCTGGTGCTTACGTGTGTCTGCAAAGATTGAATGTATATATTTCCAGCACCTATTTCTTTCTCTGTTCCAGTTGGGTTTCACATGCTTTGGGGTCATTCTGGATTCCTTAGTGGCTCTTCTCTAATTTTTAGTTTCTATTCTCAATAACCTTTGGACAAAAAACAGGCAAACAAACCAAAACAAACCACAAAGAGCTAAAGATATGTTGACTCTTTTTCCCCCCTCCTCCCTCCAGACTTCTCTCTTGCACACAAAAATATTTCAGGGTTTGGGGGTCAGCTTGTTTGAGTTTTTTGCTCTCCCACAGCTTGGTGCATCATTGAGCTAATGATGCACAGTCAAGTTACCCAGTTTTACCTAAGTTATCTAGATTACCAAGGACTCTGATCCTAGTGTGCCTGACATGTGTGAACATTTAACTCCTTGAAGTCAAGGGAAATGGTTGTGCCCATATTTGAAGTGCAGCACAAAAGAAGATGCACTTTTCTGTCAGCTTCCAGAAAGGAAATTATGTTGATGTACAATCTGATGTAATGAAACAAGAACTGGAATTACTCTGTGAAATGAAAAATGGAGGGCAGGGATGACTTTGTTCTTAACTGGTATTTTATGCTCTGTTACAGTGCTAAACCCCTCAGTAAGAGAAGGGGCATTGGCATTCCTGTTTACTAGAACAAACACATCTTACCTGCCTGCAAAGGTTACCTCCCTTACTAAGTGGGATGCCAGGTATAGCAGCCTTGTCTTTTCTTAGGCCTTCACAAGGGTAGGACTTCACATTCCTTATGGGCCTCTGCCCTTTGTAAGACACTCCTTCTCAAGCCACACCAAACATAGCAGATTCTCCCATGTCAAACTTACTCCTACCACAGAACTGTTGTGTGAGCACTGGCAAACTGACAAGGCAGGCAGTGCTGAGGGAGGGGAAAGTAGAAAAAGCAAAAAAGAGACACCTGGAATTTGAAAAAAATAACACAGCTATCAAGGGATCAGATGAGATTTACACATGACAGAGGGTCATCACCAGAACTCTGGGTTTATCTAGCAATAGAACAGGTGGTACAAACCTACAGCAGCCAGGAAATCATGGACATGGCTCTGCTCAGCAGAGAGCTTTCCTGGCCCTGTGCTTGTACCCACACACTCCTCAGCTTCAGCGCTGAAACCAAAGTGGAAGATGGGATTTTATTTAAAGACTATTCTTGGCATCATCACAGAAATGATCAGGCCAGTTAGGAAGAGAAAGGCAAAACTATTTAAGCTCATGCACTGCATCCACTGGCTCTGATACAGTCAGGTGTTCCTTTCCATCTCCTTTTAGACTATCCACTTTTCTTTCAATTGTCTGTGTATGAGACCTTACTCTGGCTTCAATCAAGGTTTCATCTTCCAGGTTTCAGTGTTTAAGCATTTGACAATATACACCACAATATAACATATAATGATATTGCATATCTATTGGGAATTATGCTACACAGCTGATCAACTGTTAAGCTACAAGACCCTCATGAAGACAAATGTTTCTGGGTCCTACCTTGGGTGAAACTCTGTCTTTCTAATTAGCAACCCAAATTGTTTCTCCTACCTAGGCTAATGGAACCTCTTGACCATTTAGTACCATTACAAAAGCATTAGCTGAGCTCATTTGCACACTTCCTTAACCTTCATCACAGGCTTATAGTGACAAACCTTGTGAATAAACCAGAAAATATACAGAAGCAGCAGTATCTTTCAGAAATGGCATCTGTATTTATAGCTTTCATGCATAGAAACCAATTTCTTAAGGAACAGTGCCTATAAATTGCAACTGGAAGAAGATGCACTTATTTATTGCATTGCTTCCAACCAGGAAAAAAAAAAAAAAAAAAAAAAGTATGTTTTTTTTCTCTCTCCCTTTCCTTTAAATTAAAGGCTGGGTGAGGAAGAGCCCAGCGCCTCTGGGACACAGTTTCTGCACATACAGCTTGGAGGGCTTGTTTTGCTTGCTCATTTATTGCTAGAAAAGGATCACATGGGGGGACAGGTATCTCTTCCAGTCATGTAAAACTGAAGACACAGATAATTTCAAGTTCAAAGCAAGATTTTAGTTGATACAAAAAGCTTTTGGGGCTAAAAGTTTGTTTTTTTTTTTTTCAAGAGGTGATGATCTAGCAGGATTTCTCACAGAGTCCTACCATGCACCCACTAACTCTCTAGTCCCTTCTTTTTGAGGATACCATCAGTGCTGTACAGGGCCTTAAATGCTAACACATATTTGGGAACATCAGGAGAAGTAAAATCCAGAAAATCGTCTGGTCTGTACATTCTCTCACAATTCAGTAATACCCAGCACTGCCCCCCCAACCTGCCAGAGCAGCCTAACTAGTGCACTGTGCTAGAAAGACAGACAAAGCAGGTAAGAGCCAAGTGTGGGTAAAACGGTGTAAACGCTATCACAGCATCACCTTACCCAGAGGCATTGATGTCCCTAAAGCACTCAGAAGCAGGATTGAAGCGTGATATTTCACAGGGCAGCTGTGACACCCACAGATTTCACAGGGTGGGAAAACCCCCCAGAGCCGAGAGCTGCCCGAGCCTGTCTGCCTCTGTCCCCGGCAGCCGAGAGCTCGCGTCCATCGCGGAGCTCACCCGCTCCAGAAAACAGAATGAAAGTTTCGATTTACAAAATCCAAGGAGCCGCCCCGAAGCGCCTCAGCGGCGCAGCAGATCCCCGCCGTGAGGGGAGGCCGAGGCGCGCGGACAATGGGGCCGTGTGGGAGCGGGCCCCGCCGCAGGGACGGTGGGGCCGTGTGGGAGCGGCGGGGGACAGTGGGGCCGTGTGGGAGCGGGCCCCGCGCGCGGACAATGGGGCCGTGTGGGAGCGGGCCCCGCCGCAGGGACAGTGGAGCCGTGTTGGAGCGGCGGGGGACAGTGGGGCCGTGCGGGAGCGGCGGGGGACAGTGGGGCCGTGTGGGAGCGACCCCCGCCGCGGGCACACAGATGGCCGCGGATGGCAGAAGGACACAGAAGGCAGGGGACAGCCGCGGCGAGCAGCGGGCAGCGCCGCGGGCACGGGCAGGGCCGGCGGCGCGGGGCCCGACGAGGGGCAGAGCCGCACAAGGTTGGCCCCGGCCCCCTCCTCCTGGCACCCATAGGGGAACTCTTCGCTTTTTTTTCCGTAGAAAAGGAAAATCTCTGATGGTTAAACCGAGCTGGTTCTCAGGGCGGCGCACACCGCGATCTGGAGCAGCCTGAGGGGTGATCAGTCAATGTCTTGTCTCTCTCTCGGGGGGCTCGGTGTTTCTCATTTGGACACCTCCTGACTCCCTCTGTCACCTAATCTGCCAAGATGCTCCTTGGTGTTCTTCTTTGTCAGGAAAGTAACAATAATTCACAAATACACAGATCAAAAGGCATATCCTTCCATTTGTGGGAGAGGGACCTTACAGTTGTTAGGACAACAGGAATGTAATAAAAAGACAAAACTAAGAACGAAGCATTTCACAAGGGGCAAAAATGAGGAGAAAAGAAAAAAGACAAAGCAATGAAGAGCACACTGTGCTCCCATCGGCTCCAAAGCCCCGTGGCTGTGGCAGCTCCCACCATCTGGGTTTCTGTGGCCATACACGTGTCGGGCTCACATGCTCTCAGCCAGGACAGCACTTGCAGGGGCCGTTCTTGCCCTGGTGATCCCTGACAACATTCCACAGCGACACGGCACCCCTGCCCTCTGCACCTCTGCCAAACCTAGATGATGCTTTTGGAGGAGAGGGCATTGTAGAAACCTCTCTGTTTTAGGGTGTGGGCCAAAACACAGAGACTGCTTATGCAGACCAGGGAAAAGCCTTCACTGTTCATACAGTGAAGATGAGAGTGATTTACACATTAAAAGCCAGATAAACACACCAAATCCAAGTCTAAGACGTTGGTAGGATAAATTTGGACATGCAATGTGCAGATTTACAGGGTGGAATTAACTCCTCTGGGAGGGCAGTAAGGTTGTGGAGGAACATGCCCCTCAGCTCTCTGACTTTTCCCTGCTCAGTGCGGTGATCTTGACCAATCCAGACGTTCCAGCACAAAGTAATCAGTTACTCACACTCTCAAATGGTCCTCAAATTTCTTCTGTCTGCCTTTCTTCTGGAAGGCAATTGGCTAAACACTTGCTTTTTCCTAAATTTGAGGCAACTGACCAAAGGTGGCGATGCCTTCCTGAAGGTGATGGATCAGACAAAAACATACACAAAGACTGAATAGAACACAAATGTGTAAAGCTGCCTATGCAGACAATAGGTGCTGGTTCCTACTTAACTAAGTATTTCAATGTTTATTGGATATGTGGGTATGTAGTAAAGCAAAATGCAAAGATCGTTCAGTGCATAAGGGCTCACAGTCTGCTACAAATACAAGTCCTTTGTTAACATATTGTTTATATTAATTTATATTTCAGTATTTTTCTAAACCTGAAGATATTAAACTGTCTGTATGACATTTCATTACAGATTTAGAATTATGCATGATCTCCAACATTGTACTGGTCCTAATGTCACTTGGTTTATAAAGTGAATTTTGCCTAAAGCCCATCCTCAGCCAGAATTCCAGCAATTCTGGTTTGCACTTACTTGTGAGCGATCCATGTCGCCCATACCTTGAACAGTCTGTGCCAGACCCTGTCTGCACCACCACCACACAGGAGCTGCAAGTTACACAGATAGGCAGGGAAACATCACAGGGATTACAGAAAGGCTCTCCAGCCTGTTTTCAATGCGTCAGAGCTATTGAAATATAGCTGCCTTTGGAACCAACATTTCTGACTGTTTCGAAATGCCTTCAGCAGCTCTTCTTGGCCACTAAGAAAAAGGGGGTAAAACCTCAGACATACCAGAAGCTGTGATATTATCTTTTCTCCACCTGCAGTTAGGCTCTGTTTTCCCTAGGAGCTTTTAACTGATACAGGAACTATATACTACCCTGGCAAAGCACTCCCTGGTGTGATTGCAGCTATGGCAGCAAAGCTGTTTTCTACCAGTGCAGGGCTGCTCTGCTCCTGCTCCCCAGTGGGACCAGCGGCACAGGAAGCACCAGACAAAGGCCCCACATTGTGCTGCAAAGCTCTGCCCCTGGAGCCCTGCCTGGCACAGCCCTGCCTGGGGAGGCTCAGGCCTTGGAAAACGGGGTCAGACATCAGTCCTGTACCCTGGAATAGGCTAAGGATCACCTCTGTGAGCTGCAGGTGTCCCGTGTGTCACAGATGCAGCTCCATGACAAGAACAGAAGAGTGAGTGCCTCTCCCTCTGCATCTTTGCAGTAGCTTTCACCCCCACACCCCAAACTGGATTTCTTTGGCCCCTAAGAAAGCAGTTATCAAGACAGCACCATCCCTTGCCATGTAATGATGAATGTTCATATGGACCTGGTTATCTCAAAAATACCACAAAACAACCCAATAGATTCATGCATTCTGCACATTTGCACATACTGTCTAAGGAAATAAATATTTTTAAGAAGTGGCCCATTGGTGTTCAAATATTAATTACCCAGATACTGTAAAAGCAGAAAAGGACCACAGGTAATTTTTTCCCAGCCCTGGGGGCACAATCCATCCACTCTCTCCAACCTTACTTGGGTTGCTTATGAGTGAGACTCATATGCCAAAAGGGATGAAGATGAAGCAGGACCACAGCCCTTATGTTTTGGAGCCTCTTACCTTTGAAAGGCTGGGTGGAAAACCAAACTATTCCTTTCCTCTGGCATGGTGAGGGTTCGGGGCAGATAAAACATGAACTTAAGCACTGCTTGGCACTGCTGGACTGAGCAGGACCCCAGCACCCTGACCCATGCCCACATTTCCAGTAACATCTGGGGAAAATACGCAGCTCCAAATAGGATCCCCACGTGGGGAGATCCCCATCTCAGCACAGTGACTGTGCACCTACTTTTAACTAGTCAGCAGGGAGATGCTCAAAGGTGTGTGCTTCAGTACAGCACTACTCAGACAGCTCTCCGAGTTGCATCAGTTCAACTCTTGGGATTCACAATGCAGAACTTTTTCCTGAAGATAGAAACCTACATCTTTTTCATTTCTGAAGGCTTGCCCAGAAGTGATCCAGCATCATTTCAAGCCAGTGTCAGGCAAAGAGCCTCCTTTTTCAATATCTTCATTGTAAGAACCTACTACCTTCTTTTAGCATGGAGAAGATGGCACATGAGCTCTTTCCACTGCTGTACATTCCCAGCTTTTCTTGCAAGGGCATGTCTATGAGCCTGTACTACAAGGCATTTTCCATTTCCCATCTTAAAGTAGTACAGTTGAGTTAAGAACATGCTTATATTATGAACAGGAATAATGAATTGGTGATTTCATTAACTAATTTTTCAGCCTGTAAACATCTGTTCCGTGGTTTAGAGAGAAATAATTAGGTTGAAAGTTAATACTCTTTTTCAGAAATGGATCATTTTAGTGTGATTTTGATGAAGAAACAGTGAGCTAAGAATAATCTAGATGCAAACAAAACTGTCCTCTTTGGAATTAAGAAAAGTCATTCCTAGTTTTGTTATATTAGGGCTCATAAATTTATCACAAGCCACATTTTGAGCCTAAACTCTGACTTTCCATGCAACGCTATTTCAGTAGAATAAAAACCATCTATCATTTGTCTCAAACAGATTTTTTTATTTATTTTTTTTTTGAGAAAGTTGTAACTTCTTTTAAGTTAGGACTGCTTTGGTGCCTCCTATTGTAGAGATGACCCTACTTCAGTTGTGACCAAAGTTGTGCTTTAACTGTAGCTTTCCCTTACTGTCCTGAAGGAACCCTGTGTGTGCAACAGGACTATATACATCAACAGGGATCTAAATTGTTGAAAACATGGGTTACAGCATCAACAAGCTGTGCCACCCTTGTACTTGTAAAAAAGCTCCCTATATAAACTAATTTAGGCATTGACTTCATGTCTGTGAAAACATGTTTCCTACAAAACCTCACTTACATGCTCCAAGCCCAGACATGGCCCAATGACTACCAGTTGTGCTCTAGTTCAGCGCAGAGATTTTGAAAGGCTCTGACTGTGTGTGTTCCCATGCCACAGTCTTGCAAATCCTTGCACTTTGTGGATATGGGTAACCACATCATCTCAGCTGTCACAGCTGCTGAATATCTTTCATGATGATTATGATTCATTCAAGCAGGAGACATCAGGAGAACCGTATCTTTCTAACTTTCCAGAGGTGTCCATGGTCCTTAAAATGACTATTTCTTGATTGGAGATATAACTTAGCTCATTACCATAAGTTTAAAAAGAGTAAAAGAAAGCCTGGTAATTGGCTCTGTTAGGCTGCCTGATGCCAGTTTCCAGTGTCAGACGTATGGCACTTACACAGAGCTACAATACCTGGGGGTCTGGAGGTCCACATGGTTAAAATACACAGCCTCCTACCATGGTCTGCAAGGCCTGATCCAGTGTCTGTGCATTTGTACACAATGCAGAAACTTTTTTTTTTTTTTTTTTTTTTTGGTATTGAAACAAAGAAGCACAGAGATATGGTCAAGGCAGCCATAGGTCTGGTCCCTCCATTCTTGCTGAAAAAATTAAAATATTAACGAGTATTACAAGCTAGAAATATCTGTTCATAGTACACGTTCTTACCTCTCCTCAACCTACCGTGGAGCCAGGGAGGTACATCCAGAAGCAAACACAATGCCAGTCTCAGAACCATGGCTTTTGTTTTCCCTCCTTCTGGGCTGCAGAGTGCTCTATGCCATCAGGTGAATGATCACTGAATTCAGCAACCCCAGCAGCAGCAATGCAGGGGGCACTGACAGACAGACAAGCTCTGAGGCTAAGCTCATGTATTCCCTTTATTGAACTGTACTAGTTATTGCAATCAGATTAAGTCACATTTATAAAGCAGACCATCCAGTTGCACTGAAACCGATTATATTCATTACATAGTTTTAATCATTGTCCGGTGAACTGGCAAATCCAATCAAAGCATTAGTCTTTAATTAAAAAATTAAAAAGAAATATTCAGACAATAGCCAAGCAATCACATCACAATGCACAGTTACCTAAAATTGCAATTAAAAAGCAGTTAACAAAAAAGAAAAAAATCACACCTAATCTTTAACTATCAATATAATACAAGAAGCAACAAAGGGCAACAGCATCAAAGCAGATTTATCTAACACTATAAATTCAGTCAGAAGCAGAAGCTCTAAAGTACACTAGCTGAAGCAGGACAATAAAAAATACTGAGCATGGAATACTTTTAATCTCTTCCATTAATATTCATTTCCAGCTGCTTATAATAGCAGCGCCTCATGGCCAAATCATTAGAGTTTTACATCTGGGTTGCAAATGACACTTTGATTGGATGTAATGTTCAAATGGTCCTCCCCACTGTGCCACCGTCAAGTCTTCTGCAGAGAGGTGTCCTGTAGTGCCAGTGGCTCACTGTGCGTGCTGGCTCAATGTGTGGTTCTGGAAAGACGAAAAAAGGAGACATGCATGAGGGGCAGAATAATAGAAAGCATGCCCATACCCTCCCACTCAGTACCATTTATGCAGAGCTCAACATAAAAGCTTCTCAATTATTACAAAACAAAATGCAATAAAGAAAAAGTACTCATAAGTAACAGCTGCCAATATGACATACTTGCTTTGTTCTGACAGATCTGTTAATGCTGGCATGAACTTAGAAAAAAAAAAAAATGCTACAAGCCAAGTATAGTCATGAAGGTTTCCTTTTTATTTTTTTCCTCCTTTCAATACATATAAAGAAAATGGCAACTTCATGGGCAAAAAAACCCTGCCTTTAGGGATTCCCTTCACCGTAACAATTAAAAAAAATAAAAATCTGAATTGTGAGGGAACCCTTGCCATATTTTACTCTTTTATTCTCACTCATACCGGGTGCAAGTACTGGCAGCAAGAGACACCAGATTGTGACACACACTTCCCAGTCCAAGAAATACTTCGGCAATAACAGCTGAACCGCCAGCTCAGGCACCAGGGTAATATTCCCAGCAGAAAAAAGGCTGGACATGTAACCCAGAAGTTAAATCTCTTTAAAGAATATACTTTTCTCTACACATTTCTTTCAGCAGTTTAGAGTCTCTTTTGTTCCCTTTTTTTCTTTTTGCTAGATTTGTAATAGCCTCAATGTCATCACAGTATCTCACATCAGAGGATGCTGACCTGTCTTGCCATTTTGTGTAGGAGCCAATAAATCGTGGAGCCAACCTCGGAAGTGTATTTTTAGAGCAGTACCAATTCACCTACATTTTGTGTTCTGACTAAAACCCCAGTCCTACACATAAGCTCAGCTTTATTTGTATGATTATCCAATTATTTGGGCAACTAGAGAAGTGCTTCATGGTGAGGATTTCTTGAGCTGAGTCCCCAGCATCCCCAAATATAAAAATTCATTTGTGCTATTTCAAGCCTAGGCAATTTCCCTAGTCTCCATCTGCCTAATAACAGAGCCAGGCAAGTCCGCCAGCTTGAAGAAGTTTTTAAACACAAAATGAATTTTGAATCTAATTATTTATTTACAGTAATGAAGCTTTAAAAGAAAGTAAGATATTTTAACTTTTCATAAATCATCTGGCCCTCCTACCCTATCCACATCTACATGGTGTTGAGGCTAAAAGAGCAATCCCCGCTTTCTGCAGAGCTGTCCGTGCCCGGCGGAGCGGCGGGGCGGAGCGGGCTGACCGCGCTGGCAGCAGGAGCGTTCCGTGCCCGTGCGCTCGCAGCCCGCGGCCGCCAGGTGTCAGAAGCGCTGCCGCCGGCCCGAACCACGGCCGAAGCTCCGGCCGGGAGCCGGGCACCCCGGGGCAGCACCACGGATGGAGCCCTTGGGAACGAAACACCAGCTGGGAAAATCATAAAGGAGCTGCTTCAGCATAGCACACCCCTGCCTGTGACACTGAATATGCAGAAGCACAAATCAGAAATTTGTGAATTGACAGCTGGAACTGCTTTGCTTTTAGACAATCTAACATCACCAAACACAAAATTCAATGGCTTTTTCCTTTGATATACATGGAAATTTTCCTGGCCTTAAGAAGGAATGACCTTTGCAGTGCTGGATGTTATTCTCAAGTCTAACAATGACTTTATGGAAAAGGATGGATGGAGCCCTGCGCACACAATAGCAGCATTGACGAGAAGCTTGCCCACTAAACCTAGCTGGGTAAGCATGAAAATGTGAAAGAATACATAGGCTCCTCTGTGCTCACACACTCCTCAGCATTTTAACAATGGCCATTCCTTGTGCACTTCCATTACAGTTCTATTTTTAGGTCATCCTGAATATCAATAAAAAACCCAAAAGGTTTACCATCTTCAAATTGAAAGAAGGGCTATTCGTGGTAGACAAATCCATACTTAGTTAGGCAGTGTCATTTAAAAGATAATGCACAATCAGCACGGGATGCATGACGCACAGCCTACAGTCAGGGAACATGATTTCAAACTTGTGTGGCTGCTGCATTGATTACACCAGGCAGGTCAATAAAGGAATGGTATGTGGCTCTAAATCTGATAATGAAGCTTTTATTGTGAGCCCTCCCTCTCAAACATCAGCTAATACATTCCCAATACAAGGAATACACAGGGTTTCGGGTCAGAATTTGTTAAAAGAACAGATTGTACTAAAATACTGCAGACATTTAGAGCTGGGCCAGGCAGGAGCTGAGAAACCAGCTGTACCATAGGGCTAGGACTTAAAAAATTACATTTTTCATATGCAAATCTTGATTTTATCTTACTATCTTGGGAATGTACCATTTATTCCCTGTGCATGCATTACTGACAATCAATATGCTGGCTAGTGCCCATACCATGCAGTTAATAGAGCCACGTTTTACACAGGGCCTCACAAACAGGTCTGTAATGCCTATAGACACAGGAGCCTGTGTGCTCTGCATCCTTCCCCACCTTTCTGAGCAGATCCTGCTCAAACCATGGGCACAAATGCCAAGCCCTGCACATCCAGGCACCAGTGGGTCACTGGGTGAAGGCTGCATAACCACCACTGTGTGTGAAAGTCTCATGAGAAGCTCTCTGCATCCTCTGCCACCCAGTTTCTCACATACTAAAATGTATTTCAAAACATGCCTTCCAAAAAATAGTCTGGCAACTTGTCTCCTACTACTAGCAATTTGCATTTCTTATCTTCTTGCTTCTACTCTCTGTGCCCTGTGCATCTGCAGCTCACTGGAATTGTGCTCTGCAGATGTCTGAAAGCATCTGAGGCATTCAGGGCTTATGTCTCTTCTCTCACACGTGTTTTCTGTATTTGACCCGTGGTTTTTTAAATACCTTTATTGGGCACTTTTTTATGTGCCCATACCCAGAAATTTCCCCTGGCTGATGACCAGATTTTTGGAGCAATTGAAAATCAAGTACTAAGAATGCCCTGTGCCTTAGTAAGAACAGTTTTGACCCCAATGGAGCCACTGGGCTGTTCCAGGCAGCAGAAGGAAATAGTAAAGACTGAAAGGAAGCAAATGTTTTGAAAAATGTGATAGTGCTGCTACCTAAGCAGTCTATGGAAACTTCACCCACCTTTCCAGCAGGAGGGTGGGCTGGCTGAAAGCAGCTTGGGTGTGATTTTTCAACTCCAGAAATTATAGTTAAATTTTTTAAAAAAAGGAAAAAGAAAGACTTAATGGTGGTTTCCAGAGGAAAATAGAGCGGCCACAAAAATGCAGGCCCTCCAGGAACACTCCTGTGTGTGTGCACATGCCTACCAGCTCCAAGGCCATCCATACACATGCCTGTCTGGGGCCAGCAGGAGGCACGACATCATTTGGAAGCTGAACAGGAAAAATGGCTCTTCCCAGCTCCTTTTAGACCCCCTGGTTTAGGCACGGCTCACAGCTGATACCCCACTGAATACATCATTCTGAGACATTATTGCAGCTGGAAAACTCTACAGCAGCACTAAGTCACCTGTCAAGATCAAGTAAGTCACAGCTTATTTATAGAATAAGGTTGGAAAATCTCTCTTTTCTTAATAATAATGCAAAATGGATAGCAATTCCATTAGCTACGTCAGTGGGAAGAATGCAACTACCCCAAGTCTTGGGGCTATTGCAGTGTTTAAGTGGAATTTTCTACTGGCTGCACAATCCCCAAATGAACCATTTATGGAAGTGTCTGTGATCAAGGAACTGGGCGATGGGTTTTGCAGGAAATAAAAAGATTTCAAAGAATGGTTGATTATTGTCCATGTAGATACTGATTGCTCTCCAGTTCTTCCCTGGAGACACCCCCTGCCTGCCCTCTGGATGCAGATCAAGCCATTTGTGCAGGACATCCACAATGAATATTTCTCTGTTTTTTTAACATGTGTGATTATGAAAACTGGCATTACAATCTCCATTTTCAAAGCTCTGTATCAAGAAGGAAAGCATCAGGCTTGAAAGATGATCACTTACAACAGTTCAAAGAACTCTCACTAGCTATATAAAGATTGGGAGAAAAAGCACACACACACAAAAAGCAGCACATGATGGAGCTAAGCTCCAAGCCAGGCAGTCAAGCTGGGAGTCTCCCACACTGCAACGACACTCACTGCCAACAAGTCACAGGTGTACTACACAGGAGCAGGTGAAAAAAATAAAATGCAACTGTGAGGGGTGTGATAATGGTTTGGGGCCATAACACATCCAGTATATAGTGCCATTGTGCATCTGTTATGGATTTAGACATTTTCTATCAGCCATTTACAAATACACTGTCTATGTGCATGAGCACATACCCCTAAAAGACCATATGTTATAAAAAGGTTAAGAAATGGCCTAACACGGCTGGTGATGCCCACCACCCTCAGGTGACATTCATAAGCCTTTTGCAGTGTTACACAGAGACTGGGACTCTGATGAAAGGCTACAAAGCCTCTCCCTCCTCTTCCAAATGCTGCTGAAATGAATAGAAACTATTCCTCAAATAATTTCAGTAGGAACTATTGAGATCACAGATTCATGTGACAATCAACCAACATGAAAATTAACTGGTAATTAGCCATTGGGTGACCTATTAATCCAATTTTTTTTTTTCTCAGGGTGTGAGGGATCCTCTAGACCCAGGTAAGAGCCCAGGTAGTTTCTCTCTGTCTTTCCCCACCTCTGCTCAGGTTTCTATCACCTCTTCAAGCCCAGAGATCAGGGTCATGGCTGGGGAGCACTGGGACTGTGTCCCCTCCTCCCTATTCTCTCTCCTTTGGCCTTTACAGAGCAGGGCTGGGGAGCAGGAGAAGTGTTGCCTCCACTGACTGCCAACATGCACAGCTTGCCAGACAAAAACTAAACCTCAGATTCAAGCATTGACTTGAAGCAAAGGTTTGCCTCAGATTTGAACATATATATAAAAAAAGACAAAACAAAACCTCCAAACTGCTACAAACATAAGCTAGACTGTCTAAATATTTACGAAATACCATCTGCAGCAATCTTTTTTCCAATGTTTTGCATCTTTTGAATTCAAACTGGTCCAAAAATAAATCTCTCAGCTGTTATTACTCATTACATATCCATAAGCACACACATGTATGTGAACAGGTACTACTTCCCTTTAACTGCAATCCATAAAGATAAAAATCTTTATGCCTTGACTTTATAAAGGGATTACTTTAGGCAGAGGACACAAGATGACCCTTGCTTTAGCCATTGGAGATTATGCTCTCTACAGAAAGCTGTGAGCCTTAAATTGGTGCTGCTCTAATCCTAAACTGGAGAGGCATTCAAGGGATGCCATGACCCAGAAGAGTAAGTGGAAAAAAGCTAAATTGAAAAAAAAAAAAAAAAAGGCACACTGGAGGAGGGTGGGAAGGGAAAGTGAAAAAGAAAGAAAAGAGAGGAGACCAAGCTTGCTTTACAGGATAAAACTATTTATTTTTAATTTTAATTTCTGGTTGCTACTTTCCCTTTGCTATCAGACTCTAAAGAAAAATCACCTTTGCACCCCCTTGCAGTTTGTATGTGCTTATTTTTAGAACTGTTTGACAATTATCCAAGGGTCTAAGACTAACAGATGGCCTGTCTTAAAGCCTCATATGTTCACTAGTTTGCACTTCTGACAAACAGTAAATGTACTCAAGAGTGTGCCATAAACAGGGCTGAATGAATACTCAGAACACAATTTAGTTAATACACTTCATTAAAACTGATAGTGGTAACCAATGTTTCTCATAAAACCAGGTGTTAATTGCCCTTCCAGTTGTTTCAGGTAACTTACCCAGTGACATTTATATGTTTAGATCATAGTTTTTCAGGCAGCACAGTATTACTTCTTTCCTTTCCCTTGGTATTTCACCCACTACATAAAATGCTTGTAACAAGTGAACTCCAAGTTATCATGGTATGCAATAAAAAAAAAAAAAAAATTGTCAGGAAAGACAGGTTCACATGTCCCTTCTTTATTTGAAGAGTCCCTTGAAATGGAGGTAGAGGCAAACGAAAGGCGGCACATCCTTTGTGAAAGGCAACGGCTGCCTGTGCTACGGCTTCCTTCATCTCTCAGCAGCTGATAACTTGCCATACGTCAGTCAGTCCCTGTGTCAGCACACTTTGAGATGGCACTTCAACAAATGCAGGTAGAAAGCTGTCCTTTACAAGTTATTGAACCAGGAAAAAAAAAAATCATTTTGAGTGTCTAAGAAAATATGCCTGGAGGTTTGGTGTAGGCTGAAAAGCAGAGTTGCCTGATTCCAATAGAAATAGCTGCTTCTGAGTTACTCTGATGGCTGCACGTGATTACTCCAGGGGTAAATGCACCTTTCAGTGGTACTGGGACACAGAAACGCTCCTCTGTGCCAGGACTGAGCTGCCCCTGGGGTTTCTGTGCCCACTGGGGAGCAGTTTCTGCTCACCCGGGGGTGCCTCAGCCATCCCCAGAAACCTGCCCGGCTCCTCCGGTCACCAGGACCTGGCCCTTCATCCGGCGCAAAGGGAAGGTTCAGAATTCGGAACATTTACAGGGAGGGAGAGCCGTTCCACACGTGACTGCCTAAACGCTGACTGCTTTTTGTAAATAAGTCTTTTCCGCGGGCTGCACGTCCGTGCTCAGCTGTCGGGTGCGGATGTGCAGAGCCTGGCAGAGCCCCGCATCCCCGCCCCGGCCGGCCTTTGTTCTGTGCCCAGCGCTGCACTGCCTCCGCTTCAGCTCCCTACGGCACTGCTGCTGCTGCCTGTTCAAATCCATCCTTCAGTTCTGAGAGGCGTTTCTGTGTTATTCTGAATAGATGATTTATAAATTTTATATCTCTTCTAATTCAGGTTGTTTAGTCCTAATCAGACTTTGAAAACTCACCTAACATGCTTTCCTCTTTCCACTTGAGACTAATAATTTTGTATCATCAGTCTTCTAGATCTGCCATCTCTGTTCTTCTCTAAAACTCAGAATAAACCGAGTTGAGCCTATTACAGTGAACTCCAAGCACAGCCCAAGCCTTGCATAGCCTTTTGTATTCTATTAAATGCCTCACCAAAAAGTCTATACACTTCTTCCAAAAACACTGGGTAAAATGCTGAAGAACAAAGCAAACTGAAGCCTTTGGGAAAATCTCCTTACCACAGCACTTTGGAAATAAAAAACACAGAGGAATACATTATTAAGAGATAACCAGAGTCTTTCTGTTATAGAAACTAGCTGTAAACACACCGTGATTCACTGAGGCACCCAATGAAACCAGGGAGCTAATAATACCTGTCCTAAGGGACCGCACGCTCCTGAGAATTTCACTCAGAAATGCAAATTTATCGGCGTCCTTGTAACTTGTAGTCTCCAGTATGCCATGCACAAGATCAAAAATAAGCCGAGGGAAGAACCTTACACTTCCTAAATATAAAGTGAGAGGGACAGATTTAATTACTGTTGTCAGAAGTGCATGATACCATAATATTTTTAGAATACCTTCACTCCTTCCTCAGCCCCACTGATACTCCCTGACTGGATTCCAGAGCCATTTCTGATCCCAAGAGCAGAAAATGGTTTGCAGGATCCCAGCACAGTGCTCTGCCCACAATGGTGCTGCTTTAAGCTGGGCTTGGTCAGTCCATGTTTTTCTGGGAAGCTGGTGCCACAGACACTCGGGGTCACAGCCACGCCTGCGCCTCCACGACGTGTCACAAACCGGCATGCAGCAGCACCAATGCCCTGTGCCCAGCTTTGAAGTGACCCTCCAAAGCTGTCCTCGAGAATGCAAACACCCACTGCCAGTCTGTTTTCAAACCTAAGCCACAGTAATCACAGAAAGCAGCTCCTGCCCACAGGGACACTCCTTTGCCTCTGCTACACCAAAAACCCCAATGCACACCCCAGTGCTGACCTGTTTCCAGTCTACTTACAGGGAAGCAACGCTTCAAAGTAATTTTCAAGAGGTAAACCGTTTTCCACAAATCCTTCTTGGGTTTTCCTCTCAAAAGCATGAATTGTTGATTTCTTAGAAACCAATCCAAATCTTATCTCATTAATTCCTCCTTGATCTAAGGTAAATCATATCACATAAGCCAGTTAATTGTTCATTATTGTGAGGGCTGGAGTCATCATTATGGAACACTTTGTGGCTCCTCTAAACACCAAATGATTTCCTGATTGAGTCTTTATTATAGGAACAGGATGGTGTCTTTTCAAAAAATACCAGGAGCAAAAGAGAAACACTTTACATAGCACCTTTAGAAGTTAAAATGCATAGGGCAAAGCTTCACTGAGTGACTGTTTCCATGGGAATATAAATCAACAGAAGCCTGGAAATTGGAAGTTGAACCTAAAACTTCTCTCCTGTTCTCTGGTATGGCAAGGGGCACTGAACACCATCTGATTACTTTTTGCTGCTTTTTTCCCTGCACCAGCTAGGTATTCCTGGTATTAAAGACAGGTATAAAACAGTTTCTGTCTTAACTGTGAATTTTAATGCAAACATTCATAACTTAGGCAACATCCTCCACTGACTGATGGGAGCTGCAGCTGAACCAAGTTCCTTGAGCCAAATAAGCAAGTGTGGACAGCCAGACTTGACACAAGCAGCACCTGCCTGCAGCAGGACCACAGCTCTTTGACCAGTAGTTCCTTTAAGAAGCAGCAACTAAAGTGAAATTCCCTCTAATGGAATACTGATCTGGCAAACTGTATTGCCTTGTGGCATGGATACACTTAGAGGCAGATAAAAATTCCCGTCATGTGGCACCCACACACTGCTTGGGCCAACAAAACGGCTGGTCAGTGACCTGTTGCCTTGGACGTCATGGTTGTTACTGCTGGTTTCTAATTTCAAAAGGGGAATGAAAATCCTCCAGTGCAAGTAGCTCTGCTATAAAATAGCAAGGCCATAGTTACAGAAGTGCTTTACATGCTGCCCCATTAGTGTAGATGCCCCCAACAGAGCAAAAATCTGCAGACAGGATTGTCTTCAGCCCACTGCCCGCTGCCGCAAGGAATTAACCCTGGAGGAGCTAGGAGCGTGAAAGAGCCATGCTGAATTTGTTCTTGTAAGTAAAAGACGGGCCAAAATATCATCAACATGAGCTGTTTCCTCCAAGAAATCATAAGACAAAACAGCAAAGCAACACTGCTGTGGCACATGTGCGAAACAACTGGGTTAAATGGGATTTTCCAGCCATTACAACTCCATTACAGCAGTGTCACCAGTCTCAGGAAAATCTGCTTTTTAAACAGCAAGATGCCACGTCTTAAACAATCCTGATTTCATGCAAAGACTAAGAGAATGTGCTTGCCCCAAAGGAGGACACATTTTTCAGAAGTAAATATGTTCTAAATAACCTCACTGCTCCATTTGGAGACACAATAATGTAACACACTGATGACAGATATGCCATACATAGCCAAACCTCAATGCCCATGGCAATTTATTCAGGTTTAACTGTGCAGCAGAAACAAATGAGGAGGCTGGGTGGTAAGGCAGGAGCAGTCCCCCAGGGCTGGCACTGCAGGCAGTGCTTTGGCCATTCCTGTTCAGTGCAAAGCCAAGGCAATGGTGTTCTGGGGACAGGCTCTGCATGGAGGTGACCTCTGGGTGTCCATACTGCCTGCCAGGATGTGGCACAGAAGACACACAACACACTCCACAGTGCATCAGCTCAAGCACAGCTGAGTGATAAGCTCAGGACTGCTGCTGCCAAATCTGGTCTGGCTCATGCAGAGTTGGGGTGACAGAGCCTCGCTGAACCCAAGCTGACCTTGCACAGAGCCATGAGCTGTCTCTACTCTGATCCCATCAGCACGTACCATCTCACTATATCATCCAGATTTTTCCAGCAAAGCCCCATCACCTCACTGAGGATAGACAGTTTAGTATCTCATAAGTTATTCCATTAACATGAAACATGAAGGGAACATTAACAATCTGTCCACTGGAGGTTACAGCCCAGGTTGGGTCATTGTACATGTGCACCCAGCCCTGCACCAAACACTCCTATCCCCTTCTCATTTTACAAAAGCTGAACAGTCACAACATGAAAAGAAGCTGTATTCTGAATTGGTTTTCCTTTCTCCTCTAGTCAAAGGGAAATATAAAACTATTTTAAAAATACAATGTTAAAGCAGGGTATAATTAGGCAAACAATAGTATATGATTGAATATACTTCTCTGGAAGGAACAACAGAAGGAGCAAACAGCAAGGCTGTTCCAGGCTTGTTTTCAGATCCCTGAGATGAGATGGACTGGGCTGAGGATACTGACAGCCTTCCTGACAAGAGCATGGAGGTGCAGACCAGCCCTATATACACAGCCAGGTACAGAAAAGCAAGTAGACCACTGACTTTTTAACTTTCTCTTTCCTTATCCTTTTGCTGTTCTCAGACTCAATTTTTTTCCTGGCCACTCATCATGCTTGCTCCATGTATCTGACCTCACAGAAGAATGAAAACAAGTAAGACAGGGAGGAATTAACAGGAGTCTCTCTCTTAGGGTCTTTAAAATCCCCCTGGGAAAATTGGCCCTTGGATGGGGTCACCGGGCAGGACCCTTGTCCTCAGCTCTCTCCAGCAGCCAGGGCTGCTGCTCCTGATGCCTTTCACTGGCTGAGGAGATAAACCCTAGGATTACATCCTAAATCTCTTTCTCAGGAAATCAGGGGTACACACAAGGCCTGTTAAATTTCTTCATGAAATTATTTTTCAAATTCCTTCTAGCAGTAAAAGTGATGGTGCCTCTACCAGCACCACAGCAGTAGGCAACAGCAGTACAGTATCACTCCAGGATTTCCTGTCTGGAGTCTAGGCTTCACATCTGAAATACAGCACACACACAACATTTGTATGACTGAGGAAACACAAGATGTTTGCCACACATTTATTATCTTCCTGGGGAAATGATATAGAGGACAAAAGAGACTATATTTACTCCCTCCCCAGCTGCTTTTACAATCTAATAATTTATTTCTCCTGGACATAAATTTCAGATTTAAACGAAATCCCTGAAACCTAAAGATGCCACATGGTAGAGGCTAGGGCAGTATTTCTTTCTGTTTCGGAGATGGAGTGCTTAATGCATTGCTCAGTTAACCAGTAGCCTCAAAATTTAGGGGGGTGGTGGTGGAAAGAGACAAGCAATTAGACTGTGGCAGACCCCAGATGCAAATGCAGGTGACTGTGATTACTACCTTCATACACAGAGTTAAAAATATCTGGTTATTGAAAATTATTTTCTAAGTCCACAGGGGTTTATCTAGGTTTAGGATGAGATGTTTATTTTTTCTGCAGCAGCTGTACTGGGGATTCTTTTACAACATTTTCCTTACATAGAAGCTATATATCATTCACATTTCTGAATGCTGAGGTGCTTTCTATGAGGTAAGAAACCTCTGCAATTAGAAACAAACATATCTTTTTTCAGAAAAATAAAATGCATCCCCAAACCCTTCAAGGCAGCAACTAAGATAGCAGTGCTCTTAGGGCAAATGTAAAATTCCAGGCTATGAATTCCTGTTAACTGTTACAAATATATCCATCTGTTCACAGATTAACTAGTTACTGAAACTGATGAGTCCACTGAAATGTAATTTTTGAGTCCACTAGCGTCCGTTCTCTTCTAGTATTAAAGTAAATGCTTTTCAATAACTCCGCTGCTTTTCAATGCCAATTTCTATTTAATAGGTTCAGGTTTTCTCTAAAAAAACCCTAAAATTAAAATAGCAAATGCCTTTTCTTTCCAAAGGTCAAACTCAGCTTTTAAAGAACATGCAACATTTCAGCAAGGCAGAGAGGACAAAACTCCAATCAGATAAATGGTCTGTGTAATGATTGAGAACCACGGCTGCCTCAGGTTTCTGAATGGGCTGTAGCATAGAATTTGGCACAGACTGATGTTGAAGCTTATATCTCTTTTACTGCAGACAAGGAATTCACTGAAATATATAAATAATGAATGTGGCTGGGGATCTCTGCTGGTACTACTGCTGGTTCTGCAGGATGCAGGAGCAGAAACATACACTGCTCCATGTTTTTGTTATTAGGGAATCCTTGTTCTCCAACAATAAACACAGAATATTTTATCTGAAATGGCTTCTGCAGCACATCCAATATAAGTTTCAGCTCTCTAGAAGTGCCAGCAAATTGCAGAAGGATAAGTTACAAAGACGTACCTAATTTGCTGTGATGAATTGTGTGCATGCTTCAGTGATCAAAACTGCAGCTGAGACCTATTATATTTAATGATCTAGACATTTCTTGTGAAAACACTCAGGCATATACTGTTATGTCTGACAAGCATCCCCATTTTGGTCTTTGCAAGCAAACGAAGGGACTGAACTTTTAAAAGGATGCTGTACAGCACCCTCGATGAGCTCTTTAAAACTGAGGCTGATCAAGCTCCACTATTTTCTTTCAATAATGCTTTTACTCTGCCCTTTCCAGTGCAGCATCCCTCCTCCTTTGAAAAACAGTCAGTTCCTCTGGATGCTAGCGACACTTACAGGAGGCAACGGAGCTAGTCTGTGCTCAGACCCCAAACTATGCTCCACAGCAGCTACTACAGCAGGAGAAAATCAAAGGGGCTGGATCAGAGATCTCTTCCCACCAGCAAATAAAATCTCTGACAAGACATTTCAGAGAGAAAACAAAAGGAAAAAAAAAGTTATTTGTCTACATGTTACACAAGCCTTCTGTTCCTATTTTAAGGACTCTGCCCTGCTTACAAAGACATGTGCTACCCAGCCTGGCAGGGCCAAGCAGGGGCAGCCGGTTGTGCTGTCCCCGAGGACACTGCTCCTGCACAGCCAGCTGTGCCGTGGCCACGCTCACAACCCCACAGCTTATGGCCCCTGTGCTCCAGCCTCTACACAGAGCAGCAGGAAACAGGGCTTCCTACCACCCTCCTGTGGGGACAGGGATGTCACCTTGTGAACACATGAAGGACTTTGGAATAAAAGGTCTGAGGTTTCCAGGGCTTTACATCTGGCTCCTCCAAAATCGTCTTGCATGGAATGAGGTATATTCAACCTTGCCTTTCCAAATTTGCAAAACAGGAAAAAACAACCTCAGAAAATGTGCTAGTAAACTTAATTCATTCATGGTTATAAGAACCACAGGGATCTGCAGAGAGAATACACAGAATTTTCTTGCTACACAGATCCAAGAGCTCCCTGGTCAGTCTGAACCTCTTTCTATCATTCATTGTTCAACAAAACACAGCAAAACATAAACATGTGCTTTCGACTCCAGAAATAAGGATTTCAAAGTGCTGAAATTTTCATTCACCTGAGCAGCTGCTAAATATTATCACAGTGGTAATTTGTGATAGTGTGGTAAAGAATGAAGAAAAGGTATTTGTTAATTGTTGACATAACAAAATTAATTTTCCATCCCTAAACTTTTTCTCATCTCTCCTGTGAGCTCTGATGCAATGTTACTGACTGGCACTGCTGAAATGCCAACTTGTATTTCTCATCCTTAATTTCTCTCTAAATGTCATTAGTAATTGTTATTGCCAGACCAGAGAGTGCAATCTGGTCTTTCTGAAAGAAAATCCATTTCTCATTTCTTCTCCTGTGCTTCCTCCTTTTGGTCAGGATGGATGTTTAACACAGCCCATGTGCTCTGCTTCCAAGAGGACGGGAATGCATTAATGTATCTGGAAGTACAACATTCCTGCTTTATTTATTTACATATAGTATGCCTGGATCCTTATGAATATCGAATTGTATATTCAGAAGGGTCTTCAAAGCACATCTTTCAAGAACACTAACAAGTCTTAATTGAATAAAGCTAAGAAGCAGAGGAAGGGAATACCCTTTAATGTGTGCCTACAGACTCCTCTCTGGATGCTTCCATAATTTACCCTTTCTGGTGGGCAGCAATGCTGTCAAATATAAAAGCATATTATATGATTTTCCTCTCTTTCTGTCACATGGAAAACAAACCTCTTCAGTGAGATGTGTAAAGTAGTCTAGCTTTGGTCTGGGTTAATGTATCACCCTCATTACCCCAAAAAGTAAAAGGTTTTTCCATTACTAAGAGGGGAAGTGAGCTTATACAACTGCATGTAAAGGAAAACCTGCCAGCGTGAAAAACTGGCTCCTTGCATATCACTAGATATTGAGCCAAAGATCTGTTCAGTTATGTGCAGCACCTACAAAATTTGGTCACTGGTATTTAGAGGCAAGTAACACCTTGGCACATTGAGTCGATTTTAGGGGGGACTCTATCACGACAGACCTTCAACAGATCTTCTCATAATCAGCACATCTTACACTTTCACGTTGTATTTTGTAAGGTATATAAAGTAATTCATTCAAAGCTAAGCCTGCATTTCCATACCCATTAACTAAAGGCATCTTATCTCAAAATAAATAGACATTTGAACATTTCCAGCCAGGAACTGTGCTTTCAATAAACACAATTGATGCATATACATTGTCTCTTGGCGGCTTACACTCCTGCCCATCTGTTGGGATGGCATGGTGCCTGCGCAAAAGTTGGTTGGACCCTTGCCCTAGGGCATAGATGACAGGCAACGACGGGTTTAGCTGGGCAGCCTGAGCAGCAGATCCAAGTGCCATCTCTGCTGGAGGAAGCCCCGTCTGTGTGCCAGCACTGCCACATTGGAACGACATGCCTCCTTACACTTGATCACACATGTTGACACTTGGGTGCGCTTAAGTGCATTAATGACTAAAACGATGCCTTTCACCTGGCTCCCTTCTTTTTTTCCTCCACTCTGAACGGCTGCTGGGTTTTCTGCATGTGTTAATGTGAAGTTGTGTGCACTTTGTTAGCCAGGGCCAGCCACATAATGGCCCTAATGTTTAAGAAATGAAGGAGGGGTTTTTGTTACAGGCCGTGCTGCTCCAGTGCCAGACAATTCTGCCTCTCACTAAAGACACCTCAGACAGGATAAAGATGCAGCAATATATTGATCAGAACCATCTCTCCAAATGCAAAGGCTACGCCCTGGCACTATGCCACACACAGGGCAATTCAAGATTTCTGCACCATCCTTTGTTCCAGAAGAGATGGCCACGCAAAGAGGCCACACGGTCTGGATTCCACTACTGTTCCAACAGCCCCTGCCTGCGTGCAAGGGAAAAAGGTGCTGACAAATCACACAGAGATGCGTGAGCATGAACAGCTCTTGCTCTTGCATTAACCTCTGTGGATGCCAGGCCCAGGAAACCCCTGGCATCCCCTGCACGGAACCCCAGCTGCAGCTGCTGCAAACCCAGCACCAGCCCCATGTAGTCTACAATGGTGTTTCTTAGCTTTGGTCCTTAACAGAGACTGTTCCTAACCCTAAATTTTCAAACAGCCATGTATTCCTCCTCCACCTCCTCTGAATTTAAACACACACATTGAAAACCATAGACCTTATAGGTAAAAGCTCTTCCCTACTGTGAAAACAGATCACAGATAAAACTTGTGGTTTTGCAGTCCATAAAGAACGTTCAGGCAGGCAGACTCAACATGATGGGTATGTGCCTACAGCACTTTTAATTTTTAATTATTGTTAGTTATAATTATCTGACTGCATCTGAATGAAACCCAGCAATATGGCTGGAATAGATTTTGGTAGTCTTGTAATTTATTAGCTTTGTAACTACTAATAATTAAAATTTAACAATACTCCAAGCACCATAGCAACATTTTTTTAAGAAACGCTAGCCAAATCTGCTAGGATAACTGACTAGGTAATTTTCACAATTTTAAAGAAGGAATGACATTTTAAAATTTTTTTAAATAAGAAATAAAAGTAAGAAAGAGAGGAAAATAGCTAACAGATTCTTGAAAGCCTATCAAAAGGCAAAATGAAAAGATAAGAAATCTGCTTTAAAAGAAAAAAGAAAGGATGTTACTTGCAGAAAATTAGTTCTACACATTATTTTGTGTGTGCTCAGTATGAAATTTAGAAAGAGCTCATGATACGTTTTTAGTAAGAAGCTCTTGGTGTTTGCCATCTAAGCCACACTAAGTCCTAAAATACAGCAAAAGTTACATCAAGTGAAAGCACTGCCTTGAGAAAGAGCCATATTTCAGATCCCATTTGTCCTGACATCCACACACTCTCATGGAGAAACATTTTCTGCAACTTCCTCAAGATACATGGAATTGTCTTTCTCTCACTGCCTGAATGGCCACTGGAGCCCAGAAACACTGAGATACTGCACTGTTGAAAGCACATGGGGCTGGTTGGAAGAAAAATTTTACTTCTACTTAAGTAAGCTTTCTTAAACCCCCTGAAAGTAGGTAAAGTCCATTTTTCAAGTAGGAGCTGGAGATCTGGCTGGGTACAGATTTAAAATTGCCAAAGTCTTTCTTCAGTGCTCCAGTGGTGGGGAAGTGAGCCCTTGGACACAGCCCTGCAGACTCACCTGTGGGCAGGTGGCTCACAGCCGAGCCAAGGGGCTCTCGTTCCCCTCTGTGCTTCAGGGGACACCGCTGTACCCAGATGGCCCCAAGGACCACTGGCATGAGCAGCTGGAGATGTTGTTCCCCACTGCTCCCCTCCCAGGGAGGCCAGCACAGGGAACAGCTCCTTTGTGTCCCCCCAGGGTCACCTCAGGCCATAGGGCAGCTCGCAGTGGTGCCCCCTTGCCTGGGCAGGTCACGTCCTCTACAGGACGCACATTTAACATCAAGACATTAAACAAAGACTTAAAAAAAGAAAACCTGCTTAAGGCTTGATCTGCTGTAATCAGCAGAAAGAATCCCAAGGACTTTGATGTGGACCAAATCAAGCCCCTGGAGGACATTCATAGTAAATCATTATTAATATAATGAGTGCAATTTCTGTGCAGCAGCTCATTCCTGTTTATGGATATGTGAAAATTGCTAGCTTTTCACATAAAATAAAACGAGAGGGGAGACAGACCACAATGTTAGCCAATGAGCCATAGTAGCTCCTTTCGATATGTGTACGTTTAAAAAACTGGGCATTTAAAATGACAGCACGTTCCTCCAGTGAAGTTCTCTTAATTTAGTGGTTTGACATATCTCCAAATCTGAGCAGAAAAGAAAGCCTTTTATTCATAGCAGGCAATAAAACACCTGAACACCTGTGCTAGGAAGGACCTGGCAGGTACCCTGCTCCCTTGGTACGTGGATTATTTGCGCATTGTTTATTACATCCCTTGCCTTAGTTTTCATCAATTGTAATCATTTAGGAGGAAACAGTATGATTAACAGTACACAAGCAAACAGCAGGAATTAATCCTTTAAATACAAATACTTCACTGGTTATATGATGGCTCCTTGGAAAAGCAGTGTGGCAAAAGAGTACGCACAAAAATCCTCCTCAAGTTTTCTCTGAAAAACACTGCTCAGTCACAATTTGCTTAATACAATTCTCAATGCAAACAGTTGAAGAGGGCTCTTTCTTTGCTGTGAATCACACCACAAATATAACTCTCAGCACCCATTATGTGTCATCATTTCCGAACCATCTTTGGGTCTGGCCGGGCTCCCTGCTACATATTAAATAGCAAAGATCAAAATTTCACTTGTCATAGAGCAAGCTCATCTGCCATGTCCGAGTGCCCATGGCTCCGTCTGCCTCTGAGGAGCTGGACCAGCAGCTTCCAGCACAGCTCCTGGAGATGGGGATCTGCCTGAAAGGGCTCCTCCTGCCCAACATGTAAGGAAACCCCAGCCCTTCACCTCTACACTTGTTTCAGTGAGGATGTTTCAGTAGGGGGAATGAAATGCCATAGCCTTGGTGTTTTATATATGAGCTATAAATTCACTCTTTTTCCAGGAGAATTTCATGATATTCATAGCTGTCAATTGTACAAAGTGAGGATGTGAAAAACACAGAGCTGGCAGCCTTTCCTCTTCTGCCCTAAGGGTGTGTGGGGTTATCACACATACTCTTTCCTTTGTGTTTCATGCTTAACCTTCCCATGTTTTCTTTCCTTATTTCCAGTGAGATAATGTAAGCAGTTAAGTAGCATTCTGTTTTCTATTCTTGTGGCAATATCATCAAAGTAACGTCACTGACTCGTTGCTCCAGATTCTTACCAAAATTTCCACCATTTATAGAGCAAGTTCAGTTCCTCTGAGCATTCCTAAGCCTTGGTTTTACACTCCATCAGATGATGTAAACTTCAAAGCAAAAACCTATATTAAAATACGAGCTCAGCAGCACAGTTTGATGGAAGTTTGATCACTTCCAGAGCATTAAGCTACCAAAGCAGTATCTGCACCAGCCACTAAAAGTACATTTACAGCATTTGCAGTTTCTCATCACATGGCACACATGGTGTTTACCCTGTTTAAAAGAAGTGTTCAAAAATCAGCAAGGCTAGATCATGCCAGGCTGTGACATCTCTAAAAGTTACCTTTTCCCTTTGCTGCCTGTCATTTTCTCCCACCTTCCTTGTTTTTTCCTGCTTTTCTACAAGCACCCCACTCTGATTTTCTTCTTCAAATAGTTGAATGTTCAATTTTTTAAAAAGTATTTTCAGTGGTTTCACTTTAAAATACAAAGAAGGAAAACAGTGTGTAGGTTCAGATCTTGATACCAGTTATTTCATGCCAGTAGGAAAGCAAGTTCAGAACTGAACAGTCAAATTCATCAAGCGGAACCCCTTGATGGAGGCTGATTTGCTCACATAAGATAATTGCACTGTTAAAGATACAGAAAGGTTTATGCAGATTTAACCCTAAGTAGCAGTTGAACAACTGGTTCACTAAAATAATGCTAAATCTTCATTACTCAACAAAAATGTAACCAACGGTTCAGGAATTCAGAGCAGGCAGCTTACACACCAGAAACTAATGAGATAATCATGCCAAGGCAGATTGGTTCAAAAGTCTAAAGCATTTCTAACAGATTTATACAAACATTTTGTGTCCTCCTTGGCTTCAATATTTGCATTAGTAAATTCCCTGGCATAAAGTAAACACACATTTCTGAGTCACTACTGAAATAAAGACTCAGACTGTGCAGCTAAGTATTGAATTTTCATTCAGCCAACATCATTCAAAACTCCTCATGTAATTATTATGAATTATTATAAGCAGAAAAATTTTGAGTGCAGAAAAATCCTGCATAAAAACTGAAAATTTACAATCCTAATTTATATGATTAAAGCTGACATTTGCAGCAATTGTGCAATGCACAAAACTTCACTACTGAAACACTATGTAATTAAAATCTGTAATTGCTAAAAACAGGCTGCTTAGACTATAATTTAGGCAGGTTCTCTTTATTTGATCATCTGATTCTAAAGGTTAATGCAGTGGCCTAGGCAGCCAGTGTTCCCATTTTAATTGTCCTGGCATTTTGACCAAACACCACTTTAAGGGAGATATGGGAGGAAAAATCAAAGCTGTCTTTGCAAGCCACTGCTGGCTTCGTAAAGCGTTCATAGTGAGAACAGACAAACCCAAAATCTGCTGACTTTATTAAAATATTAACAAGGTATAGTTAAAACTTTTGTACACTTATGCAAATCAGGTCGCTAGAACAAGGGAAAGGCAGGATCCCCTGGGAGAAAAAAAAATAAAATCAACAAAGTGAAAAGATCAGCCATCCTTCCACAGCATGACAGCACAACACAAGAGGCAGCAGCTTGGGAATTCAGCTAGATAAATAAAAACCCTCCAAAGTTTAAGTAAATCATGGTTTATAAAGCTAATACATTTAAATGAGGCATATGATACCATTCTATAAAAAGACCGCCTATCCCAGGGCATGGGCAGGGTGTTTTTGGTGGCCATGCTGCACAGGTGAGAGAGCTGTGAGGAGGCCAGCCAGGGTGGGCACCTCCCCACGAGCTCCCTGGCAGGGCAGGCTCTGGTGCTGCACTGCCCAAGAGGCACCATGCTCAAACATCACGGAGCCTCAGTGCCTGTGTGGGTTTAGACCAAGGGTATTGGTGGGATTTAACCCCCAGCCTCCCTGCCATGGCTCCAAGGAGGCCTCTGGGACCAGGGCTCCTAGTGTGGGTGCAGCAGCATGCCCAGGTCAGGGTCCAGCCCCTCCAGAAGGATTTGTGGCCCTGGGAAAGGGTGTGAGGCAAGCACTGGCTCTGTGGAGGCTACAACTGCTGTGGCTGCAGCCCCCAGTGCTGCCAGGGAAAGTGATGTGTATAAGGTCTGGTGTGCAGAGCCACAGCTTGGCAACGTGCTACTGCCTGAGAGGAGCCTCTGCTTGAGCATCACGTCGAGCTGCACCCACGCTTTCTCATACCTCATGAGGGAAAATTCCTTTACTTATGATTTAACAGCAAGGAAGGGGATGGGGCAGCTACCATTTGCTTAGTCTTTGTATGTTAATCAGTCCCTAAATTATTAACGGAGAAAAAGAAATTATTTACAAGGTGTTTGACGTAGATATGTAAGGATGTAGCAACACTACTGTCAAGAGAAATACTCATAAATCATGATATGTGTCTTGTCTTATTTATTTATTTATTCCAGCCATGCTCAGAGACCCTCTTCTCCTCCAGGTACCCAGGGAGGCAGGAGGAGACTGAGAGACTGTTTAAGGGCAGAAGAGACAATAACAAGGTTAGGCACCTTTTCTAAATGCTGCGCAAGGGTGACAGTTGCAGAGAGAAATCAACAGCTTTAGTTTTGTTTTTACTCCTCTTGTAAACATACCTGAAGCTCTGTTTGAAAGAAGAACTTCTGTGGGCACTGGGAACAGTCATAAATTTTGTCTTCCTGCCCGTGCACTGCGAAGATGTGCTGCTGCAGTTTGTTTGCCTGTACAAAAACTGAAACAACAGAGTACAGTTAGTTAACATTGCTTTGTATAAGGCACCTCGTCTAGAACTGCACTTCAGAGTCTCTGCAATTGTAAAAGGTCCAAGGATATCTGCCAGAGAAGTGCTGATACACTTGGTTCAGCAGAATTTCCTTACAAGTAGTCAATTTAGAGTCTCCAGGCTGACAGTCAGTTACTTCTAACAGACTTTACATCCTGTATGGATTTTTGATATTTCACATAAAGCTAACACTGTCCACAGGTAACTGGAAGAACTCATCAGACCAAAGAGAGGACGTCACTGCTCCCATGGGGAGCCCTGGGCCCACGGCAGGTGCATCAGATGCATTTTTAATGCAGGACAACTGGGCCAGGAGAAGCCTTGATGGCTGGTCTGGAAGAAATGTGGCCTAGAGCAGCATTTCTGTCAGAAATGTGAATCTGAAAGGGCAGGCTTGCCACAATTTTTAGATCTTTTAAATAGGTTGCCCATTGAGTAGAAAAGAGAAAGATTATTTTTTAACATCACAAATATCACAGCATCTGCATTGTGTTTCTGGACTGACAATTATTCTGACTTTACCAAGGCAAATTTTGAAGTGGAACATATTGAACCACAGCTTTAGCTGGTTAAAAAATATATCTACATCTGATTTAATTTTTGTCTCACTTTACATGAATGGTCATCTATATGTGAAAATGGCTTCTTCAGCAGAATTCAACAAATGCACCCCAAATTTTTTACAGCACATTTCAGAAAGGATTAAATTAACTCCAAGCTCACACAAATACCAGTTTCTCAAATTGTGGGCCAAACTCTAAAGAACATAGGTTCACTTTATTCCCAGCAAAGTTAAAGGAATAGCAGGTGCTGCTGTGCCCCTTTAGTGACAACAGGCCCACAGTGACACCTACATGATCCTTATCTCTCAAACAGATTGGAAATGCAGATGTTAACTACTGTGTTAAAGAGACTACAAAAGGCAGCCTTTAGCATGCACCCTGCAGATCCTGGAAAAACAAGAATCACCCATGATCATTTGCACTGATGAGACAGCTTAAATGATCTACAGAGAAGGAACACCTAGCAGGCTCTCAGGAGTTAGAAATGTGCCACCATAAAAAAACTGGGCTTAAAAAAAAAATTCTTAAGAGTGCAGCTGGCAAAACCATGGAGTTGTACAATTTGGTCTTATCAAACCTTTACTCCCCTTTACTCAGTACTGTAAGCAGACCATGAGCCACCTGGCCTTTAAAGAGTCCTTGCTCAGGTGAGTAAGGGCTTGCAAGAGCAGGTCCATTCTTTGCAAGTCCTGCACTTGGAAACACCTAGCACTTTTGAACCACAAGGCATAATGTAAATGTTTGGAACTGTGGGGCCTTGCAGAGCCCGCAGCATGTGGCAGTGCTGCTTGGTGTCAAACGCCACAAAGCTGCTCGGCAGAGCGAGCCCCAGCTTCAGACAGAGGATATTTGAACATTTCCAAGCACAGTATTTCTTTTTCCCAGGGAAAGGAATACAGTACTTTACAAATCCCCTGAGTGTCATTTCTGGATCTATTCATGCACGCTGAGGCTTGTCTTGGCCTCCCTGTCTTACCTGTGAAACAAACAGGGCATTTGAATGTGCCTCCCATCCCCTCAAAGCTGTGCTCAATCAGGTGACACAGGAGCTTTGCCGGAGAGTCAAACATCTGGTTACACAGCTTGCACTCATGATTGATGCCTTCCTCTGCAAGGTTCAAATGATACAACTTGTTAGTGACACAGCAGATTAGCGTCGGGGAGGCAGCACAGTGGGCGGGGAGGGCCTGTGCCGGCACACAGGGCCCCCAGACCCCAGCCCCAGAGCAGGATGAGTGTCCAGGGTGCAGCCCCACGCTCCATCCCCACGTGGGGCTGCCGGGCTCCTGCCACGGGGGAGAGCAGCCCTGCTCTGGGTGCAGAGTGGTAAAGAGTCAAACAGCATTTAAAATTACTTTAATAGTGCGAATTCAGCCACCAGCACTGACAGAGGAATGAAGTGATGTCTTCACCTCAGAGTACACTGCAAACACACAGGAGAGGAAGGAGCTATTGGAGAATAGCAGGAGCTGAGAGCAGAGTATCAGTGTAAATTTTTTTTTTGTGTCTCTTGGCTTTTTACAAGGTGAAGAGAGATCACTGAAGGTATTTAAATGTAATTCAAAAGCGTAATTTCCTTGTCATGTATCTTAAGTATTGAATAGACAGGGTCCATTTTAAATGCCTCTATATTCTAACTGAACTCAGTGAAATAACAATAATTATTACTCTTGGTTCAAAAGCCTACCACTTTTGCAAGACGATAAGCTTCTCTGTATACTGAAGTTTGTGATTCTAGGTAAAGCTGAGCTTTTCTTTAGAGGTACTGAAGTAATATTAAAGCAATTTTCACACATAAAACTAAACAATCCTTTGTTTGGTTTTCTTGAAGGGAGGCAAGGAGTCACAGAATTTTAGAAAAAAATAAAATAAAATACAGTTAAGAAAAATCAGAAGCTACCTAAAAAGTTTGAATGCTGTGGCTAGTTTCTGCAAAAACTCCCTGAAAAAGTGTCTTTCCTTCACTGTGGCAGCACGTGAACTTCTCATGATAACATATTTTAAAAACAAAATAAATACTTTCTTTTGTTCTACACTCAGCTTTATTTTTACATCCTCAAATATCAATGACTATTAATTTTTAGTTCCAAGATCGCTAAGAAATGACTACATTACTCCATGAACCAATTCTTGCCAAAATGTTTGGATCTTATGAATAATGTGAGCCCTCAGAAACACGGTCTTTACTTACAGAAAACTTCTTCTGTCTTTAAAGGGGCTAAACAGAAGCAAAGTATTGCTTGCTATGAAGCCTTTGGTACACTCAGGATCCAAGGCTCCTGTACAAGTGTTGGGCAGTGGAGAGCTGCCCGTGCTGCCTCGAGGCCAGCTGGGCTCTGGACCCGTGGGGCGCTGGGTGCTCACCGTGAGCGCTGCACCGGAGCTGCGTGGGGAATGGGGAGGTGGCATGGGGACAAGTAAACAGGTGCGTTGGGAAGGAGATAAAAAGAGAAAAGGGAAGAACCAGGAACAGAAAGATGAAAGAGCTGGTAGCTCCGTGGCAGCAGCTCTACGAATTCCCTCCGGAGCCACAAGCAGGGAATGGGATATTTCTAGGACGCCACGAGGTTTGCAATGCTCTGCTTGCACGGGCTCCACGGGCGGGCATGTTGCCCTCTCTAATGTGTAGGTTTCCAAACCAGGCCCTCTCCCCTCACTGTGGCCTAAGGCTGGATTCTCCCATCAGACCCTTGCCTGAAAAGTTCTGGCTTTGTGTGAATTTTGCAATCTGTTCCAGAGGGGAGAAGAGATGGGGAGGGGGCATGAGCCACATGCTGAGCATGCCCAGCCACACTGCTGTGTACAGCAACCAAATGCTGCAATAAACCTGCAGAGGACAAAGCAGGAACTGGGGGGAATGGAACAAATGCCCTCTACGAATAAATCACAGAAATCATGTTTGACATTAATTTTCTACCCTCTACATCCTGGGTCTTTGGAAAACAGTGATTCATATACAGCCTATGGTCCTGTGTGAGCACATGTGTTCATAAATACAGATAGACACAAACTGATGACTAGACAGCTGCTCCTTTTCCAGCCTAAATATCTACAATTTGTGTAAAACTGGAAAAAAAAAAAAAACAAACAAACCCAGAAAAATAAACAATGCTCAGCATTTCAATTAAAGTATATTCTCACAAGCTTGGTGTATTTAATTAGGTAACAAAGATTGTGTATTTTCTTGGCTGATCCCTGCAGTATTTTAAATAGTTAAACCCATAACAAACTAAAACTAGAATGAAAAATAATAAAACATAATGGGTTCCTGCAGATCTGGAAATTTATCCCACTCGAGGCAAGACCTTTTGATTTGCAAATCCACTTCTGAATTATAAGGCCTTCTCCTCACCGGTGGGGGTTTTTATTCCACTCCCACAGGAGTCCATTATGTATTTCTTGTGTCTATAAAACCATCCAGAAAGAAAAAAAGGGGGAAAAAGTACCATGGTTAGCATGACAAACGTTTCTCTTTTCATGCATGTGTATTCAAAATATGAAAATGCCCAAAGATATAGATAGAATTGCTGCTATAATCACTCTCTCCTCTATGGCATTTTACAGCATATAATTTTACACAGAAACACAGCACATGTATAGGAATACTCAGTCACCTTTGGAGAATAACTTCCTTGAAATATATAAGATCATATAGGTACATGCAAGGAAGCTTTCTGACAATGTGGTGTGACAGTCAAATATGTGGTGCTGGGCACTAGCAACTGCAAACATATCATCATTTCCCTCATTCTTATTCGCTTTTTTTTTCCCTAGCATGACAAGCATCTATGAGAGATCTACATAACTCAAGTGAATTATGCAGCCCCTCTCATTTGTAAAATAAAATGCAGATTTTTACAGTTTGTTATGCTAGTTCTTCTCCCATTTCTTCATAAGTGTATCTGTGGAGGGATCAGTTGATTGCAGGACTAAACAAGCAGTGCACAGCAAACAAGAATCTTGGGTTTCTTGCCTTTTTTTTCCTGAGCTCAAAATAATAAGCATTAATTTTACACTTCATTTCTCAAAAAAATAATAGGACGTGCTCTTGTTTAAAACAAGCAGGCCTGCTGGATTCTGTCAGGCTGAAACTATGTCAGGCCAAAAGAGGAACAGAGCGCTTTGTGTAAAAGTATCATGGGGAGATGATAGTATCCTGTAATGTTTTCAGTACCTACTTTTGTCTCCAAAAGCATTTGATCCCTGGCAGACACATACTTATTTCCATACTGGTCTTGAGGGAAGCCAGTAGGAATGAGAGCTGATTATCTGAATCCTGAAGGTGAAACCTGGGTGGTGCCCACTGATGTCAAAGGCAGGCATTTGTATAAATTTGGAGGTACATAATTTACTGCCTGTTAGTGAGGATTAGTGGGTTGCGCAGACCCAGCTGAACCGCGGTGGCAGAGCACGTCGCTCATTGTTCCCAAGTTCAGGTGTGTTTCCAGGATAGTTTTAAATATGTTGATAGGGTGTTTAGTAGCACTTACACTGCCATCCTGCCCATTTTAGAGTGGGAATATGCTTCTCCATAAAGCTATTTGTGCTGCAGCAATGTGCATTTAATACATATTACAATGAGTCTCTAAGCCTCTAAGAGAACCGACACCAGCAGCCTCCTGGCGAGGATGCAGTATAATTAATAATGCTGTATTAAACCCATTTACTGTATCAGCTGCATTTCTAATTATAACTATATTAATGGCAATGTAAAAGTACCCATTAATGCTGTCATGTACCGACACATTATACCAACAACAAGTAGAAGATCTGAACACCAAAAATCAAGATGGCATTGTCTTTACCATTAGTTAAAACTTCTCTCCTCAACTTGATTTAATAAAAAAAAAAAATTTCCCTTATGGAATAACTGCAATAGTCCTAATTTGAGAGATCATGTAAAACAATCTGATGCTTGTTGCTGACAACAACACGTACATCCCACACTGTAGCATTCCAGACTTATATATTTATACTGTACTGCAGCAAATTAAGCCAATAAAGGGGAAATTCTTCCCTGTACTCAGATGTTCACATCCATGAGTTAACCGGGCTTTTAATGAACTTTGAAATACTGTAATTCAGTGTAACAAAGCATTAATATACTGTGTTCACAGAGAACCTTCTCCTGTCCATTAGATCATAAATTTGGTAGAATTAAATGGGCCGTGTGCTCTAATTATGGTAGAAATAAATAGAAATTGGAATGAACACAGGGAAATAAAATGAAAACTGCATGGAACTATTCTGTTTATGCAATTCATTTCCCAGTAAATAAGAAATCAAAGGGAAAAATTTATAACGTAGGAAAAGAAGGAGCTTCCCCAGCAATTTTTTCCATGTGGCTGTGAGGAGCAAGGGGCTGAAACCAGGATAGGATGGCAGTGATGGACACCTCCCTTAAACACAAAGCCTGCAGAGGACCACTCTGACCCCTCATCTGCTTGGCACTACTCCACCACTGGTTTTCACTACAAACAATCCAAGGATGGAAATAAAACCAAGGTCTGAGAACATGCTGCAACAGCTCCAAGGGGACGGCAAATTTGCAGATGCTCACATTGGATGAAGACAATGTCTCCCATACAGTCAACATTTCCTCCTCACCATTGCTGCCTAAACCCATGACCTGCTACACAAACCATTTGGACCACATTGCTCCACTGCATTTTTGTAATTAATCCCGGAGGACACAGCTGACCCCCTCCCTTGCCAGCGGGGCAGCAGCGGGGCGAGGAGATGCCGCGCTCCGGCCCGGCGCGGGCCAGCGGCACCGAGGCGCTCTGCAGCACAGCCACCCCAGCTATTAGGCAGTGAAAGGCAGCGGATTGATGGCCTGGCAACAGAAATGTCACCTGGGGAGCTGGGTGCCGTCCTCCCAGGGATGCTGGAGGTCAGTTACTATGGCAACACCGAATGAGCTCAACCTTGTAACTGACCCTTATCTTTTTTTGATCTGTGGCCCCCTTGGGACCTTGGCTGGAAATCAACTGGAAAATAATCTGGTCACATATCAGAAAGAAAACTATTTATACTTATTTATTTATCCAGGTACAGCTCATATCTCCCTTTGACGACTCTGGCAGACTAAAGACACCCATCATGTTCCCTCAGCGGTTTCAGTGGCTGTGCAGAAACACCCAGCTCTGAGCTGTGAGAAACCATACCAAACCCCCCTGCCACTGCAAAACACATACACAAAAATTGCCATGGATATCTGTGCTCATGACTTTACTGATATATTGCCAAAATCTTGCCTTGCTCTCAGCCTCCGACTTGCCCGTGCGGATAAACATACACCTACACCCCTTCTTGGATGGTTTAATATTTTATGTTGGTATCCGCTAATCATATTCTTTTGTGCTTTATCTCTCTGCTGAAATATGATTCTGCTTTCAAATATATTTATATGATCTAGAATGGCACAACACTGATGTCTTTTATGAGCCGAAGATTGTTTAATAAAATCTTGCATTTCTGCTTCATCCTTATGACAATTTTACTATTATAAGTTTTCAAGGGATATGAGAGCTGTCCACTGTGGTTAGAAACATCACTTTAATGAAAAATGATAACACGGGGGCTTGGATTTTTCTGGAAACTATATAAGGAATACCAGAAAAAATACAGAGTTCCCAACATGCATTTGTATGTAATTTTGTTGGTTTTCCTTATATTTGTCTGTGGATAAGACTCATTAAAATCGGGTCTGTTCATCACAGATTTCCAGGGGATGGGCAGCCCAGAGAGGGGTTTATCAGCACAAAGGGCAATTGCTCTTCTCCAGGTGGGGAGACTCTCTGGGGAAATGGGATTCGAGAAATCAGGGACTATATTAGGAGATCGAAGCCACAGGACTTGCTAGAGAAAGTGCCTATGGATTCCTGGTAAAAAACTCCAAAATTACTTGTGATGTACTTCTTCAGGCTCAAAAAGGTATTCTTTTCCATGCTAAATTAACCTAACCACACAACGGGCTTTAAACTCTTTCATCATCTTAGGGGGCCTCAAGCTCAAAATATGCAGAATTAGATGCCAAATTATTTATAGGGTAGCTTGTAAGTTCACTGCCTCCAGTATATGTCAGTACACTGCAATATTAAAATGACCATCAAAAAGAAGCATGGTCCCAGAGGGACTGGGGATGAGATTGCAGGAGTTTCCTCCTGCCTGTGAGTTCCTGTGCTGCTGCAGAGCCCCTGCCCTGCTCCTGGCCACAGGCTCTGTGCTCCCACTGCACCGCGCCCCTGGGGGAAGGCTGAGCCCTGCACACACGGGATGGGGCTGCCAGGCCCAGCTTCATCAACTTAATTGTCAGTTTACAAGAAAAATAAAATCTGAAAGTTCAAAGGAGTTCATGGAGTTGTGTATCATCTATCTCTGACTGCAGAGCCCCAGAGAGGCCTGCCTGCAGAGCTTTATTTTAGATTTAGATATTAATCTGGGAAACTGCATAAAGATAATTTATAGAAATGCACACAATACTTTAGCACAACACCTTCACACTTTATCAGCCTTCCTCTGAAAGTGTATTTTTTTAATATCCTATATTAAAACTTTTTGTGGACTAAAGCCTGATAGGTCTGGCTGTGCCTTCATAGTAGTTGATTAAGAAATAACTCCACTGGCTTCCATGCAAAAATGTAAATGCAAAACCCATATAGGAAAAGAAACATATGCTTGTCTTTGAGTGTGCAAGTCCACACAACCACACACAGAATTAGCTCTATCCAGACTAATGAACCCCTAGGAATGACTAGAGTTTAGTAAGAACACCTCATTCCCACACTTGAAGTCAAATCATGTATTTCAATGTTTTGAAATACTTACAATTATGTTATTTCAAGTTTAATGTGAATAACTGATGAAACTGAAGTAACCCAGCCCTGAATCCAGGCCCGTGGCCACACAGCCCATTCCCTGCACTATCCTCCCTCATGCCATTGTATCATTGAAAACTGAATATACCTTATTGCTCCTGGTCTTCTCCCTGGGAGCCAGCTCCCTGTACTGCTGCACAGCAGGAATACATTCATCCTCTCATCCTATTGACAATATCACATTGAAGAGCTGAGTACAGACAAACAGCAATAACTAGCATCTACTTGGCATCTATTCTTCTTGTGAAATTAAAAATTAAAATTAAAACATCATTATACTCTTATTAAACATCCCACTGGAATACGCCAATGCTTTAAAAACATGCAAAGCTTTAAACCTACTTTAAATAGGTGTAAAGCCCTTTTTTACTCCTTTTACAGGCCTGGCACGTTCCCCAGCCTCAGCAGCAGGCCCCCAGAGCTGTGGGGTGCCCCCTCCCCACCACATCCCACCCGTGCCTCTGCGTGTGGTGACCGTGGTCATACAGAGGCCACCGGAGCTGCCAGGACCCGCCAGCCACGAGGTGCCAAAGGCAAAGCCTTCCCTCCCACGGGCAAACCCTCCCCTGCCTGGGCACAGGCTGGCACCTGCATCCCACAGCTACTGCTCAAAAGGCATTTTCCTTTTTGCTGGGTGCATTTTTGTGTGCTCAGAGGCAGGTTCCTGAGCTGGGGATGCAAGGCAGGGTGAGCAGCCCCCTGAGCTAACCCAGCACACCTGGGACAGCACACGGTGTTTGTTAAAACAACTCCCACTGATGTGTATGGCTGATCCTCGCATTGCCATTTCCCAAGTACACATTGACATGATAGACTTTAAATCTATCGTGTAAATAATCATCAGATTAATGGTCTCTAATAGTATATAATTAACATGACAGGCTACCAGCCAGTTGTTGTCAACTACACTCAGCAATGCATAGAGTAAGAGAAAGGCATACACCACTCCCAGGATGGCATCAGGGAAGCAGAAAAACCGGTAACAGGAGAAATTGAAGTAAAACTTTAAAAAAAAAAACACCTAAGTGTACAACTTAACTGAGAAACACTGAAGGTTCTTTCAGGCATCAAAACCTAATAAATATCTTCTTTTTTTGTCCTTTTTTTTGTGAGTGGGAAGGTAGACTTTTATTTCCATCAGCAAAGAAAAATTCTATTATCCCTGCATTGGTGCAATGCCTCTTGAGTGAGTACAGGTGAATTGGCATAAGGGGCCTTATTCTGATATTGCACATTGCACATAAACATGGAAATATGTATCCAGCGATGTAAATTTTACAGTACTATCAGCTATGGTCAAATTAAAGATTACTTTAGTATAGCTATCTCAGAAGTGGTGCAGTGGGCATAGAGTTAAAATGCAATTGAAAACCAACCATGAGCATTATTTTTGTGGCAGATCACCTGAGACAGGCCAAATGCTGCACCCTCATTATGCTGGGGCAATTTGCACCACTTACTCAAATGAATTCATTTCTTTTAAATGTGTATTAATTTTGTTTTCTTAATAAGAAACAGTGCTCCCAGGGGAAAGTCTCTGGTTAAAAAACAATATCTTATGGCATTGTTATCAACTTAAAGACCAAATTTCTTTGAGGTATCTACAGATAAGCAAAAAAACCCAGACACATCTCTCAGCTTTTTCTTGGAAAATAAAAATGATGGTTACCCAACTATCTTGACATAAACATTCAGCACAACTGCACCAGAGCTTATTTGTTCATCTAAGGGTTGAATATGTGTCACAGCCCAGCCCCAAAGAGGCTCCTGTCCCCCACCCTGCCAAGGTACTCCTTCACTCCTCCTCCCCAGGACTAGGGCTGGAGCTCGGGGACACAAACCAGTTATTGGGGATAGCAAAATGAGATGCCACTGCAAACAGAGAGAACCAAGGGTGACTAAATAAGGTCTGGCTGGCTAAGATAGGTAACCGATTTTGCATGGCATGAATATCTCTCAGAGCTCGTTAAGTGCAAATATGCCCAAAAGAATGAACCTCCCCTATGAGACATATTTTAAATCAGGAATCCTAGGGTGCAGTAACGCATGATATTCCTTAAGGCAGTCAAAAAGAAGAATCTGCATGAAAACAAGAAAATATCTTAAGCATCTCTGCATTATGCAGACATATATTCTTGTACTGTGGGATTATGCACAAGTAAATGTACAGAGCCTCTCCTATTGATGTTGGTGGAATTTGCTTGATTAACACTCCACAGTCCAGGTGGAAATCAAACCCTATGGCAGCTTCATCTTGAATAAGAAGAGAAAGTGCAACCCAGTGACTTTTTGGAAGAGATCTCACAGCTGAGCAAGGGCTCTGCATATACAGACTGTAAAGTTACTCTGTCGTGCTCATCTAACATACAAATAGGGATTACAATGCGTAAAATCTAATATTAACCTCATAACACCTTGACATGTTCTCTGTCCTGCACATGAGCCAGCCAGCTTGCACACTTCACATATGATCTGGAGCTGGACAGGCAGCACTGGAGCAGCTGCCCTGAGCTCTACACAGGAGAGCTCAGGGCCAGCACAAACATCCTGTAGAGCTCTGAGGGGCACCAGTGGCAGGGAAACATGGGCAGACCCTTCTTCTGGAATCCTAAACTCAGAGGACTTTGGCTTCTGCCTTTGTAAACAAATTCCTTTCCATTTTACTATGTGAGTAGCTCGGTCAGGCATATATGGCTATTGGCAGGTATTCTGTCACTGCACAACATGGCCAGCTGGGTTTTATTTTTTTTTTAAGAAATACATTTTCTTCGTTTTGTATGTCATTAGCTTTTTAATCCATTAAGGAAAGCGATGTGGAAACTCTCACACTGTAGACAGACTCTGGAGAACATATATGGTCTGTGACAGAAAACTTAGTGTAGAAGATAAGGAAAGTCTGTATTTTTGGTTAAATAAAGGGATCTGGAAGAGCCAGTCCTACAGTGGTGCTGAAGCAGCCCTCTTCCAGCCACCTGAAAGTGTGAGCATGCCACACACATCAAAACACAGTGACATTCAGCAGGAGTCCTACAGAGATATTTTTGCTTAAACTCACCTAGATCTCAAGCTCATGGCATTATAAAGATTTTCTGGACTCTCTGCAACTCCTCTCATTCTCAGAAATTACATTTAAAAATTTAAATAAATTAAAACAAACAAACAAAAAAACTTCAGCCCAGGCCTCTGCCCAAAATGTTGCCTTGAAAGCACCAAGATATTCCCAGCAGGATGGTGCTTTCAGGGTGAGCGCTGTACGGACTGGAGTCATGCAGAGGTGGCAGAGATCACTTGGAAAAATCCAAAGGTGTAGTTGGATTTCTGTAGAGAAAGGTCTGATGTGCAATCACTGACCTTGAAAAAGACTTAGGGGTCTAATAAGTCCACATGAGAAGAACCATATTCCACAGCCCTGCAAAAGTTACTGAGAAAGAATGAAAAATGAGAGGAAAGATCAAGCTGCTTTTCAGTTGTGCCCTCAAATAAAATAAGATTCTTAATCATGCCGTCATGAAGTCCCTGCTTCAGCCAAAAAGGTTTCTCTCTATCAGAGACCTGCTACCCACCATTTTATTCTTTCTTTGTGTTTGTTTTTGTTTTTGTTTTTTGGTTTTTTGTGGTTTTTGTGAGTTCTTATTTTAACCTCAGATTCAACAATCGGCATTAAGAAGTCGGCATTTGCTCCTATCACCCCAGAGAGGCAGGGAAGATACAATTGTATATATGCAAAATAGGTATGAACTCTGATAACAATTCTTTGCCTGTAGGCAAAAATTGACTTTTTAAATGGCAGCCACTATAATAATGTTAGCCTAAGACCCACTCTTGCAGGATTTTCCTCTACTTAGTAAAAACAAGGTACATGCTGATAGGAAAAGGAAAGAGTTTGGGTACTGAAAATACAGGGAATGTTTTACTGGGAATGGGGGGAAACAAAATTGTATAATAATAGTAAAAGGTCTGTCCCACTGAACTACAAATACAACTGCTGTACCAGCATGAAGTGGAAAGTCTGTAGCCAGAGACAAGAAGGGCGGCCAAAAACTGCCCCTAAAGCTTGCTAGTCTCAAACAGTAGCACCTGAAAAAGCCTTGGGATGCCTTCTCCACACAGCTTATCCTTTTGAAAAACTGCCTACAGAGGGCCTACAGAGGAAGGGTCTAAAGCAGTGGTCTATGGGTTGAGTGGTAAATGATGTCTACTCTACATTTTTCTTCCTTACGATTACCAACAGAAATGTATTTCTGCACAAGAGAAAGTGCAAGAAAAAGGTTTCCTTTCTAGGCACACCTGAGGTGTGATCCGAAAAATCCAGCTCCTCAGGGGAGCTCTGGGGGACCTGGGATGCCCTGGTGCCACCCGTGTGCCTGAACTGCCCCAGCAGCTACAGGGAGCAGTGCCAAGGCCACCCAGCCCCAGTGTGACCAGCCACTCCACCAGGCACTGGCCCTGGCAGGTTCTGGGGCACATCCCAGGGAGAGGCGTGCAGGCAGCGTGGCACACACAACAGTTGAATCTTTGCAGCTAGATGAGCATCAATTATGCATTGTATCAAAATCCAAATGCTAGAGCATGAAGCAGGCAATTCAAAGAAACAGCATGAACAAAGCAAATGCCAAAGAAATGAAAAATATGTCCAAAACTGTGACAGAGCACTCGGCTACTTTTCATGTAACATCATCAATCATCTCTCATCGAAGATTTCAAATACTTGGGAAGAGATTACAAAAGATTCAAAGATACAATATTTGTATTTTGAATGTTAATTTGACACAAAGGAGTGTGCATGAGGGAATGTTTATAATCAGCACTCCAATAAACTCACAAATGACTCTAGTATTTTATAAGCTTGTTAGAAACAAATCACTCCCTCAGCTTATATTTACTTACTGATGAATAATAAAAGGCCTCAATACACAAGGAGTAAATTCGAAATGTTTTCCTCTTGTTTTATCTTCTATGACAATACTGGAACCCTCTCGTTCAGGCTGTGATTCCCAAACATGTTTCTCCTGGTTTTATGGCTAAATATTGATTTCTCTGTACAAGCAGAAGCAGCTTTGAACCTTGGTTCCTGCCTCCATCCCCTGTGTAAAACAGATGCCCTGGTCTGGAGCTGAGCAGCAGTGGCTGGCCCTGCCTGCTGCCCTGGTGCTGCCTGGAGGGGTGGGGAAGGGAGCACGTCCAGCTCTGCCAATTTACGCAGCAGTGGAGGTGCAGTCCGAGCACTCAGCCTGAGGAGGAAGAGGAGAAGATATGCACGCCTTGCACACCTCCTGGAGCAAAGCACAGGACAGTCAAGCAAAACAGTATAAAAAGGGACTTTGCAATACTCATGAACTGCAACAGTCCCAAACAAACACAGCAACTGCTTCAGTTGGTCTGCAAAGGCCTGGGTGAGGTGTCAGTACCATGCAGGTTTCTGTGACACCCAAATACCCTGCACACCATTGGTGCAACCGCCCAGTCATTGACCACAGCTGAGAAACCCCTTTAGCCTGTTTAAAACCACCAGGCTGCTTTAATGCAGTACAAATCATGCTTCAGCAGACAACATAACACCTACACCTTCCAAATGCTATTAGTTATACACCAGCTCAGACCAATAATGCTCTAGATGCAAGCACAGGAGAGCAGTGCTAGCCATCAAGCCCTGGCAGTAGCTGTGCCGTGGTACCCACGTGTGCCATGAGAGCTGGATTTCAGAAGTAATTGCTGCATGGGCCAGCGTGCTGGATTCATAAGTGGTAAGTAGCACAAATGGAGGGAAACCAAAGTTGGCAGAACAAAGCCTCATTTTTCTAATGTAACTAAGTGCTGAACGTGGTAATGGGAATTGTGGGGATACTTGTCTTTATGCTCTTATTTACCCAATAGAAATAATACAGGGATATTCTAATGCAGATTTTTACTTAATGTACAGTTAAGCATTACACAAACATTTTATTGTGGTCTGTAAAGATGATCTATTTAGAGTAGCTGAAAAAAATCAAACACTGCATTTAAGCATAAGTGCTTCTGGTAGACACACAAACACAGAGCAACTTTGCAAAGTAAATGTAACACAAGCTTTTGTTTTAGATGGCCCTGTTGATTCATGCATAGGCATCAAACACATCTTCACCACCCCTTAAAGACAAATCAAACTCTGCCATGGACCAAGCTGGCTGGACACACAGCATCTTTGTAATTGCATTAAGAAGCTGAAGTGAATAAACGCAGCCAGGCCTGCTCACAGCCCTGGCACTCACTGGTGCTGCAGAGTGTGAGGTGTGCGCTTGAGGCAGTTTCTGGAACATGCCTGGTGCTGGGACTGGCCTGGTGGTCTTCACAGGGAGCTGGGAATCACTGCAGCACTGTCATACATAACAAAGCTTGCACAGCCCCTATTATTAACCATGATTCAGGTGTGCATTGAGCTGATTAAGCAATTAGTCATTACAGACATAAAGCTTAGGATTCACATTTCCAGAGTACATTACATGTTTTTATTTCTAAAATTGTTAATGGCAGAGCCATGAGAATAAAATTATTTTTTCACCCGTGAACAAGCCATAAAACATTGTACAGGAATTTACTAAGAAGTGTAACACTGACAAGCAATACACTTTCAAAATAAATCTCAGGGCTCCAAAACCATGGCCACATGGCACTGCCACGGCAATCCTCCTCAGGGACAGAAACCACATGGCAGGGAGCTCAGCTCCCTCACCTGCCACTCTGGCCAGCAGCTGGAGCAAAGGGAAGGCTGCAGATGGAGCATCCCAGAGATGCTCCACGGTGTGGGTGAGAGTCTGATGGAGGCAGACCAGGCAAAGGAAAGTGGAACACGGCTGTCCCACAGCAATGCTGCTGCCATCCTGTCACTTCCATGCCACTCCTATGGGCCACTCACTGCCCTTGCCACCCTCGCTGCCTGTAACACAGTGCCTCCAGCAGCACAGGGTGAGGTGCAGTGCTCTCAGGCACGGCTCTGTTTTAAAAGCAGTGCTGGTGTCTGAAACCCCAACCACTTAAACCCGTTGCAAAGTTTATAGTTTGTGCGCAGGTATCTCTACAAGGCTGAGTGTAAAGACCCCCAAACCATCAGGCAAGGGGGTCTCCTCAGCCTCTGTTCTTCATCCCCAGGTGGTGCAGAGGAGTAGGGAGGCACAACATCCTCGGGGGAGAATTCCTTATACATTGTTCCAACATCAGCACTTCAGCCCCGAGAGAGAACAGTGACTAATCCCCAACCACTCAATAAACTTCATGCTAATGGATGCCAGGAAAAAACATACAATTTCTCAGAAAGGAAGATAATTACTGAGGGCATGTGAAATGCTAGAAATGCAGGAAGCAAACAGCTGAAGGAAAACCCATGTAGGACATGTCAGGGTTTCACAACAAAAATGCTGTCAACGTTCCACGGCGTGTGTCAGGAGCCTCAGTGCTCTTCAGTCTGAAGTCACTTGGATTTTCCCTATGGCCAGGGGCTGCAATTTTAACTCTCTAGATCCATCTTTGATGTTATTGAAACAGAGACATGAATTTGAAAAGGAAAGAAGTCATGTCATGAAGAAAACAGGAAAAATACGCTTTCTGGGGGGGAAGGGTCACAGCTGTCTAAATGACAGAGTACAAAAACTACACTGCTCTCCATTTTTCCAGAAGTGTCCCAAGTACAGTGCCCTCTAGGATTTTCCTTTGAGTTATCCATTTATTTTTGAAAAGCTTTTCTGGAGAAAATAAGCTCTCCTTATTTCCAGGAATAAAAACAAAACAACCCATCCTCAGACAGCTGGCAGGACAGGCAGGCCACAGCCCAGGCTTGCTCTGGGGCTGCCCCCTCTGTCTCCATGCCTGGCAGGTGTCTCTGAGGAGGGGAGCACACCAGCTGCTCTCAGCCGTGATTGAAGCCAGGCACCTCAGGCATGAGTGGTGACAATCCCAGGGCTTTCTGGCGGGGACTTTCCTGTGCCCAGCACCGTTGGCAGTGCTGTGCCACCCCACTGCCTGCACAGAGAGCATGGGCCAACCCCAGCCCAGGCACTGGGCCCTGGATCACAGAGCGACGCGATGGCAACTTCTCCAGGGTGGCAAAACCTACAACAACACTTATGCCGTTACTGAGAGGAGCTGAAGCCTGCCTGTACCATTCCTGCTACCCACAAGTGAAGTCAGAGAAAAGAATTTCTCACGAATCCTAGTCCTTGTGTCCCAAGTTGTCCAGCTGTCCAGTGGCACGTTCCCTGCCGGCAGCTGCCAGCCCAGGCAGGGCAGGCGGGCCCTGTGCCCGCGTCTGACATTGGGAACAGCGTCTGAGCACGGCACCCAGCACGGTGTCTTCACTCACATGTGCTGAGTTGCAGTAACTGGGGAGAATTTTAAATGCTTTCATCCCACCATTTGGTTTCCTTTTGCTGTTCAAAGCAGAGGAAGTATTTATCAATAAAGATTTTAAAAAGAATTAATTATCACCATCATCAAGTCAAGCTCCCTGGCGCCTCGCTGTCCAGCACCTGCCCGAGTCCTCTCCCCTTTCAGTGAAGGATCTACCATCTCTGCACCATCCTTGTGCTTTGGAGCTCTAAAGCACTATTAAAATCAATTCACTTGGTGTCAAAAGCTCTCTTTCTTCTTGTACCCACCAGTACAGCTGTAATATTCATCAGATTTTTACCACCAGGATTAATGTTATAAAATGTCACTTGCTACAGTAAAATTTATCAACATTATTATATACCATAGAAACTGCCACCACAGACAAATGCACTACATTAAAATTTTGTCTAGAGCTCCCTAGAGGAAACATTTGCTGCAATTTGTGTAACAGTTTATATATTTATGCTATTTAATGGTACAAAGCAATAATTATGACTTCATTCACTGATAAGCAACAGCATTATATAAATCAGATGCGGATTTAGAACATGCCAGCTTTGTCACTGGCCTACTACTTGTAAATTATGTTGCTGTTAAAAAAAAAAATCTAAGCAAATATGAGTTAGCAGCAGGAAGCTAATAATGTGCCTCCAGCTGTTCCAGTTAACCTGCAAATGTGGCCATCTGCACCTCAGGAGAAAAAGAAAAGGAGAGATAGAGGGAGGGAGGAAAAGGAGAGAGAAGCTCCCACCAACGCCAGCACAAAGCCTAGGCCCTGAGCAGTAGGAATGACCTTGCTCCTCATGACCAGACAAGCACATATTTAAAATCAGAAAAGTTACCAAAGAATAAAGGACCTTTTCTCCCCTAGACCCACAGGAAAAAAAAAAATAAAAAAAGAGAAAAAAAATCCTTTCCATTGCCTTTTTTCTAGAACAGGCTGTCTTTCACATCTGAGGTTATTATTTACTGCATTGCAGGTCTATCCAATGAACAGGTTTTTCTTAAAACTTCTGCCTTTCATTTCTACTTTTTAACACCTCTTCACAGACCCATCTTGTATTATTTTTTTTTTTAAATGGTGGTCATTGTAATAGATTTATTCCTGCTTCAGACAATTTAAAATGGATCTGCAGGGCACAAAGGCTGAACTATCAAACAAGACCGAAATTCTCAGATAGAAAGTCACAGATCTTGCAGTGCACAGCAGCTTCACTCCTACCTTTGGGTTCACGGGGATGAGGTGTCCTTAGGACATGCGAGCAGTGTTTGCTCAAAGATTATTTTACAAGAGACTTCTGTGGAATCTGGGTCACAAGGAACTGACACAAAATATTCCCTTTGACATTCACCCACACACAGAAGAGGCAGTGGCTGAAAGTGCAGGTCCTGTACATTGTTACACTTTGGTAATCCAACAGCAGTTTAATACTAACAATTCTCCAAGATCCGTGTTAGCAAGGGCTCCTAGAAAAGGATGGTGAGGGTCTCAAAGGATATTTTAATTTCTTTTTAAAGGTCTGACTCTGTAAAATAATGAACTTAATTCCTGTGAAGGGCATGAGGTCAGAGGGATCAGCACACCTCTCCAGACCTGCACCACTCTGCCTCACCCTCACTCTTACACAGCATCTTTATACTGCCAATCCACCCCCAGCACCCCAAAAATGCCTTGTTGTGGAACAGGTTATCGAAGCTGCCATTGACCTTGAGATGCTCAAATACACACAGGATTATCATCACTCTTACAGTTAAAAAAATTCTCATCTTGCCTCTTCCAAAATGAAGCAATCCAGTTTGTTTCTGTGTTTTAGGTGCACATCTGTTTGCACCACTCCAAGTGTCATAGTTTTGATATAACTCTTAAAGTACTGAAAGTGCCCAATATTGAGCCTTGTGAACCCTGATCACAACGGTGGGCAGCATGAGCTCCTCAGAGCACATCACAGTCACAGAACAGGGGATCTATACCTGAGCAGTGTTGTATGGACCTGACTGCTACTATTGCATTTTCACCAAGGAAACGTGATTTATCTTCATTCCTATTTTTGTAACTGTAACTCCTTCCAATGCTAACTGCATTTACAGAGATTTGTAATTTGCTTGAAAGATTAACTTGGGCATACATAATTTCAAAGAAACAAAACCAATTTTGTTTCTTGAAAATACTGAATTTACTTTAAACTGGTTTGGTGTGATAATGTTGGGGCACGTGTCTGTTTTTAAAGCCATCTTTAATGTTTTTCTCTATTTAAGAGTTTTGTGGCCCTATGTTGTTTAACACTTTCAGATTAAATACCTTCCCTGATGGTACATGCAGTCAGGAACTGATCTTTTCCAAACATTTACACTACATTTAGGGGATGTTGGTGGATATGATAAAACACTGTGATTTGCAGTAGGTTAAAGAACCAATAGTTGCATGCTGACTGAGTAAGTTACCAACATTTACCCTCTGAACTGAATTAACCAAAGTACCAGCAGTGTGATCAGTCTGGTTAGGGAAAGGCATGAGGAATCTCTCCAGAGGAAAATAATCCTTCCAGGTAAACCTGTAACTTCATCTGGCCTTTCTAAAATTAATTTAATCTAGAAATTGCCACATCTTTGAAAGCAGCTGGAGTGATGCTCTACTTTTCAATATCAGAATATTCATAACAGCGAACAACATATACAAATTCTTCAAGTGTCATTGAATATCCGAACATAGTGGGATATTTTGTGCACATAGCACAGTTCTGGTGTTGTCCATTTAATTACACCAAACCTCAGTTTAGTCCACTGGTGTCTTCAGAGGTAGCAAGCAAAGCTGGTCAACATCTACATCAAAATAATCTCTGGCCATGTGCCCCTGAGTCTTCATCAAGATTGCCAGGTAATGTTGCACAAACTGTACATGTCTGCATGTGTGGAGTTCCCAGGTGCTTTAGCTCACAAGGTCTGACTGCTCCTCTCTGATGGGAATCCATGTGTCTATTTCCTGTCCCTACCTGTTCACTGCTGAAAACAGCACCAAAAAAGAGATCCTAGATATATGCAAATGACCCATAATCCTCTTTTATAAAAAAAAACCTTCACATTGCCTTAATGAACTAGGAGGGGTAGTGTCAGATGGATTCTCATGTGAGCATGAATAACAGAAAAGAGAAGCAGATGGAAAGGGGCATAAACAGCTTTTTTTAAACTCGTTAATAAAAATATTGTTAAAACACCTTGCTTTAAAATATAAACCTAGATATTTGGTTTGTTTCATTTTGCCAGAACAATTCTGTTCCCTTCTGGCACTAAGATGACAGCAGAGAACCCTGTGCCAGTGAGCAGCGCACATCCTTGGAGATGCTCACCAGCATGCAATGCCCTGCTGGCCTCTCCTCAGCCACGGGAAATCTCCCTGCTATTTCTCAACTCTCATTCCCGACACTCCACAGAGTTTCACATAGCACACTGAGATGCCAATGAACAACTCGAGTAAACTCTCCAACTTAGCAAGAAAAAGTGGGGGTGGGAAAATTTAACTCCCAAGGAGACAGTGTGAAAAGGTCAAAAGACATGGTCAAATGGAAGTCTTTCCAATAGCTCCATGGTGCCACAAGCAATCACACAACACATTTACATCATGGAGGTGAAAAAATCTAAATGTTTCTCACACTCATAAAAAACAGCACACGTCTGCAAAATGGTTTTTTGGGGCAATATAGTTAAGGGGGAAATGGTTACAAGCTCATACAAATAATGCTGTGACATTTCTGTTCCCTCCTTATTGACCTGAACAATCTGATCCAGAATTGTTATGCAAGTGGCAGAAATGCAGAATGAATTTTTAATAGCCCTATGTGTGAAAGAGAACAAAATTTCATAAAGGATGTTAAAGCCGTTTCCATAATGCTGGCTTATGTAGCTCTCCACAAAAATAGGCACTCTCAACTACAACAGTTAATCCTTAGGATTTACAACACATCATAACTCATTTCTGCTGTACAGAGGAATCCATCTCTCAAATGCAAGTGATCTTGCAATCACAGATGAACTCCAGTACTTAAGTACGATGGGATATGTTTCACAGTGTCAGCCCTAATTTTCAGCCTTGACTTTGATTTCCCCTGCCTTGGTGGGTTCCAGGAAGACCCTCAGCGTTACTCTAATGTAGCTTTTTTGTGGTTTTAATATGAATATTGTGTCAAGAAGCTGAGATATTAAGAATGACAATACATTATTATTGCAGCAGGGAAATCTCCAGAGTCCTAGAAGTAGGATTTTGAAAACCACAGTAAAAAATCAATAGCAATCCACAAGAATTCATAAAGGAAATGTGTCAGTCAGCACCTCTGAATACAAATCTTAAATTTTAGCCTAAGCAGGCTGGACAAATACAAGTCATTTAAGGCAGAGGAGATGAACGTGCCCCAGCTTTTCAGGCTGCAGGAGGGAGCCTGTCTTGCTTGGCTGGCCCAGGAGTGCCTGAGATGCCCTTGCCCTTCTCTGCTGGAGTCCCGAGGCCAGCCCCAGCCCCAGCCTGCCTGAGCCAGCGTGTCCCTGGTGGTTGCACGGACAAGGAAGATGCTGCATCCCTGACACTGCCTGCACCCAGGCTCCTCCCTCAAAAGCAACCATCCAACAGGATGTAGGAAAAAAACAGCTCATCTGTACTCCCTGATAATTGTGATAATGAAAAGAAATGCCAAGAACTGAACATACAGACCTTTGATGAATTCACAGCCAGACATCTGCTTCCAAGGTAGTTGGCCCGTGAGCTACTTCCAGCAACAGGACTTAGTATTGCTTGGGTTTGATTTACATAATCAAAAGTACCCACAAAATCAATTAAATAAACACTTCATTTGTATATAGCTAACTATGTATTAATAAAGTGTTATCAAAGCTTCTTAGTGCTTCTCTCAGGAAGAAGCCTGTTTAACTAGCATGGAAAATAGAAGGTATCACATACAGAAATGTCCATAAGGCAAATGCAAACGGACGGCCTTTGCCATCTCAAATGTTGCCCAGGGACTAGGTACATCTGAACAGGGCTTATTCTCATCATTCAGATCACTTGCCACACTCTGACTTTGAAAGAAGTTTTTGAAAGAAAAAACAACCTGCAAGGTGCTAAAGATGAATGGTCTTGTTCTCTTCAGTAAGAGTTCGTAGCGGTGCTCAGAAGGAGAAAAAGTCTTTCTCTGGACCTCACTCTCCTGTACAATTTGCACAACAGAAAAGCTGGGTTTGATTCACAAAAGAGGTGAAGTTATAAGCAGAGGAAGCACACAAAGATTTGAGTCCAAATCCAGTAAAAGATGTTAAGAGTTGGTTAGATGCTCTCAGTACCTTCCTACAATCTCTGCAGCCTGTGTGCTTTCCCACTGCTACTCAAAAACACCTTTAAAAATAACTGCTACAATTTTGGAGGGGAAAGGCCAGAGGACGTAGCTCTGATGGTGGTCCACAGGTTTTAGTTCCTACTCAGGAGACTTCACAACTGTTTTTAAATGGAAGTACATAGTGTTCCCTGGCTGAGTGACACAGAAGCACTGCCTAATGGCCAAGGAGGATCTGCTGGGAATGGCACTGAGGACTTCCACAAAGCCCAGGGGCTCCAACTTCAGCAGCTTTTCTAGTCAAGGCCATGAGAAATGCTGCTAAAAACTGCAGCAGTCATTCAGGGCAACCATGAGATGTGGTTCACTGTACATGTGCTATCTATTATGCATACTATTTATTAATTTATGTAGATTGGTAGACTGCATGACCAAAAACATGCCATCAGCAATGATGGGCATCCAAGCCTGCAGTAAAGGCTTCATCCAAAATTAGTTTCAGTCATTGAAAGATTTTTTTATTTTTTTTTTACTGCTTAGAGGGAATATTGGTTTAGGATCTGATAGCACCGAGAGGAGCTGCTTTTCCTGCACTAGTCATAGTCACAGGTAAAGCAGGGAGACAAATCAATTTAGAGAGCCCTATTGATACTTGATTTGATAGATCTTAACAGCAGAACTCTCTGAAGGATGATGTCACCATATTGCAAAATTATTTAAGCTTACAGTCCCTGTTCTACTGCATGTCCCAGCCCAAAGTGAAAGGATCAGATCTCCACAGCCAGGGTAGAAACCTTTACTGTGCACACTGGTACTGATGCACAAGGGCAAATGTTGTGAAAGCTTTTTATAAGGTTTTGTTTTTGAGCTTAAAAAGTCAAATAACACCACAAACCCACTGACAGATAAAAACAAACCTGGCACATAATGCTGCTTACCTGTGCTTTCTTCACACCTTGTACCTATTTATTCCCACGACAGCAGCACCCACTTCGACAATATGGGTTTTTCTTTCTTTCATCAGAGCAAATTAGGAATAACCTCACCAAAGCCAACACTACTATACTGATGAAAAAATTAATCAGCAATGAACTCACACCCTGGGATTTTCTCAAAAATTTTACAGATCTGTTAGTACTGGATTCTCATTCTGCCCTAGTTACCAGATGCGAATTGGAAGGGCATTGAAAGGACAATAGATGTGCTGATATTTCCTAACTAAAGTTATAACATATTCTGACAAAAGTAGCATTCATTCCTAAGATACATCAAAACAAAAACAAAACCTCTTGAATCTGAATTCGATTTTTTTTTTCTCAATTGCCTCGTTTTCTTTCTTTATCTCCCACAGCTGAGTTCCCAAATGCAGGATGTTCATTGTCAATAAACACTGTGCAAATACAGGCAAATAAAGGGGATCAGCAGAATGAGCTGCTTGCAATTACTGCCTTATCCACGAGAGAGCACAGTAACCTGAGCACATCCCCAGCCTTTAGTAAGTGCCTCGTCTACGTACACAGCACTGTATAACTCAAAAATTATAATTAAAATGTCTTAGCTCCTGTATTTATAGTAACATTTAAACTACTGTGCTTTCTTGAAGTCAGAGTCATTTACTTGAGAACAGCACACTTTACGGTGAACAGATCTTTGAAACTATACCATGGGGATATGGCACAGCCACATGTAACTCAATATATGTCAACAGCTGTAAAAATATTGGTAGGAGAAGGGAAGGAAAAGCCATGAGCACAGATCAAGTGCCCTGTCTCTCACATCTGACTGTTTTCAGATTCTCACTCACTCCTCTCCTCCCCGCCCCCCCCAAATAATTGGGCAATTTCGGTGCAAGCTGTCATAAAAGCCAAGGCTTCTTTGAGGTTGAATGATCAAAAAGGTTATAAATGAAAATGATTTCAATGTTGGAGGCCTAGTGAGTGACCAAGGCACTTTCTGTAGCAGAAGGGTTTGTTCTAATCTTACCAACTGCACGCTTTCGTCAGAGCATATTCCTAGGGAGTTCACAGCTCCCCAGGGCGAAGCTACAGTAAATTCTGACTAATCCCCTCTGCATACAAATGAGCCCCTGGTAAGAGAAACTGCAGGGTGAGGCAGCTTATACACAGCACTGATTCTTCAGGTCTGCACCTTCAGAAAAAGCAAACAAAATGGCACTATATTTTTTTTTTTCTTCAATGGGACAAGCTTTCTGAAAAATAAAGCCTTAAATCCTAAAATGCAGGACAAGCTGAGGAAAAAAGGAGGGAGTGAAGAGAAAAAAGAGTGTCCCTCCTCTCCTGTGCCCAGGCAGTGGGATAACAGACAGTATCACCCCTTTAAAAAATTAATGAATTTAAACTTCTCCTTTATTAAGGGAGCAGTAGTTTTGAACTAAAATTTCATGTAAAAGGAACATGGCACAAGATAAAATATTTACTAGCCTATTATGAAATAGCAGGATCAAAACCTGCACTTCCATTGGTTGGCATCACTGTATCGAAATACTATAGTGCACCAAGTCATTTATATTCATTCCCTGGCATTTCAGGGGATCTTTAAATGTTAAATTCTGCACCTATTGCTGCTTTAAAAGTCTTAAGCATTTCTCAGTGCAAGATGTGATTAATTTTTCCAGCTGCGCGTTACTTAATCACAGAGCATATATTTGGTATAATTATTAACTCTTGACAACATGGGATGCTCCTGCTTCACAGAATTCCTGGGAAGCAGCTGGGTGTACAGCAGTGAGAATGGCTGGTGATGTTGGCAGTACCTACCTGGCAGAGCTGAGGAACAGAAGAGGAAGAGGCTGCAGAGTCATCCTCTCTAGATGTGGGAGCACCCTGCTCTGCCAGGGGCATGGCAAGAGATTTGGGCACTCAGCACCCTTTGGGATATAACGCAGAGAGCTCTCTGTAAGAATCACATGGAGCTCTTCTCTCTGCAGACCCGCAGAAAGTTGCCTTTGTTTAGGATATGTACAGAGCCTGGGATGTTTACACCCTGCAGCCATTTAAATACAGCTCAACACACAAACCATCCCAATACCTTGCATATGGTTTAATATGATGCAATTTTCATGTATTCACATCAGTTAAGGGGTCAAGATGTACACAGATTCCATTTTATAATCTCAAATTTGGTGTTTCTTGGAGATGATTCTGAAAGCTATAAAAGTATTTAAATACTCTACAATTCAACCTTAAAAGTTCTGGTTCAGATTCCTCCTTAACATTAAGCTTCTAAGCTAATAATTTTCTAATGATGTTTTGTGCTTAAAATTGTTCATTTGAACCTTGCAGCTTACCCTAAAACTTATTAACTAAAGTAAATGCTCTTATACAGTGTTGGGGTATTAAGAAATAATCTAATCAACCAAACCCAAAATGTTGGCTGAGGAAACACTGCTGAATAGCCAATCCAACAGAGCCTTAACATGCCACAGGGATGGATCTGCACCAAGCCTCCACTCTGCTTCACAGCCAGCACAGCCCTTGGAGAGCGTGTGAGCAGCAGGCACTGCAAACCCAGCACCTCTTTCCAGCTGCGCTCCCGTCTGCCCTGGAGGGGAGGATGGGGGGGCTTGCAGATAAACCCCTCCCGAGCTCCAGGGCTTCTGATATGTCCCACACACCTTCCCAACCTGTCCCTACCTTTTTGATAGTGGGAGGCTGCCAGAAAGAAATCTTGCTGTAGTTAAAAAAATAAAAACAAAAAAACAAAATCCCAGCCAAACCACAAACAAAAACCCCACAAAACATTTTAAAGTAGCAGCACTCCCGTTTACTTGCCACAAGACAATATTATGTGTTTTGCACTCTGCTTCAGCCATAAGGAATTGCAGTCTATAAAAGGCACCACTGCACTGAAGGGGGGACTCTGTACCACTCCATGGAAAAGAAGTCTCCCATCGCAATCAGGAAAGTGTGTTATAGGGATGACCTTCTGACACAAAGCACAAATCTATCAGTTTGCCACTTTTACATGCTTCTGGTATTTATCTCTTCTGCACTCCCAACTCGTCTTTTAATTAGACAAACTCTCATGAAAGTCAACAAGAGTTTTGTCTTACTGAGAGCTGGGTTGGAACATAATTGGATCACAATTCCAGGGGTGACAATGAATAAAATGAAGTTCTAGATAGGCACCAAAAGTGCAGAATCTTTGTAGTTTTAAAATTAAGTATTCTGGGGGGAGGGCTGCAGCCGAGACTTCACCATCTCCCCCAGGAGGAAATGCTCAGCTCTTCCATCTGCAAATCCAAAGGCACCACTGCAGATACCAAGGTGTGCCAGCACCCAGACCCAGGAGCCCGAAAGGGATGAAGAACAATAGTTATTCAATGGCATAATTGATGACACATCATTATGCTCAGCAGCAATTCTGACATACTGCTGAAATTTCCAGACAAATAAGCAGAGATCAGTTTCATACCACGCCTACAAAATATGGACAGGTATAATGTTTAAAGGAGAAGCTAATGCTAACACATAAGGTGTAAAGGAGAGTTCCTTTTTTTCTTTCTGTTTCTGAAGTAGAATAAGGACCAAATAATGGAACAGCCTAGAAGACAATGTCAAAGTGTGGCAGCTTTAGCCAAGAGTGTTCCAACACGAGGCTAAGAAACAAAGCTGCTGTGGAACAGAACTGTACAGCAGCAAACACTACACAGTACACACTACAACTGTGCTTTGCAAGAATATACATATTTAAAATCCTGATGAAATAAATAAGGCTTCTAAGTGACCTGTATGGTGAGTTTTCCTTTAAAAAGCCAGGAGCAACTGAAAGCCAAGTTCTTGCTGCCGAATTCCTGGACACAGTTTCCAACTATTCCAATCAAGCAGCTCTGTGGTTGGGCTGGGATTTCAAACTTGCCACAGTATGAAGTCCAGTTTGGGCTATATTCCCTTCCCTCTCTCAGCTTGATGAAGACTTCCCCACAAAATCAAAAGGCTTACTGTCAAGTTTTCGATTGGTCTGGGCTTCATGCTATCATATGTGTGGTGATGGCAAGGAATATGAATGCGGCTCTGGCTCCACCATGGGGCCTTGAGGTTTCGTCCAATTCATCCAGGGACCTTATGAAAGTAGAGCGGGTCTCTTTTCATGTATATTCCGACTGCTGAAATTCCCTAGATGCACTGCAGTGTGCAAACGCGGTGTAAAAAAGAACAATAGCTTGAGAAAAACTGAGGCAAGTCTACTGAGTATGCTTAAGATAAACCAGCCAGGCTAATGCAAAAAAAACCCTGACAGACACTCTTCTGCATTTATAGCTTAATGAAAATAAAACCTTTTAGAAGTGGAGAAAGCTTCTGCATTCTGGCAAATATAAAATTGCCATGTTAACTTATAAAAATTGATGTATGTCTCAAAAATGTAAATATGTAATATTCAGACCCTCATGTGTTCAGATGAGATTAGATAGCTAGAAATATTCCAAGCCTAATAAAAGAAAATAAAAACCCCAACAAAATTCATAAGAAACCTCCCTCCAAAATCTCAAACACATTAATTCTCTTTGTGCACTGATTCATTCACCTAAAACTGTCCATGTTAGGAAGTTAACAGAAAACTAAATCTCCTAATGATGCAGATTGCAGGATATCATTCCTAAAATGAATGAGAAAAGAAATCCTCAAAAGCTCAATCTATTACTTCAGTAACAGGTACTAAAAATGAAAAAAAAAAAAGCCTTTGAAATTTTTATTTTAAAGTTACTGTTATTGTTATTTGTTGCTTTGTTGTTGTTATTATAATACAATACCATGTTCCTTTCTGGAAGAGCTACAGAGTGGTAACAAGCTTCATTTCCACAAACTGGTATTGTAGGGTTCCTTAAAACACATTTTGGCTGCACTATGTATCACTTAATTTTCTTTCCATAAAACTTTGTAATATATGCATTTGTTGCAACTATGTTTACTAAGGACATTCATCAGACTGATTTCAAAATCACAAATAAAAAATAATAATATTTAGCACTTAATAACTTATATATTTAGCTTTTTACCAGTGCTCAATACGTTTTTATGACAACACTGGACTAGCTTAGTAACCTTGTTCTACAAACAGCAGGAAGTCTTGCTGGTCCTGTTTTTCAAGGGCTGGTAGAGGTGACTTACTTGACTCTACTAGAGGCCAAATGCACATATGTGCCCTGCATTCACCAAGGAGAGTTAACTGAGTTAACACTTATTCCACATAGACTCAGAAGTTCAACACACACATTTCCTATTTGCCACTGCTTGGTGATTCACAGCAATAGCCAAATGGAGAGCTTTCTCTTTGAGTTACTCCCCCTGTACTTAAGGGACGATTACTGAATTTGCATTAGCTCTAGTCTGCCACACAAGCAACAACAATCTTTTACTACTGTCAATATGAATAAATAATATGAAATAACAGGATCTATGTGAATGTGTACACAGTCCCATAGAGGAATATCACCTCCAAAGTGCATATATTAAGAACTATCACATTACAATGAGTTCATGAGTCAAATTTCAGATCTAAGGTCCCAAAAAAAATTACCATTTTGAATGTTCTGGGGAAATCACTGATTTGGTCCACCTGTACTCCTGGAGCACATTGTTTACTGTACACACCACAAACTGATCTCACTGGCCTTACTGTGCCTTTCAACTCACTACATAAATACATTTATATCCAAATTATCCCAATAAAATAATAGCTTTACACATGTTAATGCTGGATGCTGAAAAATGTTGGGTAGTTTGGGATAAGCAAAGAAACGAACCAGCCGCCGATAACATCAGCCTAATTAATTACTGATAGTTATTTTTTAGCTGAAGAATGCAAGTTCTTTATTTGACAATCCTTTCCCAAATGAGACTGTTACTTCAGTAACCAAGAAATTACCCAGAGTTGTCTTACTGCTTTCACTGGTATCATGATAAATCCTCACGGTATACTCTGCTTCCCACTCTGATCCTTTCCTTTCTGCCAAGCTGGAAATTCATTATGCACCATACATGAGAAAGCAAGCAAGAGGGCATACTTTCAAATTCATATCATACATATCTGATAAGAACTGAAACACTGTATCTGAACTCCAACAAATTATTCATACCACACACTATATACAGACAAAAGCCAGTATTTTAAACAAATATTTTTGAATATTTTATTTTAAATGAAACAGAGGTAAATCTGGCTTCAGCACTTGCAGGCAATACTGTGGGATAAACAGTTTATAAGTGAGGAGCAGGGACAGAGCAGTGGTAACTGTACAAGCAAATTAAATGAAAAATGTGTGCAAAACTCCTCAGAAGTCAAAGTATGTCAATGTGATATTATAATTAATTCACGTTTATCACTCCGTCTTTCGTGAATAACCTTCTTGCATTAAAAATTGAGAAGCCACTTGGAAGCTGGCCTGCATCAAGGACAAGCAGGCTACTGGTCATGGAAGTGGAGACCAAAAGGCACGGGTTCATTTATGCTACTGGGATGAGACATGGTCAAACAAAAGAGCTCGTGCAGAGAAGTAACAGAGCTGGTGTCAGGCTGAGCACCAGCACGGTGGGGAGCGCTGCAGTCCATGGGGCAGAGGGGTGGGCAGCTCACAGATCACCTGTGCTCATGAGATTCCTTGAACTTGTCATGCTAGTGGGGACCGCCTCTCCCACAGTAAAGAAACACTGGGAAATGGAGAAAAGGCCATGAAGATTTCTGTGCTGTAAATACCTCTCTGCTAACTGCAGATTTCAATGAGCACGTTCCCTCGGGAATCAGCTCTGCTTTGAGGTCAGCATCAGCAAAAAGCAATTGTGTGAGCTGGTCAGTCTCTCGCTCAGACATGCAACAGTTCAAGAATATTCATATTCTGTTTATTTTTTCAGGGAGAGAGACAAGTACAGAAAAAAACAGGATTATTTTTACAGTGTCACTGAGTAACAGCCTTTGACTGGACATGCCCCTTCTTGATCCTTGAAAATTGCCTCCCTACCTTCCCAAGTGTCAGGCTGTTGAGGCTGAAACCCACTGCACAACTGAGCTCCTGCCTATATTTGATTAATAACCAGATGCCTTATTCTAAAATACAACTTTTCTTTAAGTTACATCCTTTTCTTCAGTTTTCAGTTGGAAACTTGGCCTAAATGACAGCTGTGTAGGCCTCACCCCAGCTCGGCTCAGCAGGAGCTCTAATGTACTTCATTCTGGGGCTGGGAGCTGCTTTTAATCTATCAGCACGACTCCGCAGCTGCTGTAAGCTAGCTGAAAATTGTCTGCATACACAGGGTTTAAAATTTTGTAACCCTTTTGGTGCAACTTCTATTTAGGCAGGAACTCAGAAATGCAGCCACCAAGGTCTCTGGAGAGTTAAAGGAAAGCTCAAGACAACAGGCTGTGGGGCTTGGAAGGGTATGCCAGAAACCTCGGCACAGATTAGGAGTTTTCCTGAGTTCACAAGTTCAAATACCAATTTCCAGTAACTGTTTGAATGGATTTAGCCTTGCTGTAAGCTGACAATCAGACTACAAGCCAGGCAACTAAGTATTTCTGCTTTATGTTAGATGTCTTTAGCAATGAAAAACATCTCTGTGTATTGTTAATCGCAACAGGTTTGTTGTTAGCTCTGCCTCTCATTTACAGCTTTTAAGAAACTGAACAAACATTGCATTCACTTCCAGGAAAGCATGCTGCAGAGAATTTACTCCACATATACAAGACAAACTTCAAATACTCATAAAGTAAAATCCAACTATGTAGAAGTGTTAAATCTGCTACTGCCATGAACAGAAACTACACACAGCACAGTAACCCGGCATCATCTGTTCCACTGGGACTTAGAGAGGACGGATATGAAACTATTGCCAAATATTTACACTTACAATTCTTACAAAATATCCCAAGTCCTTGGAGGATTAAACATAATCTCACATGTCAACAACCACCAACAACAAAAACTTTAAATATGGCTGCAACGTGTTTTCACAAAACTTTACTGTGATCACTGTTAAACAGTCTCATGTTTTTTCTGTTTCCTAGAAAAGTAGCAGCAAATCATGGCACTGCTGATCTGCCAGTGCTGGCTGTGAGTGGCTGCCTGGCAGTTCTTCCATGCCTGCCCAGAAGCTCAGACCCAGCAACTCCCCTTTGTGGGGATGCTGCTAGCTGGCCCCACACTTGTCTCAGGAAGGACAGACCCTGTGTTTAAGCACTGAAAGCTCACCACACATTTTAATCAACTTGGGCCAGAAGATACTGCAGCAGCAAACAACCAGAAGTTAAAACACACGAAGTGGATCTGTGCAGAAAGCGATCCCAGAGAGCTCCAGCAGCCCCACTGGGGGAACAGTCTCTTTCCTGCCTGCCCACAAGCACGTTTCCTTTGAATACACAAGGGCTGAAACTGCTCCTTCTTTTCTGATACACTGGAAGGGGCTCAGTATGGAAGGTTTCAAGTATTTGTACAGAGCACAAGAAGTTTCATAATGCTGCTGCTCAACATGGCCCTCCTGCCAGACCCGACCCAGCGCCGGCTCCCAGGGATGTGGTGCTTACCCTCCCACAGAGCAAGCTGCACATACATGTGGAACAGTTTTCAGAGATCTTAAGTAATTTAAGTTCTGAAAAACTTTGTGGAGACTTTCACTAGCACATCTCCTAACTGAAGAATACCAAAGCTGATTTTCCACCTTTGAGCACTGGAGACATACGATAAAACCAAAACAGTAAAAATCAGAAGACCTATTCTGTCATCTTATAACTACTGCTTTTCCTAAGAAAAAGCTTACTGCTATGTATTTTAAATAGTTAAGAACAGAGCTGGAAAGCAGAAACTGGGAGTCTGGGGCATTACCTGCCGCATGATGCCCATAAGGAGGTCTCCTTGTAGAGAAGAGGTGCCACAGCCCTGGACCGGCAGCTTTGTGGTCCTCATGGACAGTGTGGTCCTCCACAGATTCTAGGGGCTCCCTTCTTTGAACTGACTGCCTTTTTTTGTGTTTGCTAATACAAATAAAAAAAAAATTATTTTCTTCCTCACCCGGTGTGTTAATTGTCCTTCACCTCTGAGGTCACTTGGGTTTGCGTTTGTGCCAAATCCTTTTGTTCCTGTTGGTGGTCTATTTGGCCTGGTTGAACCTTTATACTTGACTTTAATTTATTATGTGATTTCATTGTGCAGTGCTTGCACTGGGCAAGTGGCCCATTATGAAGGTATTAAATTCTATACAGTTATGTGCACGTGTACACAAACACACACCTCTTTCCTGCAGTTCACTTCCTTCTGCAGCCATCTGCAATGGAACAGGGTCCTGCACTGGGGAAGCTTTGCCTTAGCTCCTCTGTTTTAATGACTGTAATCCACAAGGAGCAGTAAAAACAGCCAGCACAGTGCCCAGTCTTTCAGCTGCCAAATGTACGCCATGCTCCAGGAAAAAAAGCTAGTAAAGTAACATTACCTGAAATTCACCTCTAGCCCACATACTCAAAAGAAAAAAAAAAATATACCTGTAAGTGCCCACTAGCCTTTGGAAAGGACCAGGGGAAAAAAAAGCCAGCAAACAAAACCCTGAAATCAAAGGCCAATTCCAGAATCGCAGATTCCTAGAAGAATTGATACAACAGCAGCTGTATCTCTTTCATTTGAGTAATTATCATATAATTAAGTGCATGAATTACAAGAGAGCCAAGGCATTAAATTAAAATATTTAATGCTTGTAAATCTGAAAATGATTACTGTGCTGATGTGCAGCTACCGAACAGCGAAGCTAATGGCACCACGACAGCACCACCAGCCTCCCATTATTCTGCTGTAGCTCAAGGAAGGTATGAGAATTTTGGAAATCCTTTGCTGAGAAGGAAAATTGCATTCGATTTTTTATACCTAGCAACTGAGCCTTAGGAATTGTGTGCCTAAGTACTGAAAGCAAAAGAGAAAAGGACAAAGAAATCTCTAAGCTAAAAGGTGATGTTTTATTTCACAGATGCATAGGAAGAATTAAAAATAGAAACATCTTGTTGAGAATCTTACACAGAGCTGAACAGAGGAGCCATTCCCAGCATTTTCTTTACAGTGGGTCATTTTTCATTACCCAAATTTAGCTTCATCCAAACTCAGTCAGCAGTTTGCAGAATATGACTTTCAGTAATTCAAATAAAACAGATAACCAGAGATCTCTACTCAAGGCATTTTCCTAAGCAGAAACCGACAGAAGAAATCCTTGACACTACAAAGTCTAGCTCCTGAGATTTGGGGGCAAACTGTTTGCACTACCCTGAAAAAAAGAAAAGGTTTTGAGTTTAAATTCTTTTCTGAAGTGCACAAAAGCCTATTCATGTTTCTCCAGAATGTCACTTCTGTTTGCCTAAATAAGCCAGGAGTGGACATTGCCTTAGCCCAGGAGAGATCCATAGGCAGTCCAGGAGCTGGGCTTGTGCCAAATCCCTGCAGATCTCCAGGTGCTGAGACAATTTCAGGGACATTTCTAGGCTGGAGATGCCCTCCTGCATCCTTGCTGCAGGAGCAGCCCCAGGGGATAGGCAGGCCAGGCCCTGGGGCAGCTCTGCCTCCTGCCGCGGGCTGATGCCATCCTCCACAGCAAGGGCACGGCCACAGCCTCGCTCCAGCCTCAGCTGGGGAGATGCAGCACAACATTTCAGCTCTTTTATTTACACTGGGGCTTAGAAGTTGAAAAACAAACAATAAACCCAACATATATTTGGCTGGTATTTCACTGCAGAATCCTTTTGTGTCACAGGAACACATTTGCCATGAACTGCAACAAATGCAGTGCTCACAGTACCCTGGAATGGAGAATTAATGGCTTCAGGCAGTCCAAGGGGTCACAGCTGAGGGAGGAGGAAGAATATATGGCTAGACCTCCTCTCTTCAAAGAGCACACCCACCTCCTCAGAACAAATGGCTAGGGCTGTACACTGATTGCTGTGTGTGAGATAGATAGATAGATAGATAGATAGATAGATAGATAGATAGATAGACAGACACACACAAATCAGCAAAAAACACCTATAAAGACATAAATGTTGTACCTACGGACACTATAAAGAGGACAAATTATCTAATTTAAATGAGTTGCCATCAGCTATTACATAAGCAGCAAAGGATGGTACCCCCTTCAGGTCAAGAGGTTATAATCATCATCCCCACAAAAAACAATAATGTATATATTTATTATGTAAGAGACTGCTTCAAAAAGGTACCAGCACTTCTGACCAGCGTTATTTCTGAAACCCCCAAAGTCACCAATAACTGGGTACTTAGCAGCCCTAGTAAGCTATTGCTTTTAATTAACATAGAGAAAGGTGATTCCTAACTTATATACCAAATGAATGTCTTTTAATTACAACATCTAGAAAAAGGAAAAGGTACTTTTGAAATGTTGCCTAAAGGACATTCAATATTCTCTTTAAGCAGAAAGTAGTGTAGAAATAGATCTAATGAGAACATTCAATTTCTTTTCTTGACCATATTCACTTCCTGCCCCGATGCTATGGCTATCCTAGAGGGGTTTTTTCCCCAAAAAATCTTCTTTTTTTTTTTTTTTTCTGGCATCATCTTTCACTTATGTCCTCTATAAGCTGAAATGACAGTAACAGAAATCAGTGAGAGGGGCAGAGTCCCTGCCTAGGTGGTGTAATAAACAGCACAGAAGAGTCTAGCCCATGTGTGAGAAGATGCCTGTTTGTGAGGTTACTGGAAGGTTACATTGTGGCCTCGGTTCTGGGAAAAGGATTCGTCTCCTCTCAATTGTCAAGTGATGCTCCCTGTTACAAAGGTTGAACAGTGGAAGGCATTAATACCATTACAAATACTTCAGGTACATAGATAGGCTAATAACTCATGTAGTAATCTCCAAAGCATCCGACTTTCATGTGCCAAATACTTTATCATCACAAGGTGGTAATAAGAAATAGCCACAAGGGAAGAGTAACCTTTTCCTAGTGGTAAGGAAGCCAGGATTTCAGAGTTACTATGTAATTAATTTGCTTTCCAGGAATCAAAACACCCTAAAGCAAAAACAAGTTCAACAGACTTGTAATAACATACTATTGTAGTGTTAAGCCCTCTTATTCCTCAACAAAAATCTATCCTTTCACTTTATCTGACCTGTGAAATCCTTGACCCATGCTGTAACCATCTCCTGCCCTAAATACAACTTTTTTCTTTGCCTTGGTCTCCTTGAATCTTGGTTTTCCATCCTGTGATAGGGTCAAGCTGCTCACACTAAGACAATCTCACTGCCTGGCTCTAAGTCCAAGATTCTCCCCACAGTAATCCTTCCTGGATTTGTTTTGGTTCACACATTTCAAGTTCAGATTCTCCTAAACTTCAAAGGTGTGAACAATTTCTTGCTAAGCACACCTTGGCCCCAGCTGTGTGTGCTGGTACTGGGTTCCTGCTTGACTTCCTTAGGGCTGCCACTAGTCTATAGCAAAAATAACCACAAAGAACTGGAGGAAATCAAACCTGTATGAAATCAAGGTAGGACACACAAGGGTGGGTCACCTGCTCCAACAAACACTGCCTGTGCAGTGTCCCCATCTCCTTCTGCAAACCTCTACAAGCTGCGCACAGCCCTGCACCTTCGCGTGCCACAGCCAGTGTCCCAGGTACTGCAGCTGTCCATGTGCTTGGCACAGAGCAGAGGATGCTTAGGATGCTGTGTGGAAATACCAAATACAGAAATGCTCCATGTACTTCAAAGTATATATTCTGATTAGAGAACTGTTTTTAAAGTAGATCACTCACAGGTAGAGCAGAAACTATCAGTTAATTTTCAGCATGGACCTCCCAGGAAGGTGAGGTAATACTATTCTGGCAAAACTTTAGAGGGCTGTTTCATTTTGTTGTATTTTCTAAAAGAAGAAAAAATACTGTAATTTGGATTTAATAAAGATCAACACTGACAGTAGCTATAATTATATATAAACCAGCTGATAATCAAAAGCTGAGCTGACAAATAATTTAATTTAGATACATAGTTGATGTTATATATAATATTTTAAAAGCTGGCCTGGTTCAGTGATTTATGAATTGAGAAAAATTATAGATGTTACTGAAGACATTTTTGCAATCATGGGAAACAGGAGATGGCTGAAAAGTTGCAAGTTCAACAATTTTTGATAGAGGGTCAAGAGCTATACTTGGGTTTCATTTCCCTTTTCATCAAAAGGCTAACTTCCCCCATTTTACATTCTGTTTATGTGGTCTATTTTATAAAATCACACATATTGTTTTCTGATTCTGTATTCAGTGAGCATGTGCAGGCAGGGAGTCAACAAGGGACCACAACTGACATTGCAGTGTGGGTAGAGGAGCAATTGTGGAAAGGTTACCACTGACACACAGAGACAAGAGGTGAATTTACTGGTTGTCCTGATGGACAGCCTTGATTTGGGCAATTATATCCTGCTCAATATGGATAAACACTGCAAATCATCCTAATTTTAACTCAGAAGAGGGGACTGGGTGGCTGGGATAAACTCTGTATACATATTGCAGTGTATGTTTTTCTCTGTAGCAGTATATATTAAATATAATGCAAACTGTATGTTTGCATAAGAGTTGACATCGCCTGCCACAGTGAAATTGGTTGTGGGTTTATTATTGCATATTTAGTGAGCACTTAAAGTACTAAAGCAAACCCTGGGTCACTCCCAGGGACCAGACCCTGCTGACCCAGTTTGTTTGTCTGAACAGAGGTATCCTGTGCTCTGAACACAATCATGGCCTGGTCCCACTTCCAAAAACAACCAGAGTTTTGCCATTAATTTTGAAGAACTGACTCAGGTAAGCACCTGTGCAGGATCAGAATTCCCCAGGGGCAGATCAACACCGCACATCCTGTGCACTAAATATTGTCCTTATGCCGTGTCCTGGTGCAGGATTTGGCAGGTGCAGGGGGCCCCTGTGCACCCTGGCTGCCGCTGCCCACACGCCGTGTGACGTGGGGACACTCACCTCCCCACCATCAGTGCCAGCCACCATCTGTGGCCCTTCTCCCTCAGACACAAGTTTTGTACTCAGCCACACTTCTTACACCAAAGCAAACCAACTCCACTCATCCTGGGAGCCGCGTTCTCGCCCTGCCACATAGAGCTGCCCACGCTGCAGAAAGCGGAGATGCAAATCCCGGCGGAGCAGGGGAGCAGCTCCTCCTGGCTTCGCACCATCCCGCAGGAAGCCGAGCCTGCTGTGTGGTGGAGGTGGCCATTCCAGCTCTCCCAAGCGCCAAGGAACTCCCGAGGGCTCCTCTCCTCCCTTCTCCTCTCCTCTCCCCCTGCCGGCCCCCCGCGCTGCCGGTGCGCTCGGCTGCTGTGCCAGCTCGTGCCCCCAACGCCCTCACAACAGCTGTGGGCTTAATTATCAAAATAACATTTTAATAGTCTCATAACTGAACTCCCTTCCAAACATGCCAGCGGAGAGGCTGCAAGGATTCTTTTAACATCTTCAGCTAAACTTACTAATAGGCTGCGTTTAAGTGATTAGGCTGTCCTAATGCGTGCCATTTACTGCTGGAGCCATCCCTCCCACCTCAAATTGCCATTTGCCGTCTCTCATTTCCTAAGTGACTCTATTATCTGCCCAAGGATCGAGGTGGTCAGCGCTCCCACACACCAGAGCTCCGGGGAAAGCAGAATACCAGGAAATTATCGTGAAGGTAGCATTCCTGCCTCTCATTATCTTCTTTTTCTCCTTTTTCAAGGGACTAATATATTGGTACCCAATCAGCACTCCCAAGGAAGTGAATGTGCTAAGTGTACTTACGCAAATTATTTAAGATCACTAGGGGCTTACTTGCTTTTAACACTTAAAAAAAAAAAAAAAGGAGATGATAAAAAAGATTTTCTGTGACAAGCATTAGTTTCCTTTTTACTGCCTTCAAAACTGAACCATTTCTTGCTTTGTAAAATAATTCTAAAGGGACTCCAAACTAGTGTTTAGCTGCCAAGTTAACTTTTCTGTACAAACTCCACAGTAGAAGGTGAACACACATTGAAACATTGTTGTGATTTCTCCTCAGCAAAGTAGCCATTTATTCAGCAAACTATTCTTCCCATTTGCATTATTTTTAACATGTCTTTTTATACAATTGTTACCAGAGTTGTGGAAGGATTTATTCTTTATAAAATTTTTAATGAAAATTATTAGGAAAGCGATGAGTTCCTCCATGTCTCCCTCCTTCCTCAGATTTCTCTGAACTGCTGCCTTTTTAAAAAATACAAATACATGTACATTCATCTTTGTTTACCATATCTCACACTAAGGTTTCTCACAAGTCTGAAACAAGTGCCAAGGCATTTATTTCTATGAATCCGAGGACCAGAAAAGAAAAGCCACTTTTCTATGGAAAAGAAAAGCTTTAGGAAGTGTCTCTGTAGCCACCCAAACAAAGTCCAAGCTGTACCAAGATATTCCAGTTTATTTTGATGGGATCAGAATTTTATCCCCTCTCACGACAGTAAATATCTACTTATATTACTGGAAAAATAAATAGATTTCTAAATAGATTTTTAAAGAGGTCATTATTTTGTATACTAGCTTAGAAAAGCATCCTGTGTTGTCAGCTGAGGGGCTTGCATTGCCACAACAATACTTCTGTCATGTCCATTCTGTAAGAGGGTCAGTCTGTCCAGACTGCTCTGCCCAGAGAACATTCATTAGTGGCTAAGACATGACACCTCATTGTAACTGATGTGTTATTTTCACTCAATTTTACAGCAGAGTTAAGAAAGGCATCGGGCTGTTGCATGAATTATCTACGGTCACCCAGACTGTAGATGTGCAGGCTGCCCCCTCCCCGTTAGCCGAGTGAGCCATTTGTTGGTTAGTCAAATTCATTTGGGTTGGTCTGGAAAAATCTGCTCGTCCGTGTTTCGTCTGCTGTGCAGCGAGCCGAGCCCGGTGTCCACCCAGCAGATGGAGGAGAGGAAGCGCCGGCGTCCGCAGATGGAGCCTCTGTACCCTGCCCTTGCTTAACTCACCCGGGAGATGACCCACTAAGAGAGCCAAATATCTCTAATTTGTCTTTACCACTATTTCTCTTTGGCCTTCCTTATGCTTTAGTAGAGTGTGCAAGCAATCGAAGTGCAGTAAAAAATTAAATGAAAGCACGTGGAACAGCGTTACTCTGGCCACAGGCTGTAAACTCACAAACACGGGTCTAAAGGAAGCACTTCCTGCAAGCCTGCAGCGGTCACAGGTGGTGCCTTCATGTCAGGGGATCACAGGCTGCATGCACCCAAAGGTGTGGACCCAGAGGTGTGGCTGCCAGTAACATGCTGCATGGCGCTAAAACTATGCCACAATCAAATTATTTATTCTAATACAGAAAAATTGACTATAGGCCTTTTTCTTCATTGATATTCTTCATGTATTATAGCCTAACAGTATCTTTAGAAATCCCAAGATGATCAGCAAATCCAGGGAGATTTAAACTATATTTTTATATTAAAATAGTCAAGGATGTAGGTGATACGTTGTGGCCCCATGTAATTTAACTGGGATAGATTTCAAGGTAAAGAGCTCTTTGCAGTCTCTTGCAGAGTGGGCCAGATTCCCATCCCAATTACAGAGAGATAAACCCAAACTAAGTATGCTGACTTCAGAATGTTGGAGTTACTCCAGATTTACACCAGGTGTAGAAGATTTAAATACAAGTTATTGTGCTCACGTCTCATTCTCTTGAAATAAAATATTTATCTATGCCTTACAAATACACTGAAAAGCTGGCCCGTGGTTCTCCTACTTCAAATCTTCTCCAAATCTTCTAATTAAAAAGAATGAGAAGACCTTTAAAAAGGGCATTTCTCTTTCTTTCTTCATCACAATATCATCTTCAAAAACAGAATATTAAGGAAATAGAAACCAAGGTTTTTAAGGTTTTTACAGTCTCTGCTCCAGGGGAAAACAGGCACTCAGCTACGACTGAAATTGCTTCACAACGTGCGCTTCTGGGCCTGTGTTATCCTCACTCCACAGATGAGCAGAAAATATAGTTTGTTTCTTTCTTTTTTCCCCCTGGTTTGGCATCTGTGGCTCACTTAATGCTCCTGGATCGTGCAATGTTCTCAGGGAGAGACAAAGAGCACTGGCTGAATATTTTACTGGGGAAAAAACCTACTCCTGTCTTCTGTAAGTGTGCTTCATGCATCCCTAAAATGACCCCTTACAGAGATCATGTGAAGGAAAATAAAACCACAGCTTTTTGTTAAAAAAAAAAAAAAAAAGGCAGAATCTTTAGGATCAATCACTTCCCTTCAAAGAGCCAAGATCACTGCTCCATTTCAAAACTCATCAAAACAAACCATCTATCATTAAAATATTAACTTAGCTCTCTAGAAATACTACAGAAGATACATTCTCCTGCCCACCTGCTGGTAGGATGGATGCCCTGGGCCAGCCTGCACATGGGCCCTTTCCACCTCCAGCCCCCTCCTCAGCCTCCCACCAGCCTGGAGCACAATGCACTCTCCAGCCCTGTGCAATTCAGAACTGCTCAGAGTTGCAAACCATGGGCATCTCTAATTCCTTTTCCACATCTCTACTTAAGAAAGGCAGGGTGATTGCTTAGTCTAGTGTTGCAACCCTGAAATAAAGGTTGAACAATGCATGCTGCTGGTACACAGCAAGTGGCTGGGGCTCTGTGTAGGTAATTTGGACATCATGGCTCAAATGCCACCAAGTTATTCAGCAGCCAGCTGACCTCCTGCAATTCACAGTTCTGCTGTGGGCAGACAGCAGTGCAGGGGCTGAAAACAGCAAGGCCACAGCCACAAGGCCTGGGCACATACTGTGATCCTTCCAAGCCCCCAAGCACTAAAACAATCTGAAACCCAAAGGCAATCTTCTCACCAAGATGACACATGAGTGTCCAGGTTCACATCTGTTCACTGAGTAATCAGCTCATGACATGTTATGGTTGTACAGACAGAGCTCCTACAGACTTCAGTGCTCTTTGTCCAAAGCAGAAATGTATTTAGCTACATTATTTGTCAATGAATTTATGTTTATTATCAGCTCTTACAGGTATTTGCATTGCTGGTTAAGTGATACACTGTCTTGTTCATGAAGATCTTATTTTTAGCTCACCTAAGTGCATGGAGGAAGTCAGTCAAGTAAAAAATTCTGCAAAAACACCAGCTGGCCAGTGACACAACTAACAGCAGAAATGGAAAACTGTTGATGAACCTCTCTGGTGGATGTTGGTGGTCTACCAAAAATTAGTGGTCTAATTTTGGTGTAGTTTTCACCTAAGAGAGAAGGGACATGGGTTTGGACCTCCGTAAAGGATAATACATATTAGTTGTCAATGCTAAGATCAATCCATTGACCCCATGCAGCCCTGTGGTGAGCACCACCCCCACATCACCCCCCAGCACTGACCTCTGTGGGCTCCCACTCTGCCCCTGGCTCCTACAGACCTAAGCAGGGGTTTATGTGCTGCTGCCTCATCAATGAGGTTATCGATGGGCATGCTGCTAAACACACCCTGTCGCTGAACAAAACCAGTCTCCTTCTCAGCTTCATTCATGAGTGCCTCTGGTTTCTGGCAGAAGGGACAGAATGGTCAAATTTTGTCCTTGAGCCAACCCTAATCTGTGTCCTCTGGAGTGTGTTAGAAGGAAGAGAAGTTTTAAACTTTCATAAAGCATAATAAAATATTGTTTAGGTTGATGTGATGCAGCAGACAGCTCATACACAAAGCA
>NC_031780.1:12541592-12599092 GCF_001522545.3 Parus major | reverse complement strand
TGAACCCCACAGAAAAGTTGGTGAAAACAGCATGAGCTTATGGAAGACCTTAGATCCCCAGACAGCAGCACACAGCTCACCCATCATTACAGATCTCCTGCACCAAAAAAGCAATGCAGCACAGCACGGGCTCACAGGAGGACAACAACCAGCCAGGCGAGGAGTTCCTCTGGAAAGGCTTTGGTGAAAAGTCCCTGCTACTCCTGAGCAATACCTCCACCACAGACTTACAGATCCACACAAAATCCCAGAGGATGGCTACAGAGGCACAGCCTTTTGCCATCCTCTACCTCTTGTGAGTGCAAGGGGAGCTCCTCCCCTTCCCTGAAATGCTCCAAATATTTCCCTGAGGCCCTGTGCTGCCCACAAGCTGGAGAAGGCACCAGTAACATCAGGCTGGTGAGAAGCCCAGACAAACCCTGCAACCACTGTGACAATAGCAGAGTGTCCTGCCTGCAGCTGGCAGGGCTCCCATTACACCCCAACCTCCCCAAGAGCAGGATGGTAAAATAGAAAGCCAATGGCAGTAAAAAAAAAAAAAGCACCCAACTGCAAGGAGGAATGAGGTACCAGATTAATAATTTTTAGAAGCATCCCAAACTTCCTCAGAGACCTGTAAGGAGCCACAGATGCTTTTGTTCTTTATGCCCATTTATTTTTATGCCAGAGGTTCATACTGTATTTTCTGTTGGAATAATATGATATTAAAAAAGGAAAATACTTCCATTACAGCATACCTTTGCCCAAGATTTTGTTACTGCCTGACTGACAGAAACCAGACAAAGAAATAAAACAAAAATGGGGCGGGGGAAACGTTAAGCTTTCCATTTATTTAAAAATCTACATTATTTTATGATTCTGCTTTACTTTATGCTAAGGAAACTAACTCAAGACCTGATCAGAGTATCACTTTTCAAATGCCTAAATCCCTGTAAAGGTTTAGTGTCTGGCTGTGTGCATTTTGCTCAGTATTAACATGTTCAATGGAGTACTTTGATTTTTTTTTTTTTTTTTTTTATCTAGACGCCAGAAGCTGGTGAATATATGCTTCATAGCTTCAGATAAACCTTTTGTTCTTCTGGGGCTGATCAGCTGGTGCGGCAGCGAGAGGGAGAGGAGGAAGGAAATTCACAGGGGCTCCACGGTTTCAAAAAGTCAAATTACCTCTGAGCCATGGCATTGCTGATAATTTAAATGAAAAAATATATATACAGGCTGCACCACACAACATCTCTACTGTTAGGACTTTTAATGAAGCCCCAGTTGTGATGACACTGAAGCAGGGAACGCTACGGTGGGATAATTACTTGGCTCCCTCGCAGCTGAGTTTCACAGATGCATTATTAACGGCACATTCCATGCCATAACGAGCACCGAATGTAGGTGGGATTCGCAAGCCCCGGCATCCGCCATTAGCAGGTTGGCGCAAACACAAATGAGTGTTTTCACAAAAGCATGCAAAGGTTGTGAAATTCCAATGAATTCTTTCACTGGAAAAAAGAGTTCAAGCTGCCATGACCGGATATGTCACCTCCCATGGCACGCTGCGCGCCCGGCGAGGCACCATGGGAAATTACAGAATCAGAATGCATTGATTTTTCTGTAGAAAATACAGGCAGCAGCCCTGATGAAGAATTAAGGAGGAAATGTAATAACCTAATTCTCCTCCAACATCCTCACACGCACCCTTTCCAGCCCGGGCACCTGTCACCTCATCCAGACAATTACCAGGTGAAAGACACAGATAAAATTTGCTATTGCTTAAACACATGGTGTGATGCTGGGCTGGGTGCACCACCAGCTGCTTACTCCAGGGCTGGACTCGGCCCACTTTGTCTGAATGTCATCAGCTTCAGGACATATTTCCAAGCAATACTTGTTTTATTCTATCATATGTTTTATGTTTTTCTCCATGACATTCATCTCTTAAACATTCCTTAGATACAAACCCTTAACAGGTTTTCTCCATAGAATACTATTTACAGTATAAGAAATTATTAATATTTCCTCCTCAAACTATACTGCATATGGCTTGAAAACTCTAGAGAATACAGAGAATTTTCCCTCTCTTTCACACAACACGCACGGAAAATACGACATTAACGTCTTCCTTTCTTGCAGGGCGAGTTCCCCAGCACTCGCCTCCGTTCCTGCCTCCTCTGTGGCACACACAGTTAAGCCATTCCTCACTGCTGCACAGTAGCACTTATTTCCCTGTTTGCTGAAAAACTTTGAACTAAATGCAGTCACAAAATTAATGGCAGGCCTGCCTTGCCTGTTTGGGTTTTTTAAACCTTCTATTTCAAGGTGACCCTTTTCCTACTTTGTGTGTCACCCCAAGTGTTGCTGCTCACATACTGAACCAACACTCTCCCAGTAATTAACACCAGCACTTAATGAAGTCCAGCTGCTGCGATGGCAAACTGAAGGGATGCCAACCTTTTAAACTAGTACTTGGGCTACTCCAGTTACAGCTGCTTTAAAACCACAGCAATCAACTTCTCTTTGCCTACTTCTCAGAGATAATTCTTACCAAATAAGACAAGTGTTCAAGATTAAGCATTTAATAACAAAGCTTATCTCTGAACTAATATTTCAAGCTGGAAATGATATAAAGGGCTGGATCAACTTAAATGAACACTGCAAAATTAATAAAAATCCCAAGCAGCAAATGAAAATCTAAAATGAAGATTTGCAATGTTAAATACATAAACCTTTAAAAGCCCTAGAAGCGCAGTTCCAAGGGAATATTGGAGACAGATTCTTCAGCAATATCTGGTCCTCTGAACTCTTTTCCTGATCCAGTATGAGAGACACTAACAGCCAATACTTTATTAAAATAATGCTCTCTGCCAGTTGTTTCATTATATGCAGGGACATGGTAGGGATACTAGGTGAATGCTTTTGGAGACTGTTTAAAAGGGTCTGCATTATAACTCATACCACATGGATTTTCAAACCTTCCACAGTTTTCCTCTACATGTGCTTTCTTGCACTACTCCTTACTCTACCTCACTGAAAATATTTTCCATGCAGAACTACCAATGACATTGCACAATTTAAGCACGTATTTCCTTAACTCCTCTCCCCAGCCAAAAAAAGGCAATTCAAAATTCCAGAAGATGTCTTCTTTTTCTCTCAGACCTTCATTTCTGCTTTATGTACCTATGCTGTACTCCCACTTCAGCTAAAAAGGCATCCAGTTTGGGCTGGAGAGAGATCTGTGAGCTGAGCTTTCCCAGGGAGAGGAGTCCCAGCCTGCTGCCAGAGGTGGGCAAGCAGGGAGGGCCAGAGAAGGTGAGCTGGGCTAAGACAATGAAGGGCAGAACCCTGGCAGATGTACTTATTTTTCAAAATGACTAACAGAGATAATGGCTTCTGCTGTGCTAAACAGTAAGTGGCATTTTAAAATGCATGTGGGAAGGGAACTGGCTAATTTTCTTTTATTGGAACTAATTTACACACAGGTAATATGTATCAATTTACAAATACATCCAGCACCAGGAAATCAACAATTCTTCCAAGCAGGGGTTAATCCAAGGCTCAAGCCCTGCAGTTGGGCCAATTTTTCCACCAGAGACCTCTCATTGCATGATCAGTATTAAAAGTACATCCTCGATTATCCTGGATGTCCATGCCCCTGAGAATATAACTTAAAAACAAAATCATTAGTTTATACAACAACATAGTCCTTGAAAAACAAAGAAATTCTTATGTACAGAGCAATGCTGACTTCCAAGCACAAATTCCTTTGTTTTCCTAAATGCTAGCTTTGGAGCCTACCAATGACTCAAAATGAGCTGCACTGAAATAATTGCATAACTTGGCAGCGCCTCAATGTGTCAACAGTGCAGGGGCAGGAAGGTAGGAAAGGCTAAAAGCCAAGAACCCAACTTTGGTGTAACTTACAGCAAATATTGCACATATTACACCACCTATTTTTCTTATTGTAGTTTTGATTTTAAATTATGCAGGCTTTCACAGGTAAAGCCCTCAAAAAGCTGTTGTGGTGAGGTTCCCCAAGGGCAAACCATGGGAATGGGATGTGACTGCTTTGCTTGGCACAACAGTAACAAGGCTCGCAAACCTCTCACGTGCGCTGGTCTCTTTGTAAGAGTCAACCGTGGAAAAAACTCTGTTTAAAACAAAAGGCATCTGGTTACTATGATAATTCTGCCTTTAAACTGAACATTTTAGATTTCTTAGCTCCCTCTTTTGTTCAGTTTTAGTTCTTATGCTTGCTGTTTTCTGCTCTGCCCTGTTCTTTTTTTGCGCATGTTAGAACCCAGCACGACAAAAATCTGCGTAATCACCCCACTGATTTTTAAACAGGTGAGTGTTATTAATTTCACCAAGAAAGAAAGTTCATAGATATATTTTAAATTCATCTTTCAAATCATACCACAATGCAGCTATCCTGTTTTTGCCACAATGATAAACTTCACAACTTGCTAGCCTGGAAACTCAAGGGAATTGTCTACTTGAAAGTAGAGCCTAAACTGCTAAATATGGATTCATATCTAGATATTGAAACCACCCTGCTTCCCAAATGCTGGCTTTTGGATCTATCCATGCAGTCTTTACTCAGACTTCAGGCTGCTCTAACATGCTGGTGGTACTCAAATGCACACACAGACAGTGGGGTCTTTATCCATGAAATTGAAGGTATTTGCTCTTTTGTCCTGGAGGCCTCTTTTTAAGTTACTGTATGCCACCACTCTGGAGTTAAGTAAAGGATTTACAATAGCTTCAGAAGAAAAAAAAAATAAATCCTTTTATTACAAAACTGACAGGCAGAGGAACTGAAGTTTCTTGTAGGATACTATCCTGTGTTCAAGATTTTAAAAGGTAAGGCCACAGAGACTTCAAAATAAAGTTTCTTCTATACATTCAGGAACAGAAGAATTAGATATTATAAGATCATGTGTGAAAAGTATAATCTGCAGACCTTTCAATATTGCTGAACTTCTCATTTCAGCACCCTAAGGCACTGTATATCTGCATAGGTGATTAGTCCCTGTGTACCAGTGTACAGACTCATGAATGAGGTGTATGACAGATGTGGCTCAGTCAGAATAAAGAAATAGCTTTTTTTTATTTATTTTTTTTTTTAGCCACAGGCAATGCTTCAGAGATGTCTCTGTCCCACACTGTTTTTAAAGAACAAGATTCAGGATTCTGGCATCCTGAACTTTAAACCTGCTCCTAAAACAGGCATGTTTTGCTTAGACAAGACATAACCTTATAGTATAATATCTCAGGATGTAATAAAGTTTTTCTTCCTTGCAAAGAAGTGGAAAAGAATGTTTCCACTGTCCTTAGATCATTGGATTTCTTGTTCTTCAGTAAGTTACCCTCTGGATTGCCACAAGTCCAGAGTCTCCCTGCTAACATACTCGAGCACAGACAAACTGCAAGGGATGCTGCTGCTAACCCTGCATCTCCTCCCAGCATGCATGGCAAGGGCTGGTGCTGCTTCTCTTGTGCTCACTTTCCAGACAGGGAAATACTAATTGTCTTTTAAAAATCTCTATAGTATTTTGTCAATATTTTTTTATTACAGCAGAGCATGTATAAATATTTTATTGTAAACCAAGGGCCTAAAATAAACAGTTTAGTAAATAGTTATTACATTACAAGGAAAAACATCTGTGGAAACTGTTTTCCATGTAATTATTCTTGCTATTTTACATTAGCTCTCAATGTGAATTTCTTTGGCTCTAATGTTTCACTTGTTCTAAATCTTCCTCCTTGTTGCTATTATTAAAATCTTAAAAAGGTGCCAAATCTTAAATGAAGAAAAAAAAAAAAGATTCGCTAGAAATTATTCATATCACAGTGAGCCTCTACTAAACCTGGCAGGGGTGCAATATTTTCGGTGAAATTAACATAAAATATACAACTGCAAATTATCCAGGAAATAGCTATGTTCTTTACAGTGCGCATTTACATTTGGTAAAAAATGTTCTACTTATCTGTCTAGCACAAAGCTCCAATCGCTTCCAAAGGCAGTTTTAAAGGGATAGTGATAGCTCTGCACAGGGAGCACAGTCCTTGCAGTGCCTGTAACAAATAGCTGGGGGGAAAAGTGACCTTCAGTAATTATTGGAGGTAACAGTCAGCACTGGACATTCCTTGTTGTGAATACTAACAATCTAATTTTAGATATATTTCCCTTTTTGTACGCTGGATGAATTTCCTCTCTTATACCTAAGTCCTTTCTACTAAACACAAGAAAAACTGTAATACCATGTAAAATGCAAATTTTGCTGTAAATATTTTATAAAATTGTTGCATACATCCCAAAAGCTATAGGTCTTAATTGAGAGCAGGCTATTTTTCCAGTCAATATATGGAAATGGAAAATGCTAATTCATGTTTTTCTACTTATGAAAAACCCTGGAGAATGGCAAAACCACAAATGCACTCACTTTAATATTATAAATATAATTTGGCTCCCTCTTTGCAGTCCCTGATGTCCTGGCTTTTATCTCCCAATGGCTGCAAAGGAAGAATCAGAGAATCGCTTTTACATCCCCTGCGCAGGAAGTTCCCCCCGTGTGCTGCCAGCTTGGCAAAAGAGCAACAGCCTGAGCTCACAAACGCGGCAAACAGGAACTGAAACAAGAAATTCCAGTGCTCTTGCGCAGGAAACGAGCCTCACAGGGCAGCAGACCTGCTCAGGAGGAGTGAGTGTGCACACTCAGCCCCGCCGGTCAGAGCTGTCACTGCCCCGTGTTGTCCCCATGCTGTCCCCCAGCCCCATGGCTTTGCTTTGCATTTATCTGTCTCTTCAGAGCAGCCAGTGAGTGGCCTGGATAACAAAGCCTGGAAACCATCTCTCATAAGTGGTACTGAATATGACTTAAAGTCTTTTAGCCTGCTCCAGCGTACATTTACTTGTGCTTGCCTTTTTCATCCACTTTTCATTTCCTTGTCAAGGAAAAGACTGTTTTTTCCATCCTCTAGAAGAGAAATCATTAGGCTGTTAAAGTTAAAACTCTCCAAAGGTCACCGATGCTGGCTTTGAAGACTGAAAATGATATAATTCCCCATTAGACTTTTAATCTCATGATTAGAGCTAAAGTTAACATGGCTGTTTCATTTTCTACCAGGCAAGAGTAAACTCATTTTTTCTTTCTGTACCAGAATACTTAATGGCATCCTATCTTGATGAGCAACATCTCCTAGTTAAACAGTATGAACAATGGAAATGCAAAATACTTTGGAGAGGGGTTTTGAATTTTTAAATGCTATTGATTAACCATGAAAAATCTTACTACAGCAGCACGGCAAAATCCACCCATGAAAATCCCTCATGAGGCAAAGGACCTGCTCTTGGTTGACAAGACTGCTGGCACAGCAGGGAGACAAGGGGGAAGGATGCTTTTATTCCCAGTTTGAGCTCATACTCTTTACATCCTTAGAACTTACCCCTACAAATGTTTCTGAACCCAGTAATGTGAGTGAGTGCAGGTGGGACCCAACATGCAGTAAGAGCTACTTGCCTGAGCAAAAACCGCCCCCCTCTTGCCTCCTCAGGGGTATTTAGATTTGCAAAAACCTTGCAGAAGAATCTGTGGGGCAAGAATTTACAGTTTCTCGCTGGTTTCAAAACCCAATGTACAACATTCACTGTTATTACAGGCACACACATGGACAAAAATTCAATTTTCTTCATTCAAGACAAACTCTGATAACCAGCTAGTAAGACTCAGACTATAATTTCTTATTCAGTGTTCCACATGAGATGCATTTTGCTGAATTTAACATGTTTTGCTGTTAATGGATTTCACAGTGTGTTGCCATTTTTATACAGCTGTCCAAATAAAATGTTGTGTACAATGATGTGCTTTTACTGTGTTGCTAGCTTGCAAATGGCAGCCGATTCCCCAGTTTAAGCCTTAGGAAAATGGGAAAACTCTTTGACTAGGCCATTTAAAATACGTATTTTGGGTCTCTGGAGTTCTTTTCCTGGTAAGTCACACTCAAACAAGAACAAAGATCCAAGATAGATATAATTGTACCTTATACATTTAAGATCTAATAGTATTTCCTCTGGAAGGAGAAATCAAACCTCAATATTTTCACTTATATTTTTTTAATTTTTCTTTGTTGAACTAAGTCAAAAATTATGTAAATTGAAAAGACTTAGATTTTTTAAAAAATTAAATTGTCCATCTAGATTTTCAAATGCTACATAAAGGAAATGAAGCAAATTACATCTTATGATGCAAATTTCCCATCCCTTGGAAGTTCATCATTCAGGTTTAACATTGTTGACTTCAGCTTCTGACACATTAGAATTAATCTAAGGAAATTCTCTCAACTGATGTTCTGGAAGTGAAGGCACAGTTGCTGCCAGGTTAAAAAGATTTTAAAGGCATAGGGAAGGTTGTTTTTCTATTTATTTTTTTTCACCCCATATCACAGATTTTTATTTTTTTTTATGGTGAATCAAAAGTTGCTTGGGTCTTTTGGGGTTTTTTGTTTGTTTGTTTAAGAAAAGGTGGGATAAAAATGGAATTTCTTAACTAGAAAGTTAAACAAAGGGAAAAATGTCACTAGAACACTTTCTTCCCTTCAACTTTAGCTATCTATATCCAGCCCAGCTTGAACCAGTTACTGTTCATTGCATGAGGTTTCATCATTTAACTTTTGTTGCCAATATTTATTCCTGGATATAACTCACAGTCATGGGGTTTAAGAACTATTTCTCCATACCCCAATAATACACGATAGCTGACACGTGCAAAACATAACAACAGAGGACATGCCAGTGGTGTCAGTTGATGCTGATCCTTCAAAACACCCTAACTCTATCTGCAGCTAAACCTAAAACCAAAGGCTCTGCCTACCCTGAGCCACACTAAAAAACTTCCCTGTCAATACAGAACAGGATAAAGTCACGGTAAAATCTAAACATGTCCCAGTTACACACACAATGATCAAAAGTTTTGGTCATTTCTAAGGCCCATGACTGTCCACCAGATGATGGATGATGTGCAGCTGAAGGCAGGATTAAATCCCAAGTAGGCTGTGACTGACTAAAGTAGTGATGTAAACACATCAGCAGGGTGCACTTCCTACCTGGTGCCATCTTTTGTAGTCTTCTCCACCAATTCAGGAAGCGCCAAAGAAGGAAACATTGGACCAAATTGGCATTGGCCACTTCTTACACGAAGCAGAAGCCAAAAAGGCTCAGCTCCTCCCCATGAGGTCCGCACCTAATTCACCCCCTCTGTCCCTGGGCTTGTGCCAGTAGGATAAATCACAAACACAAAGCTGAGATTGTTGCCCCATATGGGACACTGGTGAGGCCACACCTCGAGTCCTGTGTCCAGTTTTGGGCCCCTCAATTCAACAATGACATTGAGGGGAGGAAGTCTGTCCAGAGAAGGACAGCAGAGCTGACAAAGGATCTAGAGAGTCAGTCCAGTGAGGAGCAGCTGAGGGAGCAGGGGGGCTCAGCCTGGAAGAAAGGAGGGTCAGAGGGGATCTTCTTGGTCTCTGCAACTCCCTGACAGGAGCGTGCAGCCAGGTGGGAGTCAGGCTCTGCTCCCAGGCAACAGCAACAGGAGAGGTGGAAATGGAAATTTCATAGCTACACCAGGGGAGGTTCAGGTTGAACCTCAGGAAGAATTTTCTCACTGAAAGGGTAGGTAAACATTGGAACAGGCTGCCCAGGGAGATGATGGAGTCACAACCTCTGGAAATGTTCAAGAAACAACTGGACGTGGCACTCATTGCTCTGGTCTCATTGACAAGGCAGTGCTCGGTCAAAGGCTGGCCTCCACCTTGGAGGTCTTCTCCAACCTCAATGATTTTATGATTCTGTGAAATGGGTGAAAAAGACAACTATGGAACTACAGTGAGGTGTTTCAGCCTGCTATGGAGCTCTGTCTGAGGAAGACCATGGTATTCATACATGATTTCTTCAGGTTTCTTCTGTTGCAGCAGGACAAAACATTTTTCACTTAAAAAACCATCATTTGCCACTTCTTTAGAGTTTGACATTACCACAGGGAAGTCTGACAGGGACAACCAGAAGTCCCCTATCACAAGCTTATTGTGCAATCATCTAAAAAAGAAAATTAATTTTTAAAATGGCACACAATGGATCTGAGAAGTCAAAATATTCAATTAAAACCCTTCTGATTCTTAAAAAGGCACAAAGCTGTCAAAAGTTACTAATCAATTGAATGAAGTCTGTGACAAGGAAGCATCACATCAACAGAGACCAGTTGTGCAAAGGCTTTATCTGTGTCAGGAGCCTTGAAAAAAAATATAGAAAAGTACAAGTGCTTAAAAAGTTTACATGGGTTTCCTTCATGGGGATCAGCTGTAAGGAACCACAGGGTAGCAAAGTTTTCATCCACAAATTAAAAAAAGGAAGATGCCAGTATCCCAAACAGAGCATCCAGGGAAGGCTGTGTCTGATTTGACTTGTTTGCCAGATATCACAAAACAGAAATAATTTTTAAGGGTCATGTCAGTTGTTAACCTCTTGTTTCAGGAGACCAGATAAAATCTTCCTCAAGGTTAAGGAAGCTGTTGAGTTTAAACTACAATTACAGGCAGAAGTCCAACTGCCTCACTTGGTTACTTCCCAAGTAACAGGAGGTACAAACCTGGACTTTTAACATATGAACAAACCCTTTTTCTCTGATATTGAGAGCTGGGGTTTATCATATGCACACCAGTACCCTTACTGATTCACCAGAGGGCTGTTCTGCAATCAAAAGAAGAAAAATAAACATTTATCCATGTTCAAAAGTGCTGAATATTGAACCACATATTCGGAAAGAGTAAAATCCAGAACTTTATCAGCAGAAAAGGAATTTAACTATAGATTACTGATATTAAATACATTCTTCTCCCATTTTCCTAAGACTGGAAACAGTCTGGAACCTTGTCTGAGTTCCCCCAAAAAGGTAAAATGAGTATTTTATAGTTCTGCTGAAGCTAATTCCTAGCTAAGCCGAGTATGAAGACTTCCCAGCTTCACTAAACTTTCATTCCTTTGTTCTTTATTCACTTCTCATATATCATCTATTTTTCAGAAAAAATCACTAAGTTTTCTGTCAGTCAAAAAAGGTAGTACTAGTACCAGAGTACTGGTACCAGATATTCCCAAACCAGTGAATAAAAAAGAAAGGGGGATAACATCTACATTTTCCAGATAAAACTGTTAGTTCCTAGAAAGCTCCCACAAATAAATCAACACCTAAATTTTAAGGACAGAACAAATAGAGACATTAGTCCCACAATTTACATAAGGAGAACAATGTCCTGAAAACCTTATTCATATTAAATCTAAAGACTGCACTTAGAAATAGTGGTGTGTTTTTTCCTTCTTCCACCCCCAAGAAATATTCTGGTGTTTTTTCCTCAAAAGTAGGACACAGAGGGGTGCTGACCTCTCCACCAGAAAGCAGAGTCATTTCACCATCTGCAGGGAGAGCCCAAGCCCCATATGGTGAGGACTTGCTTTCTTTTCCAGATTCAAGATTAGCAAAGAGAAGCTAAGAAATTTGTTTGTGAATTTAGAGATACATGGCCATATGCATATAAAATATCTGAGAATAAGGCAGAAACTATCTCTGCAGACTTTTAAATACAAGCACAAAACAGTTTTCAAGGTGAGTTAATAAAATGAAGACCAAGTAACATATTCAGAAAAACTATTTCTACACAGGGTAAAGTTTACTGAAAATAGCTTGCTTTGCTACACTGCCTGGCTGATGTTGAAAAGCTGGGACTAGACTGAGGTGCTTGTTAATGATAACTTTGAAGAAATATCACACTTAAAACTCAGAGTGATTGCAGAAAAGGTGTTTTATCAACTGCTCCCTTTATGAATAAATATGAAACTACCAGGAAAATGTTTAAGCAGGTGTAATCATCACTGCATATGAAAATTGAGTTTGGAGGCTGTAAGGAATCTTAACGCAGTTAAGAAAGAATGAAAGCAATGTAACACTGCGATCATTGCCCATTATGCATGTATCATGCAAAACAGGAATGTTGTCATAGCAGCTATAAAAATGTCAGTGAAAACTGAACTACTATTACCAAGTTGTAAATGAAATGAAAAATGCAAAAGGAATATGTGAGTGAATACATTAAGGGAAATGTTATTTCATTCCTGATAAACAAGCAAAACAAAATACATTCTCATGAAATGGAGTAATTTGTGTGAACAAATATGCATAGACAACAATTGCAGGAGGCCACATCTGCACAGGACAATTGGATAAAATTATTACGATTTTATATAATCAATTTTCCAGTGTTAGAAAGGAAGGAACAGTAAAAGCATAGTGTTTTGAAGTTTCAAAGTTACAAACCAATTAAGTAATAGATTGTATTAGGGCCAATTTTGTTTACACTGAATAAAGGAAGCTGCTTCTGTCTGTTAGCAACGGTAACCTGGCTTTCAGTAGGACTATACTGATTAAACGTGTTGGAAAACAAATATTTCTAGCCTTTAATAAACTAAACTCATTACAACACTTAATGACTTGCAAATGTGGTTAATGCTAAAACTAATGTATGAAAAAGAAAAACCAAACAGCAAAAACCCAGGTCTTAGAGTTGGGCAAAATAACAGGAGACCCTGCTGGCATGAGCAGATTCCTGTGTCCAGGAGCCTGAGCCAGCAGCAAGCTCCACTTGGGCAAAGCCTCTCAAGCAGCAGCAGCAGCAGGACCCCAGCCAGTCCCTGGGATTCAGGCTCCCAGGGGCATATTCAGGGAGACACCCTGTATGTGTTCACCTCCTAAGGTAACTACACTGAACATTTTTTTTCCAAAACTAGTCATTCTCAATGGGCAGGTGCTGCAAAATTAAAGTGTAGTACGCATTGTTCATTAAGGCAAGTCCATATAGAATTGGATATTGAAGCAAGTGCTGAGTAAATATAAGAAGGTTGTACCTTCAATTCCGCATTAAAAGAGCAATTACTTGGAATATGCTTTACAAACATCAAAGTTAAAAAAACATTTTTGAATTCCTAATGTGTCCATAATTAATTCACACATTCAGCAGTTCAGTCCAGAAATATGTTCCTGTTGATAATTTGCAAGTAATGCTTCAAAAACAATCTGGCACATTTTTATTTGCCTTAATGCATGAAACCTATTACTAAGACAGTGCTTTACAATGTCATCATCATTGCTACCATGTACATGCTTTAACTAACAGAAGTCCTTAGGTGCAAAGAAATAGGAATTTTACAAAAATTAAAGCAGTGTGTCTTCCAATACTGACTACATTTATATAATGTAAAGTAAAATAAGTTTTATTATAAGAGAGATTCTGAGAAGCATTAGCTGTCCTCAACTCAATGTGAATGAGGAACAAACTGCCTCACAAGATCAAACCTGAGTATAAGAAATACTTCACATCTTCATCAGAAGATGCCCAGGGCTAAGTCTCTTCACATGTATAAAAGTCAGTTCTGCAAAACTGAACCTTACCTACATCCTTGTCACATATACATGCACTCAGAATCTAATGTGACAGGAAAGAGCTCAAGACCATCTAAAATGAGTCAGAATTTTTATTCATATAATACATAAATTAGCAATTTGGTTAAGATCTAAGTTTATGAACTTTGTTTTATGAAACATAAATCAAAAGATAAAACTGTTTGCTTCAATTTTTAAACAGAAACAAAAATATAACTGGGAATATATTGATTTATGCTTGATTTGAGTATGATCTCAACCCCTTCACCTCTGTACTGGTTCCATCTCTGCAACTGAGCCTGGTATCCGCTGCTAACTCTTCCGAACATGAGTTTTCTAAATTGCTGTTTTTTAGAAAATTATTTCTGTAGTTGTTATTACTGCAGTTTGACCTTTTCCAAGCACCCAACTTTGTTATTTTAAAATATGTTATTTTAATATGTTAACAAAATAACAAACCTATAGTTACCTCTTGTTTTGTTTCAAATACTTCTATGCATTTGAAAGAAATGTAACTGTGGATGGATGTTTTCCCTTCTCTTTTGTGTTTAATTCTGGCAGAGTGTTTCCAGAACTTGAAACGTGATCTCTAAGGGCAGGAAAGGTAATTAAGATCCTTGGAGTCCTGCGCTACACACAACATATGATATGCTGTGGCTTGGGGCAGTACTCAGAAAACCCACCCAAACACGGTGTTTAACTTTGTCAACGCCATCCCATCAAACAGGGAGGAATTTATCCAGGCTGCAATTCAAGAACTGGACCATGGAATAATTTCTTTGTGACTTCTGGAAGCTTTCCCTTCAGCACTCCCCTCTGTCCCTGGTGGCTGCCAAAGCACAAACAGGGCCTCACGTTCACATCACAACCACATCCAGCCTGCAGCCCTCCTGCCCTGCTCACCAGTGCTCATTCCTGGGTCTTGGCAGGGAGCACTGGCAATTCCACAGGGAAGGACAGGAGCGGCACGGGGGAAGGGCTCTGCTGAGCTCTGAGCACTGGGACAGCCTCTCATGAGCCCACAAACACTAACATTCCTTTGGAACTGGAGGCAGGAGGAATGTTACAGCAATCCCAGCGTTAGAGCACAAACCAGGAATCTTTATTTCAATCACAATCCATGTTCCAGCACTAACTGAGCTCCAGTTGAGCTTCCTGTGCACATTTGCCAGGAGACTTTCTTGGAGAACGGAGAAAGATCTGGGACAGTTGCTCATCTTCTTTGAACGTTAAATAGAAAACATGCCTCATCTAACTGGGACAGAGAGAAGTACTGCTGTGTCCACTTCTCTTACCCAAGAGCTGAGAACTCCAGCAGGGATCCAAACACCCTTCCCCTTGATATGGGCAACCTGACCCACACAGAGAACAAATATGTGGAATTATGTGCACCCTGAAATATATCAGTTAGGGAGCCCAGCCTGGCTGTGGGAAGAGCCCAGCTGTAAAAACCCAACAGGAAAACCCCGGGCCTAATCCTTATTTCCCTGCACAGGGCACTGAGCGGATTTCCCTTGGCAGTGCAGGATGGGAGCAGCCTCTGCCCACAGGGGGACCTGGCGGTGGCCCTGCGATGGAGACTGAAGCTCCAGGGCTCCCACAGCCACCGGGCAGAGGCTGCACTGCCGGATTTCCACACTTTGGCTGCTGCCATGGCTGCTCAGTGCCCCCCGTAGAGCCCAGGGCCCGCAGGCCCATCCTCCCCTGCATCTAATAGAGACGGCACATCAGAGGAGAGCTAGGTGGGGAGGGAAGGGGGAGAAGCTTTAAACATTGCCAGGTCAGCGCAACAGGAGGTAAGCAAGTACAGAGGCAGCAAGAACTACTGAAAGTTTTTGATATAGTCCCAGGTGGACTCCCCAACGCCTGTAAATGTTTCAAAGGGGGATCCCCTTTCTGTGGGCATGGAAATGTTTCAAAGGAGCCCCAATCGGTGCAATGTTTCAAAGACCACTGCTCTCTAAAAATTCCAACCCGAACTATCCCCCCCAGCCGAAAACCTTCCTAAACAGATCCCTTCCTGCCTAACCCCAGCTGAGGAGGTCTGTTCTGCCACACAGAGCCCTCCTACAGGCCCCAGCATAAACTGAAACAAAACATCTCCCGTTTCCCTCCTCTGGGGATGGATCCAGCCTGCTCCTTCCCTGGGGATCCCGTGAAGGACCCAATGTGCCTCTGTGTTTGTGCACAGGATATGAAGGGCTAGAGTGCAGCGGGGTAATTTTTCAAAGCAGTGTGTGGGAGTAGCACTGGAAATTCCCTGCATACTGCTTTGAAAAAAATAAACCCCCTACCTCCATGAATTATGAACAGGGCCTCCAGCTCCAGACTGGGAATCTGAGAGGCTGAAGAGAGAGGCACAGCCAACTTAACTGGATGCAGCTTTTAAGACCATGATGTCAGAAATAATTGAATTCTTTAATAATATTATGGATGCTGCTACCTAAAAGGTATTGCTGCTACAGAGCAGGGATTCCTTTGTTGACAGTCACTTGAGCAGAATAAAACTGTAAGCAAGTGCTTAAGATATCCCAACTATTGATTTTGTGTTTCTCAAAGTATGAGAAGAAAGTGCTGAGAGCTCTTGGATTATCAAAGCCAAGGGATTTTTTACCTAAAAATTACATGTCAAGGCTAACTTCATTGTCTTGGCTCTCCTCAAATTCAAAAGAGAGATAAAAATCTCTCCCTGGAAATGCTTATCCTACTCAAACTCTTATCTTAGATTGGTATCAATCATTCATTTTCCCCAGACAGCATCTCAATGACTATATTAAACCAGACACCTTAACTTTAGACAGATACAAGTTCATTGAGATGAGGCCAGCCCTAAGCTCCTAAGAACACACAGTCTGAGGGTAAGTTGCTCCTGCCTCCCAAACACCTGTACGTTCACCCTGTGATCTGTGTCCACCCAGCACAAACAAATCCTCATCTGTAGATTTTAAACTGGCAACAATGGCGTTCATAATTCCTGTGAATTAGACCTGGGCTGCAGAAACAGCTGTATTAGCTTCTTTCTCTTGCTGCCCACCTGGCTAGACTTGGTCTAGCACAGAAAAGGGAAACTCTTGCACCCCTTATGAGTGATAAATCAGCCTAAGCAGTAAGGAGGCACGTGCCAGTATGTCCGAAGGCCTGAATAAGGGAACAAAGCGCTCAGGCTATAACCAAGGGGGATGGAACCAGCACAGGAGGCACTTAGTCACTCCCCCTACTGTTACAGACCCAGGACTATGTAAATTAACACCAGAAATCTGCACAGCATTTATTGCTTGAGATATGCTGACATCTAGCCTCTCCTTTTCCCTTCAGTATTCCCCAGTAAAGAACAAATCCCAATGAGCAAACTGACTGGAAACACCTTTTTTCTGAGCATTTGCATGTCCTGAAGGACAGGGGGCCCAGGAGCCTTGTGACCCGAGATGCCCAGAGTGAGAGGAAGTTTGGCTCCACAAAGGTTTCTATACTTTGCTCTTTCCTAAACTGAACCATTAAAGGCAGTGATGACCTCAACTTAATGCACATCCTCAGTCTGCACCTCAGTAAAGGGACGCGAATATATGACACCACAGTGGAATTATCACATATTTTCTTACCACATCCTGGTATTTACAATGTTCTAGGTGTACAGAATTGGGCCCATAGTACTTTTGTACTATATTGAGTTCTTCAAAATATTAAAGTAACTGATGTACAGCTTCAAGGAAACAATGGGTACAGTTTTCACAAATAACAGCATCACAATTTTCACAGCCTCCTATGCCTTCTACACCTGTTGTTTTCCAATGGTGCCAAGAACTTTGTACGGTCATGTGTATAAAATTTATGTTATTCCAGAAAGCACCAATATAGGCATAAACTTCACATATTAGTTACTGGAAAATAAAGAAATTATATTTTTCCAAAAGAAAAAAATAGTTCCCCTCCAATCAAGCAGAACCTTAACTCAGCATTTCATGACCTTTGTATTTAAAAATCACTTTTTAGCTACTGGATCACAAATTAAGTTGAAACAAGTGCTAAGCTTGCTAAGGACTTCTTTCTTAAAATCTAGGTGGGAGCTACATGAAATCACCATGGTCCAATTAACAAGGATCTCACTCTTCAAGCTTGCAAACAAGAGATTACATTAACACCTGCTACAAAAGCAAACATTTTTAGATATCTTTATCTTAACCTGCTTGACATTAACTTAAAACTCCTGCCTGGCTCTTGGATGAAAATGATTGTGACTGACATGTATGTTTTTCATTTGGGGGTAGGGGGTTTGAAGATTGTGTCAGCCCATATTTCCCTCTCTCTGGTATTTATGCATAATCCACTTCAAAGCTAATAGGAGTTACACACATGAATTGATGGGAGAATAATTTCCTAAATGTAAAATTGCAGAAGGAAAACCATTATGCTGATGGGAGATAAATGCTGGATGGGAAGGTGTGAGGCACAGAGAGCACTGTCAGGTCCTTGAAGGGTCTCATCCAACACATGCTTACAGTGGCATGTGTAAGTATCTTCTTGTGGTCTAAGCACCAAAATAAACCGGCCTCTTGGGCCAACACATATATTTATAACATCTGTCCATACAGGAAAAGACCTTTCTTTGTGTTCACCAGAGAAGCAATCATACGGCTGCAGCAGAAATTCAACCCATCAGGTTACAACAATGCTTTTACTAACTCCTGTGACAGGACTGTCACAGAAGGCAGAAAGCACTGATTTTAAAACACTGGTATGTCTGAAAAGCTGAACCTTCTGAAGTCCAGAATTGCTGGAAAAAGCAGAAAAACCCACTGAAATAACTCTGTAAGTGTTTTGTTTTGACAATGTTCCTCAGGAATTCACCACACTTAGCTGGAAAAATGCTAGCAGTTACATCTATTCAATGTCATGACATACAAAATTGAAACATAATTGCTCCTAAGTGGTTGACAACTGGCAAGTACTTTTTACACAGATAGAGAAATTTATGCTATCAAATGGAAGATACTGTCAAAAGTTTGATTTTAATATAAATGGAAATGCTACATGAGGACTCAAAAGGATAAGGAAAAAGCTCAGCAGTAACATTTTTATAACCACATATTTAAAAAGCTTTGAAGTGAAGAATCATTACATCAAAATCATTTTCCTTGAAAAATAAAAAATAAATTACAGCATGAATATTAACAAGTTATTAGAATAGTGAAAGTCAAAGAGTAGCAAAAAACAAGCAGCCAATGAGTGGCCTAGTGTAAAGAATGTCTTACCAATCATATGGTTAGCGACATGGATTTGTATCTCTCTCTCATTCTCAAAGGTCATCTGGCACTTGATGCATTGATAGGTCTTTTTCTGTTTAATAACCAAAAAGAGATTAGAGAAAACTGCACTGTAGCATAAGGCAAGTGTGATTATGAATACAGCATGTTATATGCTTCAAGTTTCCTCCACTTAGGCTTTTTTTTTTGCCCATATATCCCCAGGCCAACCTTTTCTGGGACCATAAACACAATCTCTAATTAACAACCTGCTTTAGGAGAAATTTTAATTTCATCTTAAAAAATTTCAAATTACACTACTTGAAAATCTGATTGAGTACCTGAGCCATGAGATTACGTCTGTTATTTAACCCACTGCAGTAAAATTCCCCCAGAGTGAAATAAAATAAAGAAAAGTAACTGTTTTCAGAGTAAGTTCAACTTTCTCAAAAAATTCTACCTTTCATTAAACTCAGAGTCAGCAGAGCACCTATAGTTACTATATATATATATATATATATATATATATATATATAATAACTACAGTGAAGGAAAAAATGCATTTTGTATAGGTCTCTAATCAGAAATCTTGAAAAAAACCGCATTACCAAAAAGAACTCTTTCCTGGTACAATCTGTTTGTATTTTCTCCATCTCAAAGTCATACCAGGGAGGCCTAGCTGCAGAAGTCAGGAGACAGTGTGAAGAGGCAATTACATGAACCATTTATTCAAACGGAAAATGGGGTTTGCACTCAGATTTACAATGACGCGTGTACTTGTGCAATGTGGCAGGAAAAAATCAGAGAAACCATTTGCAGAAATTAAAATGAATGTTGACAAGTTAGATATCCAATTCAGGAAAAAAAAAATTAAAAAAAAAACCAAAAATCATGAAGGCTAAGCTTTGGTACACTTGCAAAAAGTCTTATTTCCTAAAGTGGGAGTACGGTGCTTTGGTTTGATGTACATGCTTATTTACTGCATGGGAATGTGCTATCTAAATAGACATTTTTTGATGTGCAATTTAGAAAAATTGGGCCTTTTGTACCTACTTGTTTCTGGAGAATAATTCTTACTGCAGCAATTGCCACTAGGCACAAGCATGAGGTCTGCATCTCCACGGCCAAAGCTGGTGGCAGCAGAACACACATGAAATCTCTATGTGCTGGCCACAAGGGATGGAAGAGAACTCCAACCAACAGCACTGAGAAGCCCAATTGAGTAAACAACACCCTCTTAACCTTCTGAAGGAAAATATTTTTGAGGGTACTTTTTGTGTACTTTTCGATGCACATTCGTTTTTCTTCAGCCTCCACCCCACAGCCAGGTATAGAGCCCCATTTTTAGGACAGCAGTAATAAGTCAGAAGTTTTGAGTTAAACAGAGGAGTTGCCATCACCCCCTCTGTGCATTGCATCCAATTTCCTCAAGCACCTGCTGAGTAAAGAACAAATTAGGTGCTACCAAGAGTTTAACTACTTCCCATGTCATCAATGGCAACAAGGTAGCCTGCTGGAGGTTAATGAACAGGCTCTAACACCATAATAACAAAGGCACCAGCCTATGGAAGTTAGGCATATTCCATGAATTCTGTACCAGTGTGTGTTTGCTTAGGCAGAGCTTTCTAGGCTAAAACAACAATGGGTGATTAACATGATAATAGGAAGAAGGCTATACCCCCTTGGCCGAAAGCTGACACAGTCAACCATATAAAAGGAAATAGTTTGGATTGGCTAGTTATCCCTAGGCAGCTCAAGAAAGTATCCTCCTGGAGTCCATTTGGAAATCAAGGCTGTTAATGGAAAAGCAGCTGGATTCTGCAGCTCTCTTTCTGGGGAATCTCTTCTGGCGGACGAGCACAGCACACGTACATACACGTATCCTCTCAAACACACTGGCACACACACACTGAGGGCTCCTGACTTCAAAAACAAAACAAAACACAAAAACCCTTGAAGGAGCAAAATAGGATTGGGTAGTGATTGATTCATGTGGTTACATGGTCAAGTTTAAAACTTGAAACCTTCCACTTCCTTAGAACTTCAAAGCTAAGTTCTGTGCCTCGTCCAATGCTTATCTCAGCTACAAGGGTTCCCTCAGTAACCAGCTAGAGGACAGTATTTCAGCCTGACTCTACTTCAAACCTTCAAAGTTATATTAAACACAGACAAATTATTCATTTTTTAATTGATTTTGGTGCTTCTGAAAGCTACTCACTAACAGATCTGGAGACAGGATGTCTTTGTTTATCCACAGACTCAGAGCTAACTCCTCCACACCATTTCACAATCTTATAAAACACTCTTCTTGGCATGAGGAGCCCTCAGCAGATTTCAGACTTCCTCTCTGTGCTACCTTTAGCCTCAGCTGAGACCTGTGCATGCAGAGGAGCAGCTTAAGCAAGGTGATGGCTCCTGTGACAGGGCACCCTACTTGACATGGAGCGAGGTTAATAAATGGCCTATACTGGTCTCAAAATAACTATAGCTTAGATTAGCACCCAAGTGGATATGCAAGAGGTGGATGAACTAATTTTTTGGCTCATTAAAACTGCCTTTAAAAGAATGTCACAAAACATCTTTCTGTTATCAGTAAATGGGGAGCACTAGTTTTAATACAACTATGATTAGTTGTGGTACCAAATATGATCTACTATCATTTTTCTGCTTTATGAACATTATTAATGGATCGGTAACGCTTTTTTTAAAGTTTTCTTTTCACAAGTGGTGACAATGAAGGTGCCCACCCTCTAAGAAGCAAAAAAAGTCTAGGTGATGACTTCTAGGTGATAAAAGAGACCAGATGAGCAGGCCTTCAGCTGAGAGCTCATTCCCTACAAATGCAAGATATTTAATTCTAGCCTTGGCACACACTTGTAGTAATAACAACAGAGGGTTCTGTTTTCTTTTCTGAAGTATCTATTGTTCCCATGGGTTTTCCAGACTATCCTCCTTTAAATCTGGAAATAGTTTCCTGTTCTACAAAGAAAATATTCCTCCATTCAAGTGGATTTACAAGGGAAGAGAAGGATTGTGGGGGAGAACAAAGAGAAGGAACTGAGTCCAAGAAAGTGTGCAGGAGAAAAGAAACTGAATAAAGGAACACAATAGGGTTTATTCTTCCAACTTTCTATGCTACCTCCTTTGCTTCTTCACTCCAAATAACCTAGGTGGGCTAAAAATAGTAACACCATTCAAGATGAAAACTTAATGGAAGTCTAAACATTTGCCACTGTCAATGTTAAACAAGTATTTTTCATTATATACCTGTGGTACAAAATAAAGATAAATCTGTGTAAGAGAAAGAACAGCTTGAAATGTGACTGCAGTATTAGGAAATGAAAAATCTCTATACTAATCAATTAGTCATGTTTCTTAAGATATGCACATTCCTCTAGAAGGCACGTGGAAATGAATGAATAAAATGTATTCAAAACTGAAGATGCTACATACAGAAAGATATTCAGAAAAACAGGAAAGCATCACCTCTGATGAGATCTTAATGTAATACAAAAAAGGCCTTGAACTAGTGTCAGACACTGGAATGATTCCTTTACCTGTGATGCTCATATGAAAAACACTTTCAGTCCTATCCAAACAGAATAGCTCACACAAAACTATATGAATGAAACAAAAATGGGTGCTAGAGAAATCTTTTACTACTAAGATATATTTTTTTTTTATTCCTCTTAGTGATGTCTTTTGCAGAAGACTATTGTCTTGTCTTAAAACTCCTGAAAACAAATCCTTCAAAGAGGATGTTGCCATATACATGCTGCAAAACTATTTCTGCCTGGAAATCTATCTTGTTGATCAACATGAATGGATCCTAGGTAGGCATCCTAGAAATAAATATGATCAATTTACAGGTATTTCTTCCTCTTGGCTGGCCATACTAAAAATGTGAGGAAGACAGAACACAGCAGGATTTTCAAGGGTTATGTGCTTTCTTTCATTCTTATGGATTAAAAGAACTGCCAAGCAATTCTGAGTATTTTTCAATGTTCCTCTAGCTGTCTCCTAATCTTTAAAATAAAACCTCAAATAATAATTCAATAGTGAAAAAAAAAACAAAATAGAACAAAATGATCATACTTTGTTTGTGGTGCAATATAAACTTGCATATATTCACAAACTTAAATACCTACAATAAGAAAGAATTGTTCTGTTTCTTATCTTCTTTTATTCTTACCAAATACTTTTTATTCATCAAGGGCTAACATTTATTTTTATTAATATTTATTTTATCCCTTTCTTTCACTTTGGGGTTAAATCTTCATTTAATTTTTTTTCCTGAAATTCCTTTAAGTTTCCACACTCACCTCTTCTGTCAAAAAGTAAATAACAGCCAGTGGAGCAACTTCTGACATAGAAAGAAGTTACAGATTTTATATGTTATTATCATCTTTTCCATTTGCTTGGATTTCATTCTTCTTATTCTTATTTACTCTGAAATATATACCCACTACTTAAAAATCTAATCTACCCATATATTCTTTCTGACTGTACCTTGTCTTAATCTTCAGGTGCTTTTCTACTGAATAATGAAAAACAAATAAGGAGTTTAAAAAATGAAATGTAGAAATACTCAAGAGTTGGAGAGAAGTAGCTCTTCTCTGAACACACACAGATTGCTCTACATGCACTGTGCACTATAGATTGCTCCATTAAAGTGGAATTTTACCTGTGTGCAGCACACTAACAAGATGACAAGAGAGTTCATGTTCAACTTGCTTAGCTTTGCTATGAAGCCAATGAAGTTAAGCAAACACTGTTCTTGAATGCAGAGATGTATCACCCTTTAAAAGTCAGTATAATTCTTTGAAAATCCCTCTCCTAGGCAAAACAAAGGGCACTTCAGAACCTTGAGTGAAACACCAATAGTTTTCTAGTGAACTGTATCAGAGGTCTTGTACTTATTATGAAGGGTAATATAATGAATTATTCCTAATAACAATATATATTCCTGGGATGCTTATCTCTGATATTATCATATGTGCAGGCCACAGACACCAGTAAGGTACCATTTGCCATTGTTACAAATGATGATTTTTCATTATCTTCTACAAAGAAACTCAGAACTTCCTTCATGGGATGAAATTCAAACCATTTACTTTATTGAAGAACTTAAAATTTTCCCCTGAGAGAATAAGTATAGAAGCTGTCACTGAAAAGAAAGAGTTAAAGCAAGAAATGACAGGAAATGGTAATGTGTGATAGGTGATAGGAAAGGAAAGGTAATTCCACAGGTGCAGCAATACGAATTAGTCCTACATAATAGAACAGAGGTATTTTTCAAGAATTTAGAAGAAAATAAAGTCCTGAGGAGGAAGAAGGACAGAGACCTAGCCAGACCTAGGTATCACACCAAAGGAGGGATATTTCCATTCCTCATTCTTCTGCAAAACTATTTGTGTATGCCTGGAGGCCTAGTCACACCCAAAGGGAACAATATCCAGTGGTTTTACCGAAAGAGAGAGAACAAGAAAAGAAATCAAGCTTTCGGTGGGATTGGTTGAGGAGGCTGGATCAGGGCACTGCTCCTGCATGGCTGTGTCCAGCCCAGCTCAGCTGGATGCTGCTGCCCCACATGGAGCAGGGGTAACAGCTCCTGCCAGGGACACAACCAGCACCAGCTCCCTTGGAGGCACCTCAGTCCACGTCCTTGGGCCCTCTTACTTACCAAGCTTCTGGTGTTCTAGTTGAATGGATGATATTTTCAGGTGCTTTTAATTCAGTAAGATGTGTTTGTGGGTGCTTTAATTAGCAGATTGACATAAACAGGCATCTACGGCTGGAATTATTCATTAGGAGTTGGGTGCCTAATTTCCTTAGATACTTTTGAAAATCTCACCCCATCATGTTTAATTAAAAATGTCAGATGATATCAATACTCAGATGTGTCTGCTGTTGGTCTCCTGAGAAGATTTCCAAAATCCACTTCTCATTCCATCTGTTCCTGACAGAGGAAGGACTGACTTGGCCCATTCTTGAACCAAAACGTCAACAAATAATTTAAAAAGACTATAAACTGTAAATGATATTAATCTCCTGAGTAGGCTTCTGGAACCTTACTTGGATCTGCATGTTCCCAAGTAACTTGTAAGCTAAGAAATGGGAATGCAGGCTATCTGGAAAAAGTCAAGGACAGCACACTTTTATGTAATCTGCATCAGACAATGTGCAATTTGCTAAGAAACCACTTACCCCTACTGGCCTCTGCAGAAGGGCCATGAAGCAGGTTCTTTTAAAGTCATTTTAAAATCATACATACACAAACAAGCTCACACAAGTGCACACAGACCTCCAAGTAACCTCAAAACGTTCACTCTGACAGACATTCCTAGGGACAAGCTCTTTAGCACAGAAGCTTGGTTTAGGTGAGAATTTGGAGAGTAGGATGGAGTTCACTACATTTTCCCTCACAAGTTCCTATATCCTCCTGTTCATTATTATTTTCCTGGTAAGAAATAATCTCATTTCTCAAATATGACAGATTAGATTCTTTTATTGTTTTGGGTACTCAGCATCTCCATTTTTCATTAAACTACCCCAGCTTTTCCAGATTTGCCAGTTGAGTAGAATCAGAATTCATGGACAAACTCAATCCCCACAGGCCAAGTGTCTCAGCTCTCTGTTGGTAAATCTAAGGCAGTTCTGTTGTATAAAATCTGATGCCCTGCTACTAGGAATCAAAGGGCCTGTGAGGCTGAACTGATTGTTCTGTGTGAATTACTCTACCTTTCCTCCTGTTTTGCTGATGCTTTTTTAGTAGCACAAGTGATTTGATAAAGTGACAATTTAAAAAAAAATAATATCAGATCAGTTCTTACATTTAATGTCTACATTTTATCCCTCAGACACTTTAAAGTTCAGCTGTACTTACTCTGGGAACAGGGGACGTCTGGGTACCTTTCCTTTGGCCACTGGTCTCGGGTGTCAGGTCTCGGTGGTCGACCTGAATGTGGCTCTCTAGGTCTTCAGCACTTTCAAATTTGACACTACACTCTGGACACCTCAGGCTGCCACACGGCCTCTCATTCACCTCCTGTGGAGTCAAGCTCGAAGACTGTCCATTGGTGCTCCTGGTCATGCATCCAGCACACAGGCCATAGGGAAGGCCGTTCACATCCAGCTTTACCAAGTCCTGCTTATTCCGGAACTCCTTCAAGCACAGCGCACACTTGTAGAGTTTTTGCAAGGCCTGGCCATTAGGCGATGAGGTTGCGGAGTTTCCTGCCAATTTCTGCATATGGAACGTCCCATGAATTTTCAGCTCCAAGGTTGAGGTGACTGTCTGCATGCAGACAACACAGCGAAACCCAGTGAGGGAGTTTCTGAGATCTGGATGCATCTGGCAGTGCTCAATGAATTCCTCCTCGCTCTGCAGTGGCATTTTGCAGATCCGACATGTCCCTGTATCCAAACTCTTGCTGTGAGTGACTTTGTGCTCCGTCAGGGTCAGGAGCGATGGGAAGCGCTCCCCACAGATGGGGCACATGTAGTGCTTAGCTGGGCCTCGATGGGTCTGCATGTGCTCTCTCAGGCCATTTTCAGAGAAAAAGGTCCTTGAGCAGATATTACACTTGTGGCTGCCTTTGATGAATTCTGCTTTCTTCCTAGAACAGTCGTCCTCCCCAGGCCTGATGTTATGATCTCTCAAGCGATGGTTCTGCAAGAGGACCTCCATAGTGTAGGCAGCCCCACAAATGTCACAACCATACATGGGCTCAGAAGCATCCACATCATCCTCACTGGCTTCATGACTGTTGGAAGCATCTGGATTCTTCATTAACATATTCTGGATATCTGCCCCTTCTGTCTTCTTATTCGTTGGGGTCATGCCATTAGCTGTACCATTCTCAGCACTAGCATCAAAGACACAATGTTTTTCCCGCAAGTGCTTTTCAAGCAAGATGATGGCATGAAAAGCTTTGCTACAAAACTTGCAGTTGTATTTTTTGCTGTGGGTTGTGATGTGGCACTGCAGTTCTACCTCTGTGCTGAAGGTCTCACCACAGAAGATACATTTGTGAGACTTTGATGGATTACCCAAGTGACTATGCTTCACATGAATCTGGAGATCCACCTCCTTCCTAAAATCCCAGTTACAGGCTGTGCAACGATACATCTTCTTTTCATTGCTATGCTTCACTGCCAGATGCACTTGGATAGATACCTTGGAATCAAAAACTTCTTGGCAAAGGGTGCAGTGATACAACACAAAAGTATGCATGTCCAACAAATGCTTCTGCAAATCATCCACTGAAGAAAACTGTTTGTCACAGCTCTCACATACATAATGAGTGGAAGTTGTCATGTAATGCACAGTGAGATGTTGCAGAAGAGACTCCTGGGAATCAAAGTCTTCTTTACACTGAGGGCAAGACTGTTTCCTCAACAGCAACTCCAAATGCAACTTTAAATGGGTCTGAAAACTTTCAAAATTTGAGAACTTTAGATCACACTGATTACACGGGTATTCGCCATTAGACACTGAATTTACGCTTGCAGAAAGCCGCTGCCTTTTAGGGGAAGAGACTTCAACATCAGAAGAAACTGGACTCTGCTCTGCTTTTGACTTCTTATTGTGTGCCAGAGGAATGTTCTTGTGGTTTTCTTTAATATGCTTTGTAAGCTTCAGGATGGAGCCAAAAATGGGGGAGTTTGTGCAATAAGGGCATGAATAAACTTCCATAAAAGACTGTGTTGGCTGAATGACAGGGGAATCCAATTTTGAATTTCCTACATTGCAGTGAGTCTGCTGGATGTGCTCAGTCAAGGTAGCTTCGGTCAGAAAGCCCATGGAGCACTGGTTACAGAAGAAAGCGTTGTTGCCATCTTGAGGGGTAGCGTTTGGGCCGCAGTGAGTAATGCGGATGTGTTCCTGCAAACTGTTGATATCTGCAAACATCTCCGGGCAGTAATTACAATGAAAGGCAGAAATGTTGCTAAACTGCATCATGGGATAGGCATGGTTTTTGTGCACTTTTCTCACGTGTTCATTCAAGTTGTATAGTGTAGGCATGGAATCAAGGCAGATCTGGCACGTGTGGCTTTGCTGAGGTTTGTCTGCATGAATGGTCTTCAGATGGATCTCCAGAACAGCGAGGCTGTTGAAGTCACGCTTCGAGCAGTAGGGGCAGCTGTAAGTAACTTTAGACCAGCTCTGACCTTCCTCTCTGTCAACAGACCTGGTTTTCTTTTGTCCTCTCAAAGGCTTTAAGGTTGAATCTGGAGTGGAACCTCTTTCCACCGACGCGCTGGAGTCAGGCGTTGCGCTGCTCATGGACGCCACACTCCCCAGGACTGGGTCAGGGCTGATGCTGTGGTTGCTGGAGTCAGGTTGTCTGTGGCTGTCCAAGTGGCAATAGACTTCTTCCACTGAAGAAAACTGCTCTGGGCACATAGGGCACTTGTGTTTTTTGTTGGCATGGGCTTGATGAATGTGTGAGAGCAGCGAGTTTTCGTCTACAAATACTTCAGGGCAATGAATACACTGCAAATCTGCCTTCTCGGAAAGCTGTGGGTGGCGTGTCATTACGTGCTTCTCCAAATCTTCAGTCTGACTGAATGTCTCTTCACAGTAATCACACATAAAATCATCCTTCTTCACCTCTTTCTCAGTCTTTGCCATATGTTCCTTGTTCTTTTTATGAGCTTGCATGTGACTCTGCAATGAGCTGGTAGATGAAAACCCACGTTTACACACAGTACACTTGAATGGTTTGCTGGAGCTGTGGGTTTTCAGGTGGATTTTGAGGTGGTCGCTGCGGGAGAATGCAGCCTCGCACTCGTGGCAATGGTACTTTTTATCCCCTGTGTGAAGCTTTATGTGGCGATCCCTACTCCTCTTGTGCTTAAAAAGCCGGCTACAGTAGGTGCATTTGAAAGGTAGTTTGTCACTGTGGATCTGCTCGTGCCTTTTAAGGTAGCTCAGGCGAATGAAGGACTTATCACAAAACTGACAGGGATACGGCAGGCCAGTCCCCCCTTCCTCCTCCCCGATGCCGAGATCACACCCATCTCCTATCATCTGAGTGGGTGATGCAACATCTTTGCTGGAGGGAGATGAAGCCACCCAGGAGAGTTGTGGGTCGTCATCACCATCTGTAATGGGAAAGCAGAAAGGAGATTAAAAACAATTCCCAGTGCATCTGTGAAATAAGGACAAAGCTCTCAACAACACTATGGGCTTCTGCTACTACAGCATTAAAAAAAAAAAAAAAATCAACTCAGAAAAACCCCCAATAAACCCTCTTGAATTTGAAAGGAGGTTTGAGAAAGAGAAATAAAAATATATTTGTACACATAATTCACAGATATGCCAACATATAGTGTTAATAAAAAGCATTTTTCTTTAGCAGGTTTAACACCTGCTCACTGTACTGTAAAGCAATAAACAATGAATAAAGAAAGCGAAACACAATGTGCAATGAAGCAATACAAACATTTCAGAAAGCTACAGTGTTAAGTGATCACCTGTGAATTTGTGGGTCTGTTAAGTGCTACATCAAGATGATTTTAAGTAATGTCTCCATTAAAAAAATCCTTCAGTTCTGTCTCAAAACTGTAACAGAATGAAAGGCTGCTCAAAGGCAGAGTTGAACATCTAGGTGGAATAAAAGCATCAGATTTGAGAGAGCTCAAGAAAATCAGAGAAGAGATCTGCACCATTACCATGTTTACTTGTATAAAAGGTAATGTTGCCCTCTTGGTACAAAATCAAATTTTTTAAAGCCCAGGAAAATCACCACTGGAGATCTCAAGACATCACAAAAGAATCAAGTTTAGGATAAACCAAGAGTGATCCAGCCTCTGTTTCAATAACTATTTCCTTTACTCAATATGAAGCTTTGAAAAATATTTTATAATTCTATATTACCATAAAGAAATACAGCACCAACTCCAGCAGCCCCACAGTCATTTCAGGAAAAATACATAAAATGTTGTCAGCTTCCATTAGCAGAATTGTTAACAAGAAACAGAAGAGAGTGAGTTCAAATATCCTAATTCCAACAAATGTAGAGATGTTGAGCGAAACATAAAGGCCACTAGTCTGATATCAAACTAAACCACAGAACAAAGCAAAAATAAAGTTCATGTAAATGATGGAAGGCGCTGACCACACAAACATTTGGAGACTCCAAAAAGGAGCTGGTTCTCAAGATACTCCATCCTTATAAGACATTTAATGTTCCTACTTCAGTTTTTACTAAACCAAACCAATAAAAAACTCTTCGCCTGTGTGTGTAGGCTGCCACACGTGCACTCCTCGTGCCTGCCAACTACAGAGTCACCAAGCCGAGCAGGCACAAGTACGGCGAGGAGCTCTCAAAGAAGGGCTCGGCTAATGAGGGCATCACCACCGCACCAGGCAGCTCCTGCGGCACCGTCTGCTCTGGCCAACACCTGCTTCTTCATCCCAGGTGAAGAAAGATAGCAGCGACCTTGGAAAAAACTAAACCAAATAAGCACACCCCAAACAACTTTTCCCGCAAGATGGGGATGCCTATTTCTCAGGTCAGGCGTCCGCTCTTTGCCACCTTCTGTGCTCCCCGTCTAACTAAACCTCCTGCTCCAGAGCGATGCTGGGCACCGAGAACCCACTTCTTCCCGCTCCCGCAGCGCACCTCGAATCTCAGCAAGAATCCGGCTCTAAGATGCTCAAGGTCTTTGCGCTCATCCAGCTCCTCCAAATCTGGCGGAGCCCAAGCCTAAAACACAGCCAACGAGCTCCTGATTTTTATGTAAACTTTTCTCAGGCTTCACTCCCCCCACCATGAACGGCTCTCTCTCTCTCTGCAGCTGCAACAAAGCCTCATGTTCCCAATTTAAGCCACCTCCGCCGCCCACCCCGCTGCCAGCACAGCTTTGCGGAGCCCCCAGGGAGCCCCAGCCCCCGCCATCCCCAGCTCTGCCGCCAGCCGGATCCGGGGCTCCGTCCCCACGGGCCTGCGGCCACGGGCCGGCGGAGGGAAGAGGCAGCCGGCTGCCAGCGCCCGGATTAGGGGCCCCGGGGAGGTGCCGGTAGCTCAGGGCTGCCTAATTCCCTCCTCTCACCAGCTGGGCTCCTCCAGGGGCAAGGAGACAAAGGGGAGCACGAGGGGGATGCTGGGCCTGAACTAGGGCAGCACATGTTGCGTTTGCTGCCGCCGCTGCTGTCTACGGAGAGGGGGAGAGAGGAGAAAAACACGGAGAGAAAAAGCACCCCACCATTTGCTAGTTACGGCTGCTCCGGCTTACTGGCTGTAGTTATAATAATTTTGTATGTCTGTTTGCAGAAATGTTTGTGAAAATAGGTGCATTTCAAATATCTCCATCCAGGCTGCTCGTGCCTTGTGCGGAGCTGCGGCACGCAGAGCAAGGGCTGCGCCGGGAGAAGGCACAGCTCTCCAAACGCCCCCACCGAATAAAGCTCCATTGTTCACCTCGGAAACCTGAGATGCGATGGGCCAAGTCCAGTGCTAACACAGGCTGGGCCAACTGCTTTAACTTCCTTACATCCATATGCACTTATGCCAACCATTACATTGGCCCACCTCGCAAACTGAACAAATCCCTAGAAAATCTCTTTTTCCTCTTAAATGATCTACCTCAAAATACAGTTTTAACATTCAAATAGAGCCAGCTCCCCTCCAGCTGCTGTTCTTCAAGCATATTGGGCTATTCAGAAAATAAAATCAAAGAAAGCTGGTACTGGTATTACTTTGTGAGTGAAGCACAAAGCCTTTGTTAATATAATCTGGATTCAAAAAAACTAACATTTCTCAGGTTGGAAAGCTGGATTTGTCATAAAATGGAAGTGTTTATTTAGAATGCAAAGATTGACTCCTTTTGTTAGCTTCAGGTAGAGCTTTTACCAATTTTCATGTTTAATTTCTAGATTATTTTTATTCCAGTATTTTCTCATACTTTTACAGTTTTAAAAGAATTTTAGAAGAAACTTTATGCACCACAAACAACCTACCTTGATTTTTTACAAGCAAGATACTAAATTACTGAACACCTAAACTGAAGAAATTAGGGAAAACTCATTATCATTAATCTCTTTATGGAATGAATAATTGCCCTGTTAATTTTAACTTGCCATATTAAATTGAAGAAAAGACCTATAATGAACCAAGGAGAAAATTCTAAGGTATTTTACCACAGTAATATTTTAGTGGGAAGATATATTTTAGATGTGGTATGACATGTCTGGCAAAGATGGTTAGAATAATAATTCTACATTAATGCAATCAAAGGAATGTAGCAGAATGAGAAAAATCACTTTCAAAAAGGAGATTAAAGTCATTAAAATGGCTAATCCTGCAAAGTGGGACTGTTCTAAAATAGAGAATCACATGGCTGGTGCAAGGCTTTTGTCATTTGTGCATAAGAGAATCAAAACAAGTATTAAAAGGGTAGGAAAATTCAATAAAAAGTTTAATTAGGAAAAAAAAGAGTATTAGGGAAGCTTCAGGATGTCAGTAGTCCTCAGGATATATGTGCAGGTCATGAAGCTTAAAGGGCCATTCTTGATAATCAATCTCAAAGTGGTACAGCAATTTAGCAACTTAATGTTCAGCACGTTTACAGGACTGCAAGCATTTATCATCATCAGTGAGGAGCTAATTCCAACCTCAATGCATTCAATAAATGTATTTTTCCTCCTAAGAAGAACAACTTGGACAAAATATAGTATAAATCATACTTCGTTCTCTATTTATCTTCCAGATAACACAAGCCAAGTTCAGAGACATATTCATGAATCTAAAACAATAAAATGAAGTCTTAAAAAGATGTGATCTCTCTTAGAAGAGAGACAAACGGCACATCACAGATTGCCAGGAGTAAACAGCACTGCCATCTCAGCATACACTGCTGACATTGATATATTTATTATTCCAGAGTTATTTTGCTAATAGAAATATAATCAACCAGACACAATTTCACAATCCCTGCAAACACCTTTCCATCTCCCTGCCCACAGGTAGCTGGAAAGAATTTGCTCTTGCTGAACTTTGAGCAGAGCTTCATTTTCTCACTCAGCTGCCCAGTCACCCAGCCTTGGGGGCCACATTCCTGGGCAGGAGCTGCACAAACCCCAGCTACTGGTTTGTGGAAACCAATAAAAAAGCTGGTTGCTTTTCCTCTTAAGAACAAAATACATGCAACAGAGACCACAGTTGCTGGCCTGGACCTGAAGTTTGTCCTTGCCTAAACGTCTTGTTTGCTAACAGAATATCATCTGGTTGAAAAATCCATTGAAAAACTCATTGAAAAATCTCCCTACTCTGTCTCCCCTAGGTGTGGGGAGTTCAGGTGGCTCCTCACACCACGGGCACGCTGCAATGTGGCCTGGGCAGTACAGCAGGCCAGTTCATTCCAGGGCCACCAGCACAGGCTGAGCACCACAGGGCTCAGGAGAGCTCGCACAACCAGCCCCAGGCATCAGAAAAACCCAGGGTCTGGCCAAAGAGACATCTTTAAGACTCCCCTCCTAAGCCCAGAAGGCATCTCCATACGGGACAATAAAACAAGGAGGTCAGATTTAGAACGTGATCTTATTCTATCAGGTTTATTCCTCCAGCACAGAGCTAGTACACAAGAGAAATACTTAAATTAACAAACACAAAACCCCAGCATTGATTGTTGAAGGAACGATTGCTTTTTAAGCTCAGACTTCTGGTTCTCTCTGAGTCCCTCAATGACACACAAGTTAAAGATGGGCAAAGCACTGACAATGCTTTAAGCTGTTGAAAGTTGATGGAATTCTAGCACCCAAAAAAGTAACTTACTTTTGAAAACAAGCTTGGCATCATAAGACATGCTTCTGAACTGTGCTTCAGTTCCTCATCTCCATAATAGCAAAAAGCCATCTGTTTCTCAAGGGCAAATTGTAGGGCTTACTTCTGTATAGCTGTGAAAACCCCTAGACATCCTCAGATGAAAAGTCCAATAGAAATGCTATCAATTTCAATAATTATTGTTATTGCAGATACTTAATACAGACACTATGAGAATAAAACACAGAGATTGAGGACTGATAAATCCTCGGTACTGGTTACAGCAAATTTTGCATTGCTGCACTATGTATTAAAGCCAGGGATAGATCATTACAATGGATTATAGTAAGAACCTCACATAGCATACGCTGCTCATTTACACTGCAGTGCTGGTGTGAAATAATGCAAATCAAGTTTACATAGCAAATGTTTTAAGCTCAACATTTTCAGTGCACTGTGACAGCTTTCTGCTTATTTTTTTCTTGCAGTGTTTAGTCTCATTTTCTTGCACATTTCCCTCACAGCTATAACAAATAATTAGAAGTATCACTAATATTCCAAACTTGATTTTTTTATGTATTTCTTAGCTTCAACGAACATTTCTGTTGTGTCACAGAAGGCAATAGTGGACTGTGACCCACCAGCCTTTGTGGCAATGAAAGTCCTTGTACCCTGACACTACACCTACCTCTGAATGCACTGTCACTGCTGGGCTGTGACTGACACCCATCACTACTGCACAGTAAGCACACTTCACTAAATGAGAGAAGGATTTCTGCAACTTATTTATAATTATTCCCCAAAAAATATCATGCAACTGTCCCCCAGAACTGTTTAACCCACCCTTGGCCAAGGCAGGGAGGAGGGCCTGGGAAGTTCACACTGCCCTGAAGAATTCTACACAGAGCTTCACACTTCAGTGACATCAGCTTCTTCACCAAACAGGTGAGAGTTCTGAATTTTAAGGCACTGTGCTATTTTTAGTACATATATATATATATGTATAAAAATATGTTCAAAGCAAACATGAAATTGGATAAAAGTCTAAGAGGTGTTAATATAAGTGGCACCACAGGCAGTGCTTTCCTTATCATCTCTAACTTGAGAAAAATTCAGTTATACCTAATCACATGTTCATGAGGTAAGCATTTTTATTGGACTAAATTACCAGAGGTTAGTGACTCTTTTCCCAGTTTCTCAGCTCTGCACTGCAATTCATTTTATAGTGATTTTTTAAAAAAGAAAGACGTCTGGCTCAATGGAAAGTATATATAATCTGATTTTTCTTCTCATGCAGAGAGTAACTTTGTATTTAGAATACAAAATCAGCCCAAGATGTAGTGCAGAATTTCAAACACTAAACTTCCCGGGATGTCTGCCACAGATAAACTGTTACACATAGACAGTTTAAACCTTGCTGTCTTTGTTTAAACCTTTCTGTAGCGATCAAAGATACATCTAATTAGTCTTTTTTATACTGCAAATTAAAAGTACACACAAAGATGTCTATTGAAGCTTAGCTGATATACAGAAACTTGTTAAGGCAGAGTAATGCATGCCTGAGCCCTTGCCTCCCATTAGCAGAGATATCAAGGCTCAGTAATGACCATCGACAGGGTGATCCATAATTCTGAGCAATGATAAAATAAGTTATTTTTAACATTATTTTTCCTAATGTCAAACAGTCTGTATTTTGCTGGCAACAAAAAATTAACATATCATTAAATAAGTTATTTCACGCTTCGATAAATGGCATAATAGGGCTGGAAGAGAAAGTTTTATGTTAGATCTAGGAATAAACGAAATGCTTTCAGAGTTGAATCACTGTTTTTCTTTACTCCCTTTGGAAAAGCAGCAGATACTATATTCTGCTGTGCATCATGGACTTGGGACTGAAAACAGCTGCACTCTAATTACATGTAAAGTGTACCAAAACATTCCTTTTATCACAGACTGTAAATCTGTTAGCATCTGTCTCTCCTTTGTTTCTTCCACAAGATACAAGCTTGTTTCTACATTTTTCTCACCTGTAGCGGTAATTAAAATTCATTATAAATGAAAGGAGTGAACACTAAAACAAGTTCCTCTGTGTACAGTTCTAAACTCAAATTAGAAACAGCTGTTTGCTAATTCATGCAGTGATGTTTTGTCGTGCTCTGTGAATCAATAATAACTCACCCTATTCCTACCAAAATGTTAGGATTATATATATATTTTTTGCTTCGCAATTTGCTCCTCAGAAATATTCAAATGCACATTCAGTCTTTTTAAAATGAGATTAGAAGATGATACCTACAAAATCATCAATGAAATAACAGGAAGATCTTAATAGCTTGCTGCTTCTGCTTCCCCTGCTACCTAGAGGGTCCTGTGTCATTCTTGCCTGCTTTGATGCCTACAGAGCATTTAGCAAAAGGGCATGTTGTAAGACAGATGTAAAAGAACAAAACTGTGTATGGAGTCATGCAAATGCATCACGGATGCAATAGTCACATTGAGAGAATATTGTAGAATTAGAGTTTCGGCTACGACATCTACAACTTCCAAACATTAGGAATGACAAAGCCCTCAGGAAAAAAAAATCCTAGCAGAATAATTATTACTTATAATAATTAGTTATGAAATTACTTACAATGAATGGTAATACTTATGCTAATTGTTAGTAATATTTCTACATATTATGTTAGCCAGAACACAAACTTCATATGACCCCATTGGCCTTACACAATTATATTCTGCACTTCTTGCTACTTGATGTCAACATTTATCATGATTTCAACACTTCATTATGCAAAACAAAGAGACAACACACAGCAGTTAAGAGCTGTGCCTGCTTTCATTTTTATCTAAGCATAGGGATGCAAGCAGAGTCGCTGCAGTGATCTGAGCAGCTCCCACGGCAGCTTTGCAGAGCCTGCCCTTGTCACAGCACAAGTGGGGCCAGCCCTGGGCCCCGCACTGCCCCTCTGCAAAGCCAAAGATCCAGCCCAGAGCAGTGGAACATCAGCCTCTGTGCAGGTCTCTGCAATACATGCATTACTTCATGCATTTTCTCATCTCTGTATGGAGATGTTTTCCCTTCCTTGTGTTCTGCTGCTGTTAGCAGGGAGGGTGTTCCCATGCAGCACACACCTGAGACCGAGCTGCTCGTGGAAATGTGGCCAGCGGGACAGCCTTTCTGGTGGGATGAAATGCATGACATGAATTTCCTAGATTTACGATTTCCTCCCTCCCTTTTGATCAGGCAGCTCTCAAATACAGCAGGCACCTGCTCTTGGGCTGTTTTGCTGAGTACCCTCAGGCACGTGTGGTCACAGCTCAAGCTCTTTCCCTCAGTTCATAAGCAGAAACACAGACTAGCTGCTGTTTGGAGAAACTCAGTGAATGCAGAAGCTGAAAGTAAAGAGTAACAGACTTTTCTCCACGAATGCACCAGATTAGTGTGATTTAATTTAATGCTTTATTGTGCTCGTTTTCATGTTTTAGCATTGTACTTTCAAGTGAAGTCATCAATTACAATCCATTTAGCTCATTCATAAAATTCATTTGAGGGTCATATCCTGCATGGAGAGCAGCAAGTCCTGGAAGTCAGCCCTGACAAGGACAAGCAGCACTTTCTTTCCCACAGGATATTCAGCTTGTGCAGAATCAAGTCAGAGCTCATTTTGATGGTGTGGGCAGCAGTCTGGAGAAGCAAGTGCCTTTAAAACTGGGGCAGTGGCAAACTAGGACAAAGACAGCTTTGCCAAGAGTTCTCTGATAATCTGCTGTCACTGCTAAGACAAATGGCTATCTGCTGCTGTGCTGGTATAGAACATTAGAGTGGCCTTTCCATTTCTGCAGAGCTGTTTCCACTCTTCTGTCATGTATCAGCTGTGAGCCAAACGAATCACTAGAAGTGAGAAAATAGACCAGACACCAAAAATGCTCTGTGCCCTCTGGCTGGGGTCACCAGAAGTGACTGCATTGCTAGGATGGCTTTCTGTGATGTGATCTTCAACTGATATTATGCGGTGACCTGACCTGTAAGAAAATGGGTTTGCAGTCCCTGTCTCTAACAGATGATAAGTACTTTCCAGAGAACAGAATTCTGCTTCTAAATGAATATTTTCTATCAGTGCTTAGTAGAAGAGAAGACAATTGCCATGTTCCAAACCTGAGAAAAACCTCATGTTCCAAACCTCTGCCCTATACAGAACTTTACTGCCAAGCTTTCCGGCCTGAGGAACTTAAAGCTGGTCATATTATTAGAGCAAGTTGCAGGGGAAAATAAAACCAGCTTGTTAAGCTGAAAAGAAGGAGGCTGTTCCAGACTCTCATTTTGATCTAGGTGGGAAAACTGTGACGCACTTAAAATTTCAATGGGTTGATGTTCATGATGAATAGACTTAATGCTGAAAAACACATGTTGGCTGAAATTACTCAGCAATAAACAAACAGTAAAAACCAACAACATCCAGACTTTATATTGCCTTCAAAGAAGAAGGGAAGAAAAGTAAATTACATGTGACAAACAGTATCAAGTAACCTGCTTTATAGCTATGCACACACATTATTGTTCTGACTTCCAAATGTGTTGTGTATTCACAGCAATCCCATTGAATTCAATAGGAACAGGAGTTACTCAACACTCCTCAAAACTCAAGTGACATAAATATGAGATACAGCCAGTTCTACTAGAGATATTTTCAGAAAGGTGCATGTATGCCTTATCCCTTTAGTGAATTCAGAATTAAAATTTCATGCAAACACCATGAATGGAAATGAAGCTGCACTTGCAAACAAAAGAACTTCCCCAGGTCTGGCGACTGTAGCCCCTCAAGGCCTCCATCTGCCTGGTTTTGGAGGGGCCTGTGTGCCCCAATGACCCCAGTGGGGTACCCCTGGAGCTGAAGAACCTGCCAGCTCCATCTGACCCAAGACTGGAAATGGGGTTTGCTCCAGCTGAGTAAATCTCCCATTCCTTGGGGATGGTGCATGTTAGGACAAAGTAGAATTTGTTAAGACTTTGGATTCATTAGTGAACAATTTTTAAGAAATTAATTAATTTAAAAAGAGCACCCACAAATGTAACAGCACACTGGTGAATATGAAGCACATTCCTGATTATCATAAACATTGGTCATGAATCTGCACCATGTTTGTAACTGGCCTGAGGGAAACTGCATGAAACCGAGGTGGGAAGGAAGTTCTCCACTTTTCAATACCTGACAGAAATAACTGAAAGGTTTAAAAAGAAAATAACTATAGGTTTTTTACTATGCAAGATGAAAGTCAAACAGCATGGCTTGCCTAGGAGAGACATGTATTCTGTGCTGTATGGTAATGCTACTTCTTTTTTCCTAACAGTACTCACCATTTTAAACAAGAAGAGACTTTTAAAACGAGCAGGCAAACAGATGCATTTGCCACCCGGTAAGATTGCTCTTGGTACACCAGTGTTTCCCTACAACAAACGTGCTGCATGAGAGTCCTTTCAAGTTTAACCATCAGTGACCCGGCATCTGTGATCTGAGGACTTGCACTGCACCACACAACAAAACCATCCCCGAAAGCTGCTCTCTTCTTCCAGCACAGCTTTGCCCTTTTGACTGAAGGGCCCGATGACAAATCGTGCGACTGCGCTCTCAGGCGTTCAAAAGAAAAGCCGTGGCAACAGCCAAGGCCTCTTTTCCTCGGGCTCACAGCTCCATTGGTGCAGCTCAAGGCAGGATCCCATGCCCAGCATTGCTGAGACCCCGTTCAGTCTGCAGGGGACGAGCCCTGTGGAGCCCACTGCAAGCACCTCGGTGTCACGGAGCACTGGATATCCCTCTCCTGTGGGTACCCAGCACTGAGAGCAGCCCAGGCTGTGCCCCATCTCCTACACCACAAGTTTGCAAGAGACTTTTTGAGCATCTCTAAATTCTTTAGAGGCTTCTCAGGTTGTCAGTCAGCAGCCACCACGCTCCGGAGAAAGCCTCCCGTAGGGAGGATGCTCATCAGTGCAGGCAGGCAGGAGTGGGGAGCGCAGCTGGGGAGCCAGAGCGAATCCAACCAGGAGCCAGCAGCCCCTCCAGCCCTGCTGCCCTCCTGCCAGGAGCCACGCAGAGCCTGGCAGGAACCTCCCCTCCGCCCGCGCTGCGCTCCCAGCCCCAGCTGCAAGCACCACACTGCCCACGGACCGGAACAGGGGCACTTTCCTCAAAGTCCCCTGCGGCACAGACACCTTCCTCCTGAATTGTTTTACAGTCTTAGGTGCTCATTTTCTCTATTCAGATTGCTCTAGTTTAACTAGCGATGTGGGTTTTCTTCTGACCACAGATGAGTGGTTGGTTTTTCACCTCCCACAAAATGTTAATTGTACGATTTATTCTAGTTAGTAACTGTCTCTGTGCCTTGGCCAGTTACATGAGAGGGTGAATTTATAACAAGGAACGGTGCAGGGCACAATTATTTGTTTAAATGGGATTAAAATTAGGGTTGGAGTGTACACTGAATCATCTCAATTTATCCCTGAAGAGAAGGAGGGACAGCAAATGTTTTGGCACTTGTAAACGAATATCTGTTTCCCCACCAACTCGCTAACAGCACTCCTTCCATTTGAGAGCAGTCTCACACAGACATTGGCACTGATATCAGAGAATTAAATGAAATAAAGGGAAAAGCTATAGTCAGTAGCTTTCTCTCTAACTTTAGCCACATGATGAGGACTGGTTATACTTACAAAAATGTATCTGAGACTGTTAATAGACTAAACAACTCAGTAAAAGGAATGCAGAGGCCATGGGAGAGAGAGATTGAATTTACCCTTCAAAATTTCCTCTTGACACTACAGGTAGAGCAAGGCTTTTTACAGAAAGGTACAGGCTTTCTACAGAAGAGTCCCCTAAATTAAACATGGGTAGAAGCTGGTGGTGGATGTTTAGGGTAGCAGCACATTTTCTGCACAGGAAAAATAGTAAAAATATCAAAACAAAAAAAGCAAAAGATTGTATAAAAAATAAACAACAAATCTCTCTGGGAAACCAGGCATCAGAGGTTTAAAAGACATACTTGTACTTCCAAAACCAGATGTGTTCAAAAAGCCATCTCCAGTCAATTAATGACTGAAAACACACACCCCCACATTTTTATTTCATGGAAATGAAAAACTATTGTTTTCATAAATAGCACAAAGAGTTTTAAAGCTCAGGCCAGAACCACTTGCAAAAAGCCTACTGTCCTAAATATATCTGAATAATGAAAACCCCTTGCCACCTCCCTGGAATCTGTTCGGTTTTTGCCCTTTCCAGACTCACAGCCAAAGCTCCCTGCCCAGACAGGAGTACAGATTGGGCAACTCTGGTGTCTCCCACAGAAAAGAGAGAGAACAAGGTTCCCCAGATAAAATTCACATATTATTTACATGTTTTGCCAAGGCTTTTCTAATGTTTAATTTAGTTCTGGTCAATAATGCAACAATATTCAGGACAGAAGAGTTTTCTGACCACAAATAAAACTGCACTGCTCTCTAAAATAAGATCACTAGCCCTTTCCAAAACAAACAAAATTGGACAAACAAATGAAAACTCAGTAACTGCTTCCTCACACCTTCAGCAGAATTAGTTGTGAAACTGAACCCCACTATCTCCATCTCACAGAACATGAACGTATGAGTACCAAGAGTTACCAGTACCAGCCTTGACTCCCCACCTGTCCTAAATTATCATCTGTATTTAGAGGCTGGGGGCCTGGATTTCTGGAAGCTGATTTTAAAGACACATAAGACCTTTTTTTGTTTGTTTGTTTTTGGGTAACAATTTTCCCATTATTTAGGATTATCATACCTTGCATGTTTGGATTTTCTATGAACATAACCACAGGCCAGAATCTCCTGCTACCTGACATCAGGAAGGCTGCAACATCATGTCTATCCTGAAGTCACTGTACACAGGCTTAAGAGGGACTCCATTTTAATTCAGTTCTTTGGCTGGAATTGAGATACTGGATTTGATCTGATTTTTTTTTTTTTACTGTGTTGCTTTGTATCAAAACACCCATTTTCCAGTGGGTGGTGCCTAACAAAACAGAAGCAGAGGTGTGAGCACAAAGGAAATAGCCATTATAAATGCACAGAAACACCAGCTGCCCAATATGTACAAAAGCTTTAAAAAAAGAACAACTGAGTCATTGTTTTAGTTTCACTATATTTTCCATTTTAAAACATTTTACTATCTATCTAGTGTTGTTAGAGGAGGTTCCATTGCAAACACTGGAAATCAGACACCTTCTAACCATCCTACATAAATTCATCAGAACTTTTGTGCAAAGTGTTATCAGGTAACAATATTTACCATGTACAGTAATTATGAAAAACTCTGAGATTGTGCAATTATGTATTTTAATTACATGATCTGATTAGGTTTTTTAATCACTTCATAAAAAGAAAGGAAATTCACCAAGGTTGTCAGAAAGTTAATAAAAATAAGGCAATTCACTGCAAAGGCTCACCATGGTGCCTGTCTAACTACTTCCTTGCTACACCCCACTGTGCCTAGGTATTGGAGGTCAACTATAAGTATTAATTTCCTTACTTTTATTAACTTTGGTGACAACATTTGTGCTCTTTTGGCATAGCTTTTTTTGTTTCATTAGGAAACACTTTTCATTTAGCTGGATGATATTTTAAGACATATGGACTCAAAAACAAGAAGCTGGGAGACCTGAAACACCTCAAGAGACTTTTCCTGCTCTGTCCTTGGCCCCATTGGAGGGGCACTCGGGGAAGCCAAGGCGAGGTGGCCACTGTCACACTGAGCTGTGTGAGCCTCACCACCAGCCTGCAAAACCCTCCCAGTTTAGCAGCATCACAAAATCCACCAGCAAAGCTGGCTGGTCACATCAGGGCCACTGAGGCACATGGCAGCTACACAGAGGACTCAGCAGCAGTGAGAGGTGAATCTGCTGCAGGAGCCAAAGGCCAGGCCAGCCAGGTACAGGAATTAGCCAGGAATTCAGCTAGGAAATACAAGCAACCCTCAGAACCATCCTGCTGGCTGCTTGCAGTGCAAAGCAGGGCTGGGGGCTGAGAGGGGTGCAAGAGGTGAGGCACCTTCCCCCCTCCTAACACTGGACAGAGCACATCTGGTTCATGGAAAACATTTTTTCTAAGTTTTGGATGCAGTTCTGCTCTAAGGAAACATTTTCTTTATATCCAAACTGGGAGTCTATAATGTAATACTTGGCTATTGGATTCGGCAGCTCTGTTTTACTCATTTTTGGTTTGTCCTCTCCTCCTGCCAGCCCTTCTTTATTTTTCTCCTTTCTCTTTTTACCTTTCCACCCCCTCTCCTCTGATTCTCTGGGGAGAACAAATCACTTTGGGAGGTTTAATGGACTGACAAGAGCAGAAATTTAATCGGGGTGTGCAAGCACGGGCCAGGCACATCAGAAGCGAGCGCAGTGCAATCCATTTGGGCTGCCCCACCTGTGACCCCGGCCGGGCCAGGCACCCCCTCTCCACTGGGGCCATGCAGGGAGAGAGGGGCCCTTGTGCTCACACAGGACCTTGGTGCTGCCTGCTTCGGGAGGAGAGGGCTGCCAGATGCTGACAAGCCACAAGCAGTTATTTCAGGAGACTTTTTTTTAATATAGAAACAGCTGACACAAAATGCATCTCACTGGGGAGGGAAACCACGCTCCCAGAAGCAAAAGACCACTAAAAAGCCTCTTTTTTTTTCCAAGAGAAATCTAAAATGGTTTTGGGCCAGATATCGCTTAGGTTTTTCACTTCCATTTTAGGAGACTTGTCGAGTGCCCTTCTAGTCCTGCCCCATCCATGGAGAATATTAAGGAGGCAGATGTGGGTGGATTGAGATAGTACAAAGCATTTCAGAAAGTAAGAACAACCTCAAAGAAAATCTGTCCCAGGCAAAACAGCCACTGGTGGGGGAGCTGCCTGAGCCTGGCTGCATCCCCTTTGCTGTGAAAGGTGTCCCCACACCACACACACAGCCCTGGGCTGACAGGGGCATGCACTCAGCTGCTGCCTAAGACAGTGAAAAGGGGAGGGAATAAAATTATTTAAACATGCTTTTATACAGAAAATGGAAAATGTAGCGTGCAACACACAACTGCTTTTCCTTTGTACACACTTTGCTGTTACAGATTACATTTACAAAGTATAGCTTTCAACATAACATAGCCAAAAGCAACCCAACAGCATAATTTTCTTCCTGGGTACTTTATTTTTGAATTCTACTACAAACAATGAAACAGAGATTTGAAAAAAATAAGAAAACAAAGAAGCCCCTTCTTCCCACATGTGTGTAAAGCCATGGTAAGGGTAAACTTACAAGAGACCACCTTTTGAACAACCAATGTGATTTACTCTTGCTTGTGGTGCCTGTGCTGGCTACTGCCAGTAAATCCTAATAGCACACAGTGAGTGATACCTGACACTGCACACTCACCACTACAAAGACTTTGCTCAGCTGAAAAGCATGTGTAGTATTTTTCTGTCACTACTGCCTGCATTTTCACTTTTTCACTTTTAGACACCTTGTCTACTTGACAAAGCTACAGCAGATCTGTGACATTTATTTAAAGCTTGCTGGGTGGCATAACAAGGACCAGGAAACCAGAGCTTAAAAATACATTTCCTGGCTGATAGTGCAGATTAAGAGAGCTACAAAAGACAAATATTAAGGACAAATATCAGTCATATCCAAAAACCAGAAGTATTTTCTAGCAGGATCATAACCAACCAATACCCTGAGATATCCAAAGGGAAGAATCTCTATCCTTGCACTCATCCTTGTCATTTTAAATTTCACTGTGCTCTTTAATAATAATCTCAAAATGATCCAAATACTTTCCAGGACCCTTATCTATGACAAGTAATATTCTAATAAAAATCAGTAATTTCAAAAGTTACCATATATTACTGGGTTTTTTCCTTCCCTTCCACTTCCATTTTTCATTTTGTTTCTCTCTGCCATTTCTCCATCTCATCCCAAAGCCAGATTATTACACTGCAAATGTGGGGCAGGTCCAGATACCCAAGGGGAGATCCAAGATCTTCCCTCCTGAGGAAACTTCATAGTGAACTCAGTGACTATCTGTGATGTTTGCTGGTACTAGGGAATAATATTTCCCTTGGGCACTTTCTGGATAGAGTCTACCACCTGGGTTAAGTCATTATTACAATCAAGCAGAAAAAAAAAGGGAGGGAGAGTAGAGATGAAAAAACACTACAGCAAGCATCATTACAGCTCATCAAAAGTGCATTAGAGAACACCTGATAACATACTCTGAACATTAATGATCCTTACAATATACCATATTAATGCAGATGTTATCTGAATTCTCAGAAACAGTTTTTTCTATTCACACACTTCCTTAAAATTAGTGTTAGAAAAAAACATCTCTAGAATCTATTAGCTGCCAGCATTTTTTTCTGTCCTCAGAAACAAACAAATAAAATAATACTTCTGTACCTGTGTGTGCTGCAGATCACAAAGCTCAAATGAGTACCCTGACACTGGGATGCTTGTTGGCATTCACTGGCAACATGATAAAATGGACAATGGTCAGCAAATATTAATAAAAAGGTTGTGATTGTGTTGCCTTAAATTGGACTATTATCATCACTACTAAGATCAATTTAACTGGCTGCCTGAAGCTCTCCAATGCTGGGCAGGAATTTCCCTTGCAATTTTTCCACCTCCAGGTTAGGAGGGAGACACATGAATGCCACAGAATTGATAGGTGCTAAGTGCCAGGTTAGAGCAAGAACAGCTTAGTTGTCTGAAGAGCCTTATACTTCAACCAATAACTCTAATGGAGGTCAAAAAAATAATTCTAGGCGCTGCTTAAGTCCTATATTCCTTCTTTACAGAGACTGCAAATCATGTCAAGTTCTGCATAAATAGGTTTTGTGGGGGTATTAGAGGGTGAATTACTGTCATCTAGGTGCTAGTGCTTAGTAAAGCAAGGATGATCAAACCCATTTTGCCAAAATCCAATGTGAACTGCTGCTCTCAAAGAAAGGTCACCCAATCAAGAACACTTCATAACAAAAGTGATTAAACAAAACAAAAATCCACAACACATGTGCATTTTTACAAAGGAGTGGTTTGGATATACAACAGTCACACCTAAAGACCATTCCCTTGTTGTTATTTGAAAGCTTAAGAGAAATCTTTTTCCTAAACTGATAAAGGTTTGCAGCATCTCAGAATTACTTCTAGAAATAAGGGAAGCAGAAATTATTTTTAGTGCAGCTGAGAGGCCAGGCATATTTCAGGCAATCTCCCAGAGCATGCTTCTATACCATGTGGGACATAAACCCACAAACTATGAAAGAACCCAAATCAGTATTGTTTTCTCAAGTGACATCCATTATCCCTCATCTGAGAAAATTAACACGTGTATGCAGAAGCTCAATAAAGTAAGCTCAGAGCTAAAAGTCTAAGATTAACTCTTTGTGCCTCACAATAAATGTCATCTTTTAAGTCAGCAAAATGCTAATATATTCTAATTTATATTCAGTACTTCTGCCATTTAAAGCAAGCAGTGGCATCAAAATACAGTTAGGCTCAAGCACAGTTTCAAATGTTACAGTACACAGAATAATCAAGAATTTCCAAATTCCAAAGAGCTACAGTGATATAAAAATGGAGATACAGAAGGGCAATTAGACCAACACATGCTGGTTTGGGTAGCATTAGGAAGAGTGTCACAAAATGAATAAAACCCAGCTTTTGTGCCAAGTCTCTTATTTTCTGACATCTGAGGTAAGCACTGTATCTAGTAGTAAAATGCTATGAATGTTAAATGTAGGCAACCTTTGTGCTCTGCCAGTTTATTTCTAGATCAAATGATAATATTTGAAGATTTCTATTCCAAGCCAGCACTCAGTATTTTTCTTCATCTTCCTGATCTGCCCAAAAGATTATATTCAATGAATCAGATAGATCTTTGTCTTCTTTTTATTCAGATTAATAAATTAGGCAGCCCATAAATCTGAATGGTACTTATTCTGAAGAGTGAAACACAAAGAATGATTGATAAGGCTGAATTTCCCACCTAAGCACATAGAAACCTCCAGGCAGGTATTAATTCTATACTGAGTTTTTCTACAACACACACTTACTCTTGCACCACAACATGCTATCACACATCACCACGTATCCAGAACAAAAGCAAGGAAGGCTTTTCTTGACCCACCAGGTGCATTGTGCTCGTTTCCAAATAGTGTTCTGGGATGGCTAAATGAGGAAAGCAGTGAAGAGCAAGCCACAGTTTGTGACATTAATATTTGAACAGCCAGGCAACTTTTGCAGTCCCTGTGTTATTCCTCCCAGCAACACAGAAACAGATCTTGCATCTGGTGGCACATCCTTCTCAGGGACATTTTGCTACCCAGCAAGAGTGCAGGAAACGATGTCTGCAGAACAGTGAATTCTGAAGCAGGGATAATAAAAATAATCTGATTGTTACCCCTGTGCTTTAAAAATTGGACCCCCTGGCAAGTAGCCAAAATAAAACATCAAAGAGGGCCTCCACAAGCCGGGCTCAGGATCAACATTCGTGTGAGAGCCCTCACCTACTTACCCTGACAGCAGGCAAGAAAAGTTGGAGACATCTGCTTGGAGGCCAGGGGTCAGGCTGGCCGGGCCGTGCTGCTCAGCACAGGCTGGAAATGTGAGCATGCACTGGGTGTGTGAGGCTGTGCTGTGGGGCTGCAGGGGGGCTGCTGTGAGAAGGGCTCAGGGGCTGCCCTGGGCTGGATACAGCTGCTCCACGGCAGACCCACCGCTGGCTGACCATCACTGGACTGGCCATAACCCCCCAGTGCCCAGCACTCCTGGGGCATGAAGGAAAAGTCAGTTCGTTTCAAATCGAGTCTGCTCTGCCCATGACAGTAATTGCTGAGCTATCTCCCTATCTTTATCTCAATTCAGCTTTTTCATCTTACTTTCTCTGCCAGTCCTCTTGAGGCTGGGGAGGGAGAGAGCAGCTGGGTGGGCATCTGGCAGCCAGCCAGCATTAGCCCACTGCAGGGCAGCTGACTGCAAAAGCTTCTCTAAACTGAAGAAAACTAAACAATACCTAAATCCATACCTACAGGGCCTGAATTTATTGCTTGTGTTTCCATTAAAAACATTTCTACTGAAAACATATAATGCAAGAACTTGCAAACCATACTTGCAAACTACTACCTCCCAAACTTGATGCTGCCTGCATACAAGTTAGATATGGAGGTTCTTTGGTGGCGTTGGGGTTCACTGGTGCTAAGGGGGATTGAGGTGGGCCAGCTTCTTCATGCAAGGAGGAAGAAGCAAGTTGTTCCACTGATGGCTTAGGAAGAAAAACAATACATCAGCAAAGGTTCCATGTCAAACACTTCCCAGACTAGTTCAAAGACAGGTTTATTGTGTGTGCTGAAGCACAGGGGGCCAAAAAGTACAAAAGCTTCTAAGTTGCTGCAAGTTTTTAGAAATCAAAAATCCACTGATCAAAGAGAAACCTCCATAATATTTTCCTATAAAATAACTTCAATTTCTTGTGAAAAAATCAATAAGAGTTGATTACTGAAAATGGCAACATGAACATAAACACCCTTCAGGCATCTCACAAGCACCTCTGGAAGTCACACAGCAGTGCTAGGCACATGCCACTGCTGCTAATCACATCCTCTCCCACACAACCAGATGAGCTTCCTCAAGTTGTAGTGGATAAAAAACTACCAAGGCTGTGCCAGGAGGCACAACAGCAGAACATATATTCAAGATATTAGATGTCAGTGTCAGCAGTCCCTTCACACTCACACACGAGGCCTCATGATGTCCCTTTCTAAGATATCACTGTGCACTCTCACATGAATCTCAGCCTAAAACCCTGTCACAAGGTCGCCACGAAGCTGCTGAAGTTGATTAAAGACTATCCATGGTTTATGATACATCTTTATTATTGCTCCACAGCAGCACTTGGTGCTTCCTTTTTCACAAAGGGATGAAGCAGCCTCCACAAAATAAAGCACCAGTTCCCCTTTTGAAGCTACAGCATTTTACTGGATGTCATGTTTAGCCTTCTTAGTGTGACCAATGAACATATGAGTGAGTTGGGCTCACTCTGCCCACAGAGGGGAAAAAAAATGGATGTTTTGACATGCAGCATTTGCCAGACACTTGGCAAAACAGCCTTCAAAATGGTACTTGCAACAGTTTTTCCAGGTTCCAGCCAGAGAGGGGAAGGGACAGGATCACTGACTCCGACACCTGACCAAGGCAACTTCTGTTAGAAGCTGGTCTTTTAGTTACAGGCACACTTTTAACTCTGATATTAACTGGGAAGGGACAGGATCACTGACTCCGACACCTGACCAAGGCAACTTCTGTTAGAAGCTGGTCTTTTAGTTACAGGCACACTTTTAACTCTGATATTAACTAACTCTGATTTAACTCTGATATTAACTAAGATAAGATACTTAGTTTGCAGAGACCCATGTTCATTCTCCTACAAGGATGTGACAGAGACCTGTGGATGTCTGGCATGATCAAAAGGAAACATGACAGTAATATGTCAAGTAACAAATTATTACAGCCTCTTCCCAATGTGCAGGATATCCCACATTCCACCCATCCATATGGTTCAGCTGAGAAGCACTTTTACCAACATATGGCCCCTTGAAAGTGAAGGTTTTCTTTTGAGTTTTTAATCACAATTGCTTGTTATTCTTAATTACTTGTTACTTCCACTACAGTATGAAGCTTAACCTGACTTCTGCTGGGAGAATACAATTCGTGAAGTAGGTTTCCTTTCTGATAATAGGGAAAACTTTGTTAGTAGGGAGGGGGGACCGAAGCTGCCTTATAACTCACACAAGCAGAATTAGCTCTTGGTAGCAGCACAAATCAGTGTCCCTTCTTGATACTGGTATGCATCTTTGTGAAATCCTTTACAGCTAAACATCATGTAATTAATCTGTAGAGAAGGGGTAGGACAGCACAGTGCAGCTATCTGATAAAGAACAACTAAGAAATTTTTCCTTCTTAAAACGAGGTTTTGGAAAAGATATATTGAGTCTTATAGGCAAAAACAGGTGCTAAATGGCCCACAATTAGGAAACTTTACTTCTTTTGTGAATTTTCAATCTTCTTTTGCATTCTCTTGTGAATACATACCAAACATTTTCAAACATAATAATTTCAGCAGACACATGAAAAAACGGCCAATTTAAATGTTCTTAACGGTTGTTCTGTTAAGTCAGATATTTTGTTAATTATAATGCTGCACCTACAAGTTCATGGAAGCCATAACCCCAAAGGAAGCCATCCACTTCACACTAGCTATATCCTCCCAATCTCCTCCATGGATTTTTTGCTATGAAACAGCAACATCAGGAGCCAGCTCTGTACTTCCTCACAGTTGCACCCCACTAACAAAGGATTTACTGCTACACTGAGGGAGCCATATGGAGTCATATGCTCTTCTTTCCTGTCCTCTTTTCCTGTTAAAGTTGAGACATTTAATGGGCAGCTCCCCTTAAGACACTCATGGATCTACAAACATCTGGCAACTCAAGAGCCAGCAGCTCTTGCTATGCTCTTTAACTTGTCAGGTTTAACCTGTGATTCAGCTTGGATCCAGGCTGTCAGTGATTTCCAGCCACAAGAGCTACGGCACTGGCCCAGTAACATTTTCATCTGTGCAGACAAGCTGTGTGCAGTTATAAACAGAGCAGAACTCTGCTCAAGACTACTTCTAGGCACTAGAAAGCACAAGTCAAAAGAGGCAGCTCCATACTCTCTGTTCATGAGAATATACCCTGTCTCTCCATAGGGAATATTTATTATGATGGGCCATAATCCACTTAACATCTTCTGACAAACTCTATCAGTCTTTAACAACTTTGATTCCAGAAGTTCAATGGCAACAGGGAGGAAAATTCATAGAGAGAAAGCAACTTCCACAGAAATTCCCCTTTATGAACCTGCACACCCTGTGTTAGCAGACAGGATCATCGCTTATTTGTACCTATCAGCTTTGATGATAATTGCAACCCACTTGACACTTCTGTTGAAAGGCAGTATTACCAACAAGAAATCTGTTAAATATTCAACAAAATCTAAATTAAATAATTCTATTCATCTTGAGGTCACCATCCCTAAAACTGTTTCAAAATATTTGTGTCTTAAAGAGAGAGGGAGGGGGATGAGGGAACCCTGCTTCTTAGACTAAAATGACTGAATCACTGCATTAATGAACACAACTTTTTTATTTTTCAAGTTCAGTGAAAGAATGCCATCTATGCAAAATTTTGATCCCACATTACAAAATAATTACATGATAATTACATGAGCATTAAGATGTCTACCCCCCGAGTAAAGCCACTGCACCCAACCGCTAACTAAGGCAGGCCTGGAATGTTTCAGCTTATTAAGGAGAAATCCAGCATTGAGCAAAACCTCCAGCTGAAGCAGATTTCCACTCTTTTACTCCTCTGATTTCTAATTAATAATTAAAACATGTTCCTTTCTTTGGAAACCCAATTAGACTTGCGCATCAGCCTGAAAACAAACTTTTTTTAGTAGCTAAGCTACTTCTCATGGTTTAATGGGGTGGCAGGAGTGTTTTCTACATAGCTCCACTGGCACAATTCATTTATTTCTTTCCATTCTACAATGGATATTGTAATCCATCCCCAACAATATAAACATTACATTTGCACAGCTAATTAGGATGTTGGCAGTATGAATTAGTGACCCTCTGATTTCTTCCAGTCAGGGCCGCCCCTGCTGCCTGCACTACTTAGGATTCACAATTAGGCAATTATATTTTCAGCATCTCTTTTTCCTCTCTAATGCTACCTCTTTCCTCACATTCAACATGACCATATGCACCAAATCAAGAGTTGTGTTGTTTATTTTGGGGTGGGAAGCAGGGGAAGGAAGGGAGGGAGAGACACAAAGTGTCACACAAAGGATTCTTTGCTCTTTCAACCTTGCTAACTCAACATCAGAGAATGGTAAGACTGCAAATTATCCCCATAAATGTTTTAAAGAAGTGATTATGCAGAGTGGGTAGGAGATATATTCTGACTGGGAATAAAGCAAAAGGAAAGAGGGACAAAATAAATAAATCCTGATCTCTGGGTGCAGTGGGCTGGTACTGAACCTCTGTGCAGGGCTGCCGTCACTGAGCTGTCCCCAGCCACAGGATGATGACAAATTGGAGAGAATTCAGTAGAAGGCAACAGAAGTGATTAATGAGCTGGATGGACTGATTTATGAGGAAAGGTTAAAAGGTCTGATTATATGTATCTTTGTTAAAGAACAGCTAAGGAAGGTGCAGGAACTGCTTCCAAGGGGTTCATGTATGGTAAACACCATCTCTGCATTCCACTGAGCATTTGGGGAGGGCAGAAGAGAAGAAAGAACTATTTTTGTAAGACACTGGGAAAATATCTGCAGTAAATGTTAGAAAAGAGCTGTTTCCACCAGGAAGGACTAGAAACCTCACCATTTGAGAGCTGTAATGGACAAAGCACTAAGAAAATACACTGCAGGGGATAATGTCTGTTTTAATGTTGATGCTTGTTTAACTCACTGACTAATGTACACTGTGGAGACGTAGCATCTTTATTAAAGCACACACTATATCTCCGAGTCCTCTGCTGTGAAAAGTTCTCCATTAAAATCACTTATTACTAGAGGCACTGGAAACATTTTGGGCCAAGTATGTGCCACTCCAAATCAGCTCCCAATCCACAGCTGAGGAATCCAGAGGATCCAAGAGTACCAGTGAGGGCAAATTAAATTTTTCAGTTCTCAAATATTAACCCAGCATTTTCTAAGTTCTGTAAGCCAAATAAACAAAACCCACCATCCCCCAACCTAGACGACTTTGCAGAATAAAACTCTCCTCTATTTTCTTCTTTAAATATGGAATCATTTTATGTCCTAGAAAATCAAGTGTTTAAGAACAAATTAACCTTGGCATTTGTGTGACTGAAGAACAAAAATAAATCAAGATACTAAAGTGTTAGGAGTAATGAACCCAATACTCTTACTTATACCCAAGTAAATTAGAAATACTGCCATTGAATTAAGCCAATGGAAATATATTGAAGTAGAAACTGGTATAAATTAGCAGAAGACCAAGCCAAACATAACCAGAGTAACACATTTCCAGGCCACGTGCAGAGCTCAAACCAGGAAAAATAATTTACAGTCAGCTCATCTAGACAGGAAGCAATGATGGCAGGCACAGAGCCTCCATGGCTGCTGTAGCACGAGCAAGCAAAGCTGGAAAATCCACACGCTGCTGGCCCTCCCCACAAATCGCAACAGAAACCAGCCCAGACTGTAGCACTATTGGCAAATCATAGTTTGAAGAGTAATTCCACCTCCAATTGCGCACTGCCACTATTCACAAATATAGTTATACATATTGCCTGTAGAGACGTGAAACATTTCAACTTCTACAGCGGCCTGTCCATCATCTTTCCCATGCACAAGGCTACACACAGCCTCAAGCCAGCACAGCTGGACCTCCAGGTGCCAGATTAGGAGAAACCTAAAAGATTTTTTATCCAAGAAAAATACAACACTCCTTCCCCCACTCCCTGCTCATGTGCATGGGTGAGAACTAAGCAGGCTTGAGGGGCTTTATTTATTCCCTGCTACAAAACCATTAAGCTCTACTGTACAGATCTGAGTCTGCCAAATTCTGTCACTTCATGCTTTGGATGTAAATTATAAAAAGAGACCGGGGAAAAAATACAGTAGAAAACAGATGCTCTGGATTACAGTGCTGGGGGTTTTTTTAATCTGAGCTACCATCTCCTTTTATAGTTTCATTTATTTATTTATTTATTTGGTAAGCAGAGGAACATGGGACATTCATTGCCATAAAAGGGAAGACAATGGCTTTCCCAACCTTTGACATTTAAATTCATTTCCTTCCTTGATGATGAGACAAAACCCTTTCCCTCTGACAAACTAGACACCCCTGCTAGACAAGGAGCAGCACACAGCAGTCAGAAACTGGGAGCTGACATGGAGTGGCACATACGTCAGCAGCACTGTCTGGAGGCTCCACTGAATGTTCTGTTAGCATTCCCTACTCATTAGAAAGGTAAGAATCTCCATAGCTTTGTGCCTCAGTTTCCCCATCCGTGAAATAAGAAACACAATACTGAACTGCTTTGCAAAGTTTGTTTAAAACGTTCCTGTGAAATGAACCAGCCTCAACAAACAAGTAACTCAAATTGAGCTTTAAATTGATACCCCTAATGCTTAACTGAACTTAGAGTTCAGCTTCTCAATTGACACTACTAAAAACATTTACACAAAAGCTTCACACATCCATGAAACTGAGCCCTCTTGTGTAGTTTACAGTACATTGAATCTCTATACATCAGCACAAGTTTTGTGGCTCTTAGGACAGTCTGCGGAAAGCACCGAGAGCAGAAACCCTGATAAAATCTGAAACGAAAACCTCAGCCCTACTGCAACTACCAACTCACAAAATCCACATATTATGGCATTGTTGACTTGTCTTGAACTGACCAAAGTTTGTAGTTCAGAAAAGAAGGTGAAAAGCACTGAGAGTCTCTCATGAAACTTTTGAATGTCATTTGAATTTGAGATTTGTTATTTTCAGCTTTAACTAGTCACTGGGTCTGTCACTAGTTCACCACAGCAGAAACTCAGTGATGCATTACTAAATTCAAATCAGTTTCTCTTTTATCAAGGCTGCAGCCATGCTGCCTTGTTCACCCAGCTTGCCAGAACAGGCCAGTCTAGTCACAAAAATCTTAGTCCCAGAAAGAGTTAAAAAAAATCTTTAAATCTGCCTTTGGTTCTTATTTTATTTGCTTATTTCCAGAGCATTTCCAAATTGTATTAGTTTAACAGACCAGTGTATCTAAATCTTTTTAGCCACATGTATCACTCAACAGCATGATTTTATTACAATGGATATGTTATTAAAGCTTAACCTTGCACTCAGTCACTAATCAAAAACAATTCAAGAAAGCAAATCAAATGTTCCAACTTAACTAAAATCTCCTCCCTTTAAGCAACAAATAAAGCACGGCTAGCTTGCAGGGAAACTTCCATGTATCAGCATACCCACAGCTCACTCAAATCAGGCACGTTTCTTAAGTCTAAATTTAGCTGCTTGCATTTCTTCAGAACTTTAATTCCTGAATATTGTGTTGAACCTACTGAGACTGTTGAAGTGCCAGATCTTAAGGCTGCAGTCATATTGAGATTCCTTTATGGCAAATGTAAGAAGCAAAGTTGCTGTAACACACAGGCAAGCAGTTGGGAACAAACACACCAGCAAAAGGATCAGGCATTCAGAAGCCGAGATTCATCTTCCAGTCATGCTGGCAATGCTGAATCTCACCTATGTGCCAGTGAGGAGTACGTTAAGCTACTTAGCCAGTGGAAGAGAAAATGACTGTACATACATATAGGAAGGTTGATTTCACGGAGACACCTCTTAGGTTTTCAAATCCCTCCTTCACTGGAAGCAGAATCAATCAACGAGCACTCATTTTTGGACAGGATGAGACCATGCCTTCACTTGGAAAACAGGAGCTCCTGAAACTCTGCCATGCCAGCGAGCTGCCCCAGCAGCAGGGACACCTGTGTCCTCTCTGTGCTGGAATAGGCTGCTGAGTTACAGCAGGTAGACAGGTTTCACCCATGGATAACCAATCCCCATCGCCCTGGAAAGGCAAGCGCGGTGCAGGCGCTGCCGGCTTTCAACACTTCTTGTGACAGAAGACGGAGCAACTTCTGTTTTGCAAGAGCAAGTTTAAAATTTATATTATAACACTGAATCCACCAAAGCTGCCAAGAGACATTGAACTCATGGGATCTGTGAAAGTTTTTCACACCTGTGTTTTTCTCCTGTGCCTAATATTATGGGAGGCATTTTGGAGGATTTTACAATGCAAGTTTCAATGAGACACTTACAGTCTCCCTCAGGCAAATTGTCACAGCTGCAGAGGTCTGCTACCCAGCTGCCAATCAAGGCAGGCAGGGAGTATGTGCAGTGAAATCACAAAAAAGGCAGGCTTCATTAGACTGCTGAAACCTAACTAGAGGCTATCTGGGCGTGCTTGAGCCCTTAAAACAAGGTTGCTTTAGAAAGAGGGATTTTTTATTTTTTTTTTCCTTTCCAAGTGAAGAAAGGGCCCTAGTACTCATTGAGGAATGTATTGGTGCCAACTTTCCCCTTTGCAATTTCACTGTTTGTTTTCTGTGACTAAAAAAAGACATTACATTGCCCTAAAAGCTTCTATTATTAGATTAGCTGATATAGATGGAAAAAGTGGACAAGATTACAGGTTCCATATCCCTTTGCCAGGCTAGAAGCTGCTCCAGTGAAATATTATTCTTTTCTACATCCTTTCCTTCCCTTATTTCCTTAAAGCACCCCAGCTACAAAACCACTGGTACTAAAGACCAACTGTACTGGAAGAACTAGAAGAGAATTCTTCCTCCTTCATGCCTAACAAGTATTCTAAGGGAACCAAATGGATTTAATAAAAAGAAAAAAAAAAGAAAAAAAAAAAAGCTCTGCAGACAAGGACAAACACACAGAAGTTCAGCCCAAATAATGTTCAAGTGGGAAATTTAAAAGCACATGGAAAGAAGTGGGATATTGTAAGCCATTTAACAAAGTTAATTATAGGTATTCACTACATGTGGTCTTGGCCTCTATTCAGCAAACTATTTAAGCATGTGCCCAGGTTTAAGCAAGTGCAGGCTGAAAAGCCTACGTGTCCCATCACGTGCTCAAGTTGGGCATCTGCTGAATTACTTTGCTGATCCAGGATCATAACATATAAAAATTGCCCTGAAAGTTATCTAATAAACAGCTGTTATTTTAAGAACTACACAAACATAACACACATTTTATGTCCCTAGAAGTGCAGGTGTCATGAAGGTATAAATCCACATCTATATTTGTTTCAGACACAAAGCTACTTACACATATATATTTTGTGAATGAAAAGAAAAAGGCAGGCTTTAAACTAAAACATAATCAGACTCATCAAGCCGCCTCTGTCCATTACCACACTTAGTCTTTGTTATCCTCACTGCTTCTTTGTTATTTCTTACTCTCAATTTGTTATATTATGCCTCCAATTAATTCTACCAGGAAAACGTTGGAATTTTATTTTTAATTTGTGCCCATTTAGGTCTTCTTCTGAGCACGAAAAACAGTGACATGCTGTTGAAACATTAACATTTAAGTGGCTTAGCAGCAGACCTATAGTTTTCCAAATTTCCAGCAAGTCGCAGATCCTACTAAAATAAAAGCACTGAGGAAAGCTGAGCTCCCCCCTCCAGGGCGCGGGTGCCTCAAGACCCGAAGTAGGAAAATTCTGGACTCCCTATTTACAATTACAGCTGCATTTCCCGAGCGGATTGTGCTGTGACGGCTGAACCCTGCAGATGTCACCGGGCCGGCTCGGGCAGGGTGCAGCAGCAGCAGCAGAGCCTTTGTCGTGGGGCCCGGAGGGAGGAGGTGCCGCCGAGGCAGATGGGGACCGCGGTAATGCCGAGCTCCCCGGGGACACCGGGCAGGGCTCCGCCAGCACCACCTGCCTCGCTGGGGCACACGGGGGCTCCCCCACCGCAGGGCCACGGGGCCATTGTGCTGCTCTCCATGCCTGTGCCACCCCCCAAAGCATGGCATGGCCTGACCCTGTGTGCCACCCCCCAAAGCATGGCACGGCCTGACCCTGTGTGCCACCCCCCAAAGCATGGCACAGCAGAGCCCTGTGCACCACCCCCCAAAGCATGGCACAGCAGAGCCCTGTGTGCGACCCTCCAAAGCATGGCATGGCCTGACCCTGTGTGCCACCCCCCAAAGCATGGCATGGCCTGACCCTGTGTGCCACCCTCCAAAGCATGGCACGGCAGAGCCCTGTGTGCCACCCCCCAAAGCATGGCACGGCAGAGCCCTGTGTGCCACCCCCCAAAGCATGGCACGGCAGAGCCCTGTGTGCCATCCCCCAAAGC
>NC_031780.1:12532077-12541497 GCF_001522545.3 Parus major | reverse complement strand
CCCTGTGTGCCACCCCCCAAAGCATGGCACGGCAGAGCCCTGTGTGCCACCCCCCAAAGCATGGCACGGCAGAGCCCTGTGTGCCATCCCCCAAAGCATGGCACGGCAGAGCCCTGTGTGCCACCCTCCAAAGCATGGCACGCTGGTGGCACAGCCTGGTGTGCAGTGTCCCCCCAGCTGGCTGGCAGAGGGGCTCCTGCACATGCCACATCTGATGGTGCTCCAGCCCCAGTGCCACCCACCCTGGCTGGAGTGCAGCTACTTGGTTTGTGCATCCCGTGAGGAAGAGGCAGCACACAGAGACACACTGGGCTTCTGTGATTTCAAGACAACGTTAAGAAGCTCCAGCCCTTCTCTCCTGCTAATGTTACTAATAACATCCATATTGTCATCTATCTCACCTGAGCTAACAGTTCATAAACTGCCACCTGCAGCTTGTCCCTTATAGTTTATTAACATACACTAATAAACAGTATGCTTCACTCCCACTGTGCTGCCAAGTGAAGCCAGTCAGAATAACTGCATTAGCTTTACTGTTCTTTCTCAGCACATTTTCCCCACATGGGAACAATTAGGAAAAACTCCCTCCAGATTATATTTTGAGATCCATCATATTTGCAGGAAAATAGTAATAATAATAATAATCTTTTTCACAAACACATCTATAGGCATCTACAGAAAATTAACCTGACTGACATTACCAAAAGTCATAGGCTCTTAACCTCCTCAGCAGTTCCCCTGCATGGAAAGGGTTAATGCTCCCCAGGCTCTGACTTACACCTATTATGCTCAAGTTTAAAAATAAGATGTGAAAGATGCATTATATAAGGCCAGTACTGCTATCCTGCCCATCTCCTATTTTGGAATTAAAGATCATCATTGCTCACATCAAAGGGGCTGGGTGAGAATAAAAGAAAAGACAGGAACAATGAAAATAGCTACCCGACACGAACCAGATCAAAGGACCAGGCACAGAAAATGAAGAGCTAGGGGGTCCTTTAATTACTGTCCACATCCTCCAAGTCATGTGGTGAGAAAGAAGGGAAAAAAGTTTTGAAGGCCACTGGGTTTTGTCTTGCTGTGGCTCCTGTTTCCACAGTCTGTGCCAGTTCCCTACAAACTGCTCTGCTTTTTCATTTTTTTTAATTTTTTTTCTTCATTTTATTAAAGTCAAATAGGACTCCTGGACTCCAAAACTCCTCCCTTATGCCAGGAGGAGGAGAAGGAAGGAGGGGTAAGAGGGGCAGTAGTAGAAATAGTCTGTAGCAATGGCCTGAAACAATTTCAGGAGGACTGCTCCAGGCAGCGCCCGGGGAGCTGCTTTGGGAAGGAGAGCTCTGGCTACCTGAGGCTAGTCTTTATTTGCAGGCCTCCCGGGTTGAGAAAACTTCAAATTCACATAGGGCACTGCTCCATGGGGCAGCAGATCAAACCTGGCTACTAGCTGTTTGAGCTCAGCAGCAGAAAAAAGGATTGCTCTGGGACTGCGCATAAGTAGAAGCATGATTAAACTTCAAACATTCATCCCCCCCCCCTTTTTTTTTATACACAGCAGACAGTTATGGCTAATATTTCAATATGGACTTTAAAAATATGCTGCAAATAACTTACTCCAGCCTGCTGGCTGCAGGCTTAAAAATAATAAAAATTTAAACTAGCTGTATTATTGCAATGAAGTCAAATGCTCAGATTTACCTTTCATGAACTATTAAGGTAATGTCAAGTTATTTAAAATGATCTCTTTTTATTTAACTCAGCCCTCAAGATTAAAATTCAGATATTTGACCATTGACTGTAGTAACACATCATACCATTTACTTCTATTCATTATACTTCAAATGTGGTGCATTTCTCTCTAATTACTCCTGACTTATGTTTCATGGAATCACAGAATAGCCATGGTTGGAAGAGACCTCTGGAGATCATCTAATCCAACCCCTGAATGTTTATTTTTAAAAAGGCAGAATAAAACATGTCATAAGGAAGTAATAGAACAGGGATTCAAACATTGATGGGGAAGAAGCTGACCAAACTTTCTAGGAATAACAGTGCTTTGCAATCTTAAAAATAGTCTGGAAAAGAAAAGCTCTGGGATGTTCCCAAGAAATTGTGTTTGCTAATATAGATGCTAGCAGTGGACACAGACAGAAGTCACTGAAGAGGAAAATGCATTTCTGTCTCAGGTCAGTTTGTTTGGGTTTATGCTGTATGCCAAGCTAGAGCATGAAAAGCACTCAAACAGAATTTTATAGACTTTGAAGAAGGAAGCTCATGTCACCAAGACAACATCTAGAAAAGGGGAACGCAGGATACAAAGACATACTTCTTCCCATCCTATTACAGCTTGGAAACTCCTAAGACAAGCAAGTAAGGATGATCTTTTAAGAGGCGATTTAGCCTCCAAACTCCAATGAGTGCCAAGTTACTTCATCTTTCCGATGAAAGTTCCCTCCATCGCTTCCTGCTCTTGGACACCAACATGCAGTGAACAGCCATTCTCGGGAGGCCAGCTGAGGACTAAATTAAGCAGATATAGACTACAAAGCCACTTTCCAAAGTGGGCATCATGCCTAGGCTCTACATCTAAGCAGTATGCTAGGAACGTGTACCAAGTTCCAGTTAGCTGTCTTGCAAACATCCGTGTTGGGAACCTTGCCCAAACAAGCCTTCAAAGCTACGCTGGCTCTGGTGGGATCAGCATGGGAGCGGTGGGACTGGGACATTTGCCTCCTTGTTACAGGTCTCAAAGTATCACATTATCCATTTAGATAGCCTTTTGATTGAGAGAGCTTCCCTTTTGAGCTTAGCCCCAAATGCCAAGAACAGATGAGATGGTTTAAGAAATTCTCCAGGTAAAACATGAAAAGGATGCTTAAGATCCAGCTTTTGACGAATAGCTGCACTCAGGGAGCCACAAGGGCTAGGGAAATAAACATGGTCAATTAAATGAACTGATTGAAAAGAAATCAGAGCTCCCTCTGGGGAAAATCTGAGATGTGGTCATACAGCCACTGCAGTCTTTTTGGAAGGTGGTAAATGGGGCAAAAGCTGGAAAGAACTGGAGTGCCATACTTATTTGGCAAAAGGTGGTTGCCTAAGGAAGGGAATAATCTTTAAAGGAAATAAAATACAAAGTAAAATCCATGATGGGTTCAAAAGGAGACTCAACCAGCTCACTCAAAGCCTCTTGAAACCTCAGCACTGAGTAGAGAATTCTAATGGGAAAATACAGTAAAGGCTCTTCAGCAAACGTTCTGTCCTTTCTATAGACTGTCCCACAAAATGCACTGGTAGATGCTGAGAAATCTTCCAAAACACTCCAAGATGAATTAACATGAAAGAATTAATTGGAGTGTAAACTGAAAAGGATGGTGCAGAATAAGACTCATTTTCTGTATCTCATTAAAAAAATAGTTACATGCTCATTCATGGGAGGGAATAATTTACTAATAGTTCAGCTATTTTTAATGCATTTGTTCAGAGAACCTCAGGAGACAGTGGGATCACCAACAGGACCACCAGAAGTTAAAGACCTGCATGGAGAGCTGCCTCCTCTTTGTGTCTTGCCTTTGCACCTTTGAGAGTCCAGCGCTGGGGCTGCCCAACTCATGGTGTGCATTGTCTGAGCCCTGAGCTCAAGCTCAGACATAACTGGAGCAGGCTGAGCACACATTTTCGCCCAGATAAGTAGTCTGGAAATACCATAAATGTGAATGCAGGCTGTTGAGACAATGCCAGCATATCTGAAAATCAGAGTAATGAGCTCAAGCTGCCGTCACTAGGAGCATGTGTGCCTTTTCCTGTCTCACTTTCTGGAAACCCATGGGTATTCCTGCAAAGGCAGGAACATCCTGACTCTAACCCAAGAGAAGGGCATCTTGCAGAGCTAACTGAGTTATTTACTTGGGAATTCAAGCAATACTTGCTGCTGGGATAGTGGAATTCTTATTTTGCCTGTGGAAGTCAATCACTTGGTTGTCATCAAACTTCACAAGAACAGAGCAACTCATTGAGCCTTTTCAACCTGCACCAGAAACAAGACTCAAACTTCACATTTTCTTTTTCCTCTGAAGGTTCAATCACAGAGTAATTTAGTTTGGAAAGGACATACGGAGATCACCTCTATATAAACTGTTTTTCAAAGTCTTTGGGGTTTTTTTTGCTACCAGAAGAAAGTCACCTCTTCTTTTCAATTTTTTTTTTTTTTTTTGAGGATACTTTATGAAAAAAAAATTCTCTAACAGGCTAGCTACTGGAAGCTCATCTCACAGGGTAGAGAAGACACTACCTTACCATAATTCCTAGAAGAAGGACATTTGCTTCCCATGTCTATTTCTATGACAATGTCTCAGGAAAATCATGAGACAGCCATCAATGTTGGAAAAGAATGCAGATCTGCCTGGCAAAAAGCATAGGAAAATAAAATCGAGTAGATGCATTTCTTCCTTTTACTAAATTTTGGATTTTTTTTAAGAGTGGAAGACATTATCCTCTGCTGACGTTGTTCACTTCATCTTACACTTCCCACCTCTTCTTCTGAGTCAACAATCTTAGCCTGTGTGTTTCATTTCTTGTTACTGCTTCCAGATCTACTCTACCTTTTACCAGTCTATTTCCATACTTCTTTTCCTGTGCTTTTTTGACATTTTGACATCTTCCTCTTGGCAGTTCCCACCCTGACTCATATCCTCTGCCCCCATTTCCAGTCCTGTTACTCTAACCTTCCTCTGGGACACAATCCATCAGCTTCCCCAGTTTCAAGCCCTTGCTTACCCTCTTTCTATCCTTTCTACATTTGTCATCTCCATGGTCAGAGCACACAAGTCCATCCCTTCCTGAAGTCATTCACTTTCCTTGCCAACTGCTTTGTCTACCAGCTCTGTGAACCCAAGACCAGGGACAAAAAAAGCAATATAAAAGAGACCATCAATACATGGCAATGGAGAGACTGTTGCCCATATAATGAAGATCTGGAAAAAAGCCCAAAATCTGACCAAAAAAAAAAATACCTAGGAGAATTTAATGCACATTCAAAGATTAGGGGAAAAAGTCAAAGACTATGTGCTTCAGAAAGGCACTATGGCTCAGCTACCACTCCTTAAACCTGGCATTACCAGAGCTGAAAGAACAATTTCACAGGTCTCCTGCATACTTGCATACAACTAAAAGACAAAGCAGAACTCTGATGCTCCTTTAATGCCTATTCACGCTGCTCCAGTGCTTATGTTCACATGGCTGTCTCAACATAAAGTAACTGATGCCTTACTGAACCTGCCTACTTGTCCTGTATGAGATACATACTCTTACTGATCATTTTTGTGCAACAAATTTTCTCAAAACCTTTAAGTTTTTCAATTCTAAAGCTATTTAAAGATTCATGTGAGATTCCTAATGCAACCATAAACCTGACAAAATCTGCTGCCAATCTGATAATTTCTCTTTGAGTTTAACTTGGATATATTCCTGCATGCTTCCACAGAATCAACTTAACCTAGTGAATTTCCTCCTTATTCTCCAGGGCAGGTGTAGTGTTCTGGCTGTGACTTGAGCAAAGTTCTGTGAATTATATGGCAAGAACAACCCCATTGTTAGAGCAGTCACCTGAAAGCCATGCTAATACCTTAGCGACATTTTGGTAATAGGTGTAACACCCAGGAATGGAAAAAGACCTGGGCTGCAAGGCCACGTAGGCCTGTACAAATGTAGGAAAAAGCAAATGCTCCAGGAAAAGCTTTCTGTTGCTTCATTCACAAATTTCCCAAGCTCTTAATAAAGTGATGGAAATAATTTTGGTGATGCTTCCCTCTCCATTCTTCCCTTTTCTGCTTCCCTCCATGCTAATATTTCCTCTCTTGTTGCCACCTCCCAAGCAGCTGCTACCATTACTACTCTCCTACCTTCACTGCTTTGAGAATTCACTCAGCTTTTCTTCTAGTGTGTCCACTGTACATTTAAAAGATACGATGTGGCAAAACAAGCATAGAAGTCTGTTGCCCAGACTATTGAGAAGGTATCTTTAAGGTATCTTAACTCACCCTGGTATTTTTGGGCTGTCCCACAGCTCCTTCACTCACAGAGGTGCTGGCCCCGCTGTGTCCCCAGCACAGTGCCAGCCACCTGCTTCCCCCCACTGCCACCAGCGAACCCTGCCTCACCTCGCCTCCCCTTCACCCACCGTGCCTGCCCCTGGCCCCTCTGCACCCCACAGACACGAGTGGGGCAGGAGAACAGGTCCCACCTCAGCATGGGGAGTGCAGCGTGTCCGTCCTGCAGCGGCGGCTGTGCTGTGCCTGCGCCTCACGCAGCCGGCACCTGCACTGGGGTGACACGACACAGGAAAACCTACAGTGCGCCTCGGCCTGGGAGAGCACAGCCAGCCGTGCTCTTTGTTTCGGTTTTCAGCTAAAACCTGCCCCCTTTTAACTTCAGGAGGTGGCTCATGAGAGGCCAGCTCCTCCAGCTGCCTGTGACTGCCTCACACCCCAAAACCCAGCATTGCATCTTAGCACAGGGGTAATTTTTTAAATCTTTCCAGCAGAAGCTGGTTTGGTTTTTTCCCCATGCCCCTCCCAGGCAGGGCTGGTGGCTCAGCCCAGAGTGCTCAATGCCAGCACAGCCTGGCAGCAGCCCCGCTGGCAGCAGTGTGCCTTAGCATAGAGGAGCACAGAGGTGGGCAGATGCTGAGTGGGTGCACCTTATCTCCATTAATTTTATTCACTTTTATCTATCCAAATGACCTCACAGTACTTTTCCTTTGGCACTTGTTTTCCACATTGCTGTCAGCACTTCTGAGACCAACAGGCTGAGCACGCTGGCCAGGTTAGGAGGAGGGTAAAAGGGGTGCTACCAAGCACTGCTCTAGCCTAAAAACATTGACTGCCTAGGAGCAGTTCACCAGCTGTGTTTAAGGTGGAGAAGGACAGTGTCACCTGCCAGTCATACCACAGTGGCTAAAGAGACAAGACCACATTACAGTTGTGGGTTTAATTACACTGGAACCTGAAACATCAAAGAGAGGAGGTCAGCAACAGTAACCCAGTAGGCTCTCAAGCCAATAAGAAAAAAGGAAAAAAAGCCTTTTTCCACACAAGGAATCTCTAATTTGAGCCATGTCCCTGCCAAAGTTGATCAGCAATGGTTGTGTTGGCATTAGGCCAAAGTTTTTACATGGTTCCTTCAAGAAAGTCATCTTTCTTCACAGCTGACTTGTCCCTTTCATAACCAATGGTCATGACAAGGCAGATTACCAGCTCTTTCAGCAGAGGAGACCTATTAGTCTGTTTGATAGGATATCAGGATACCCTGCTCCTACCCAAAGAGACAGCAAATATTCCACCCTTTCACTAGTTGGGAAGAAATACCATAAATCCGGCCCACACATAAAGAAATCTTCTGTTGCCATTCTGAGGAAAACATGACAGAGCTCTAGTGAAAATCACAACTTCTTTATGATTACAAAAACCACAGTGTCTTACCTCAACAAGGCCCATTCATTTTGCTAGCACATCCATACATACACTTGTTCCAGGATGGGATCCAACAAAATCACTGCAAAAGTGGGATGGTTAATTTTTATTTCCCAGGTTAGGGCTGGGGTTGTTTTTTTTCCTAGCCAACGTTTGATCTCTCTGGCACTACAATACTGCTTGCCTGCCCACCCTACACAGTGCCTATATGGGAAGAAGAATACACTGCTAGAGCTTGCAAGGTTCATTTAAGATACACAATACGCTAATACAGTCTGTTAAGTCTTAGAGAGTGATTTTTAAAACAAGCAAAGAAATGTCTTCCACTAAAGAAAGAAAACTCTAATGTGTGAAAAATGCCAGTTTAGGTCTGTGGTGTCATGGTCCACAGGGGAGGCTTTTCCATCTTCAATACTAATTATGTGCTGGGCAAGATACAGCACTATACGTTAAGCACTATATCTGATCAAGCCAAAGACTTTTTTAAATGGTTTACTAGCTATTAGGTATCCTGCACTCTACACACTGTGCTGACATAAGATTTTACTGCTTGTAGATACAACTGCCAAAGACTAAAAGGTTTGATTTACTCAAAGTACACAAACTATACTACTACTCCTGAACACTTTATTGGGGGGAATCCCCTTAAAGGAGAAGAAAAATTTCTAGCCGGCAAGTTGCCAGTGAAAAAGATCCAAACTGGCTAAACTAAACCTGCAAGGCAACTGATACAAAAACACGAGTGGCATCAGTCTCTGTCCTCCTCTACATATATCTTGAGCTGAAGGGTGTGGGGCTGTGGTTTGGAGCAGGAAAGAAGGGTTGCAGAAATGCCCAATGTGTGGACACTGCACAACTCAGTCCCCTGACAATCCCTTTCTCTGGTGCCTATCTGTTGGCTTTGTGGGCAAAATTGGCTGCTCATCGCTGGTAGCCAGCAAGCACACAGCCCGGTGACCTGAAAAAGCCATTGATTTTCCCTGTCCTTAAGAGCACGCTCTGCTGAGCTTGGAGCCGTGTGCTCGTAACTTTAAGGGGGTGCGCTTTATTTAACTGCGCCTTTTCTTGGCCTGAATTTCCCCCAAAAAGCTGAAGAGGGCATGTGCTTATTATCTTTTAGTGCAGCATGTGCTCGGTGCAACCTGAGCTCTTCGGATACTCCGGTCTGAAAATTAGAAAAAAAAAAATTAATTGCGAGGAAAAAAAACAAGGCTGCTCTGCGACTTTGATTCAATCAATTACCATTATCTTCCAGCGCAGCCCTCCCCGCCGCCCCCGGACCAGTTGTGTTTAACTTTCTTTGCCAGGCGCGGCCCCGCAGCGCGCTGGCGGAGCGGCGCTGCCGGCTGGCTGCCGCACGGGGCTCTTATCAGCCGCTCCCAGTCAGCGCCGGCCCCGCACAGCTGGCAGGGACCCCCCGGTCCCCCGTTATCTGCCAGCGCAGCCCTCGGCCGGGCGGGGAGGGGCCCGCGGCCGCCCCGGCCTCCCCCCGGCCGGGCCGGGCTCCGCCGCCGGCCGCCCCGCTCCCGCCGAGCCTCCTCCGGCGAGCCCGAACCGTCTGAAGAGAGGCAGGAACAAAACCGCAAATTTAGATTAATAAAGCATTTGTTGATTCTACAGAAACTTAGCAGGCCCCTAAGAAATCCACCAGAGACCTGTGCAGCTCCAGTAATTTTCTGTTATATTATCTTTCTTGTAAAATACTTCCCCAGACAGAGCCCCCAAAGGGGCTCAAATATCACTGTGACTAACCGAAATCAATGTGCACTCACCTATTGACATTTTTACATAGTTTTTGGATTTAGTATCCGGCCCAAAACACAATCAAATCTTCTGCCAAGGAAATAACAGGCACTTAGCTAGTCAGCTATTAGTGTTACAAAGGAAAAAATGTGGGCACCCAAGGGAGATGGGAGAGACGGCATTGACGTCAGGGGTAATTGGGTGTCTGAGA
>NC_031780.1:12454577-12527077 GCF_001522545.3 Parus major | reverse complement strand
TGGAAAGAGTCAACTATGCACACAGTCATACAAATGAAATAAAGGAGAACTAATTATAAAACACAGTTTTCTATCCAAAGATGTCAAGATCATAACAAAGAGTCAATGTCCACCACATGCTGGTCCTGATCTCTTTGTTCAAAACTGGGTAAACTGAGGCCCACTACATGTGAGAGTCCTTCCCAGGCTCATGCACAGGCTCACTGACTGCTTACAGCAGTGCCCTCCTGGAGCCTTTGGCCTGGGCAACGTTGCCAATCCACCACCTCATTGAACAGCTATTTTTTCCAATAAGTAACTCAATACTCCACACTGTCATGAAGCATCACCCTGCACACCAAGGTCTCCATCATCATGTCAAGGTCTGTGCATCATCAGCTGCCATACCAGCTCAAAGGTGCACAGCATCTGTCCTCACTGCCTCCCCCTTCTGTGACCATTTCTTTGTCAGGGGGAGGCTTAAAGCAGGGTGGAAAATTTAAGAATTAAATCACAGCCTCTCAGAAATATTTCTTCTTGCTGTCACAAAATTGTGCAAAATTTTATTTTGTGCAAAAATGGTAAAATAACAGGGAATGACCAAAGTGTCAGCAGTGCACCAGCAGCCATGCCAGGTGTTATCACAGCTCCAGCTCGGGGCAGAGAGGGAGAGGATTGTGTCCCACACTGGGACAGCCCTGCTGCATCACAAAGGGCATCTACAACGAGCTTTGCCCATCTCCAAAACATTTGCAATTTAGTTTGTGATTTCAGTGAAGTCCCAGCAGCCAAGGAACCAACACAGACTGTTCATCCCCGCTGCAGGGGATCCCGTATGGTGACCTGGGGACCTGCCTGAGCCAAGGAGCACGAGGCAGCACCCTCACTGTGCCATTACCTGCTGGCTCAGACACACATCCACACCCTGCAGGGCCACCTCAGACTGCACTGCTGCTGTATCCCAAAGCCAGCCCCACAGGCTGGCTGGGAGACTGGAGCAGCACACTCAGTTCTGTTAACATGCACTGCTGTCATGAATTCAGAGCCAGCCAACTGAAACATTAATGATCTGGTAAACTACAGAAAGGAACCTCACAGTGAGGTCTGCAGCACAAGTGCTTGACTGTTTGGGAGGACGAACACCCATAATTCCTCAAGATTACAGCAGAAGGTGAGGACTTATGCACTTCTGTAATTCAAGTTTGTTATTAAGAATAGAAGTATAGCAAGATACAAATCCCCATATCCAGGAGTCCAAATAGTGAAAAATATGAAAGAAATATGCTATACTAGGAGAAAGTCACTAGCTGCAAAAATCATACAAAAAGCATATTCAGATGAGCCACTACACTACCTGTAATTCTTAGAAATACTGCAGAGGTAACTTGTCACACCAGTTCCACCACAGACACCACCAACATTTCCAGCTGAAAAATCATCTCAGCTTTTCTAAGAAATCCTTTTTTCTCCTTTAGCAAGCCATGACTCATTGCCCTCTATAGTACAGACAGCTACCAGATACAGAAAATGCCAGAAAATGCTTAAGTGCCAGAAAATGCTCCACTAGCTCACAGAGAGTGTTTCAAGTGGAAGCTTCAAAACGGCCTCCAGAACCACACTCGTGTTCAAAGGAGGTGCTAGAGAACACGGCTGTGTGAAATTTGGCAATACAGATTCACTGGCAGGAACACGGAGGTTAGTTTTGGCTCACAGGAGATCCTCCACCCTGTCGTTTGCTTTGATCAGTTTTAATGAAAAACTCAAAGTGAGATTCAGCTGCAACCATCACTTTTTATCTAAGGCTGGTCAAAAGCAAAAGAAAAAAAAAAATCTATGTCTGTATTTATAAGGTTGGAGAGGGTATGCATCTCTCTTTAGAAGAGACTTTGTACTTTAATTTTCTTTGGAAGAGAAGGTAGCTGGGAGACCTATAATTCTGTCTCACATATGCAACCAAAACAGCAACATGGTGGAGGAGGGGGTGAATTAGTAAGTGCATCATAGACTGTACAAGTATGTACATCTGCAGCACTGGGCAGCAGACAAGCCTGTCCACTTTAATACTTCCAGAAGAAAAGTTAGTCACTCCTCTCACCTATTTGCAGCAGCATAACAAGAAAATGCTGCTCTCTTCAGCCTGAATAGAAATTTATCTCAGGCAAAAAATCTAAAGATGCCTCCAGCGATGCTGAGGCCCAAATCATTATAGTTTTGCCTCTTGTATTTTGGAAAAATCTCAAGCCTCAGCACACAAGTGGAAGGTGAATGAGGTAAATCACAGGATGTCTTATTCTGACACGTGACAAGAGGAAGGAGAGAGAAAACCCACTTGGGGATAGGGAGTAGGAATACAAGATAAGCAGAACAGACAGCCTCCCCTTGACAAGCGCACAAGTGAGCTGCTTGCCCCTCCAGGATCTCCAAACACTTTAAAGGCAAGAGGTAGTTACAGGCCACTAGAACATTTTCAACCAGAAGACCTTTGATTTTAAGGGAGGGTCCCCCACACCCTAAAAAATAGAAGAGTATCTTGCTAACTCAGACCACCATTTACTTCAAGCTTTCCGCTCCCTGTGAAACCAGAGAACACATACTTAGCTTTACTCTTCCACGGACTACACTGAAAATGTCAGAAAACAGGACAACCTAGCTTATAAATAATTGCAAAGCCCCTCCTGAAAAGGGCTGAGAGGGAGGTGGGATGAAAGCTTCCAGCCAGGAAAGCTGTGACTGCCAAGGAGCAGAACAGAATAAGGACAAGGACAGTGTGTGATATCCCAGCTCCATCTGTACACAGAAATGAAAGGCATTGAGGAAAATATCAGTGTGGTTTATGGCAGGCATTCCCAGGTGTGGGAAAATCCTCGGGGGAAGAGCACCATCAACAGAAAATACAGCAGACCTTATAAGAGACAGCTGACGTGGCAGATCCTACAAAAGCTTGTCTGCAGTATCTGAGCGTCTTTTGTTCCCTAGTCCCATTCTTTCACCTGGCAGCTCACAGATTAAAAGACCTGAGAGATGTTCCTGTCACAGAAGACTTTTTCTCAAAAGGCTCCTAAAAGGAGGAGGGACTAGGGTAATGCAGGGTCCACTACAGGGGATGTGTGGCAGTGGAAGCTTTACCCTTCTAATAACAACTCCCCTACTTTTCTGGAAATTCTCCCTAACCCTATCCCCTCGCTACCTGCAGAGTGATAACAAAGCCAACATTGTCCATCAAGTCTCAATCTGAAGTGACTCAGTTATTCTCAGGAGCTTTGTGTTCATTTTTTCAGCCTGGCATCCTAAGAAAACAAGGTTTATGTCATCATATTGCCTGTCATATGTCTTAACTGTTTGTCCCTTCCTATTAACTTTTGAATCACACCGTACTGGGGATACAGGGCTATGAGAGAAATTGAGTTTCTCGGATAGAAATTGAGTTTCTCTAAGATCAGCAAACCTGCCTTTGATTGGGTAGGGCAGAGACCCCAGTTCATGTCTCTGCTGTGAGAAAGGCTGAGCAGAGTCAGCACTTATGCCTGCTCTTGGGCCTGTCCCAGGCAATCAGCACACTTGTGTCACCCGGCCGGACAGCACCGCTCATTCTGCTTCTTGTCCTGCTGGTAGGCAGAGGATGGGGAGGGGGGATGAGAGTGCTCTGTGGGGAATGGGGTCGGGTGGAGGGCTGAGCTGGACTTCAGTGGAGAAACACATCATCGCAAGTCTGGCCTCATACTCAAGAAAACTTATTTTCTCTGCCAAATTGCCTGTAACTTCATGACACATCATCAAGGACAAATGACAATATTTATCAAGTACTCGCTGAATCCAGAATGTAGCCACACACAAAATAGCAACCAGTTGGAGAATTCATCCGTTAGATTTGTTGCTGCAACTTTTTCTTCCCTTTTTCCTAAGCAATGGAAAAGTCATGTTGAAGTCAATTTATTTCCTAATGTCACCACTTTCTAGGTCTGAACAATTAATGCAGGGTTTCTTGAAACAAGTAGAAAGCGTGTGATGAATCAAATGTGAGCACTCGGGAAACAGCACTCCCACAAGACCGCAAGGCTTGGCTCTGGAATCAGTTTGTGACATTGGTTACAAGCAGCTATACACCCCAAGTGTGCTCTACAGAGGCATTTTTCTGTATCTATTGACCAAACTATCCATTTTTAAGGAAAAGTGAAGGAACACAAAAAAAAAAAAAGTCCCTTTTTTGCTGTAGCACCACATGGTAAATTTCATTTGTCCCGTCCCAACTGCTTCTAGTGACAGTGGAGTGTTTGTCTGAATTTTTAACAGATGTTTCTAAGTACTCTTGTCCACTTCTCTCTCCTGAGGATTTCTGCAGTGGGATAGCTCTAGATAGTAATACAAGCAATGCTTGTAAGAGGCTCTGGGGATAAATCTGTAGACACTGCATCTAGGATGGGTGTGGGTATGGGTCCAAGCCTTATGAAACTTTGTAAATATTCTCTGAAGAATAGCAAGCTGGACTGACCCTGCCTGCAGATGTTTTTGAGCTTACCAGCCCCACAGCGAAAAGCAAGACAGCTTACAGATAACTGCAACACTCCTGAAACAGCCCAAGAGCAGGACTTAAACTGAAAATTATAAAAGCAGGGGTATACTGGAGAAGAACAGAATAATGCAAAGGATGATGTGTGATGGTGTAACTCAATTTCAATTCAAAATACCAAAGATGCTTCAAAGGGGACCAGTCAGGGCTGAGGCAGAATTTCCCAGATGTCAGGCTGCCCTTGGGAACAAGCATGCTGGATTCACTTGACAGGTGTGAAGGTACTCAGAGGAAGTCGGTCAGAACACAAATTGCTTTAAAAAAAGTAAAATCTCTGCTTTCATTTTTAAAGAAAGTGAGCATCTTGTGCTAACGCATGGCAAGGAGGCAGTGACGTCTGCCTGAGTTTGTACACAGCCTGAAACAATCAGCTAAAGCATGCTCATGGCTGCTAGTTTACATTATCGAAACGGAACCAGAGCTATTTAATTCTAAAATGAAATCTATTAAAGCTATTGTCAGTGTTTCACAGCAGCTGAAACTGTTTTTTTAAAAGGTCAGTCTACTAGCTAGAGAGTGAAAACAAGCAAGGCGACTGTGCCAGCCCTTAAGACGTGGCTGCATCCTGCAGTCTGGCTTTGCATTCCCTTAAATGTCGGGCAGCAGCAGCAGCAAGGTCCCAGAGGAGCCCTGCCAGCCGCAGGGGACAGTCAGAGGAGGGGGACAGTCAGAGGAGGGGGACAGTCAGAAGAGAGGGACAGTCAGAGGAGGGGGACAGTCAGAAGAGAGGGACAGTCAGAGGAGGGGGACAGTCAGAAGAGGGGGACAGTCAGAGGAGGGGCACAGTCAGAGGAGGGGGACAGTCAGAAGAGGGGCACAGTCAGAAGAGGGGGACAGTCACAGGAGGGGCACGGTCAGAAGAGGGGCACAGTCAGAATAGGAGGACAGTCAGAAGAGGGGGACAGTCAGAGGAGGCTCTGTTCCTGCGGGACACTCAGGGCAGCGGGAGCAGCACGGGCCCCACACTGCCCCACACAGCACGCTGCACCTACGCCTTGCTGGGCCAGAGAAAGGGATGGCTGGAGAGGACACCACTTGTTTTTTCAACCCATTCAGCTTTGTGGCCACTGTGTCATTCACAACAATAGCACAGCCCTCCCCCACTCCCAGAAAACCCATAAAAACCCCAACCTAAGAACCACTTCCCCCACAAACAGCATAGCAGTGCCCCAAACCCCCCCACAGCTAGTGCTGGCCTAGCATTTGCTGTCATCTTCTGTATTGGCATTTCTGTTAACCCCTTTTGTAAGATCATTTGACTCGGTTTCAAAATTCCTCAATCTGAAAAATGCTCGTTAAATATTGGCCCTGACTGCTGCACAAAGTGATAGCTTGGTAGTCATAATCCACAAGATATATTTAGCCTCACAAACTCATCATCAATGGGTCTTGAAAGCATTGTAGCCAACCGACTGGAAACCACATGCAATACAAACACATAATAGAACTTTTAATGTGCAAAGAGACTAAACAAAAAGATCCTTGACCTTCTTGCTTTCCCTTGCATACCATTATCCCCAGTGAGACAGCAAATGGAATGACGTGGAGAGCAACAGCTACCAACAAGCAACTTTGAAGCCAATTTCTACAGTAGTTAAGCAGTTAATGACGTTAATCAGAATGATAACTTATTAAATTCTATATTTATGCAAATAGCATTTTGGCATATCACATTGAGATCTGAGTAGCAGAGCTTGCCAAGGAAAGGTCCCAACATCTTCTATATTTACCATTTTGGGGTTTTTAATATCATGTGAAAGCATCTGCGATGGTCAGTACATCTGACAAACCGCACTTAAATAAAATGCTACAGTCACAAATTAATATCCATTATTCCAAATAGATTAATGAACAAATTGTTTAATTCTTAACCTTTATGAAGCAGAGATTCATCTCTGCAGTCACATCCAATCTCTGCCATTATCTTTTGAACAAGAAGATGACTTTTCTTATAGACCTTGCTAAAACAGGCAACAATTATTGAACAAAAAAGTAACAGGTAGCCCTCCTTCTCTCTGTGCTACAGTATCTAGGGAATATAAGTACAAAAATATAAAGTAATAGAGTAGTTTATGACTGACATGAAAAGGCATTATCCATGTGTAATGAAATGAATCTGAAAAACTGCAGTTTAGGGTAGGCAGAATTTACAGTAATCTTAGTTTTGTAAAGCCAGTGTGGAAAACATTGCTTTCCAAGAGAAATAGCTGGGAACTTCTTGGTTCTGAGTTACATTTAAATTCAACAAGGATGGAAGAAACAGGGGATTGGATTAACAGCTATGAATTGCACTTTTTAATTGTTTTCAAGATGTCAAAAAGAACATCAAGATGATGCATGTAGTTTTCCCTTTTCTTGATTCTGTTGTTTAGTGGTATTAAATTCTGCACAGATTTTACCCATTCATTCAGTTCTTTCTCCATCTTCAGGAAAATGAGGTGGGAACCACTTCTGGAAGATGTTGTGCAAAATGAGTAATTCACAAATTGAAACTGTACCTCTGTTTTGAAAATCAATAATATTGCTTATACACAAGCCTTAATTGTTGATTTATTTATGTAAATATCTTGGTATCTGGGTACCTTTCCTTTGTTTGTGCAAACCTCGCAACGCAATGTTCAAATATCTCTGGAAAAAATAATTGCCTTTTTTCTCCCCTTTGGGTACAAATTTCTGTGTTTTAAATGAATGTGCAGGTTTCCTGTTGCTGCATGAAACCTTCATTTAAAAGCAACAACTAATTCTAGGTTTAATTAAAACAGAATGGTTTATATAACAAACATGGTTTTTTTTTTACAGCACATATCTTCTTTATCTTAATGTGATTGCTGCCTATTAAGAGAATAATATTTTTTTAAAAATTAATTTAATGAAATAATTGAAAGTTTTACAGCAACTCACTTTATAGAGTAAACTTATGCAAGCACCGAAGCCTTTCCAGAGAAAACAGGATTCTCCACACCTCCCTCTGGCTTTTCTCCCTACTGAATGCCGTGGCCTTCACTCAACCAAAGGAAATGAAAGACAGACTGAGACAACAGCATCACGTGGGTGAAGGTCAGATTGATTTTCAGCTGTGTGGTGCTGTTTTATCACCCTCAGGACAAAAGTTAAGCCCTTCATTTTTTTTCATGTCTGCTTTAACAGAGCAACTTTTTTTTTCCCTGAAATTTTGGTTGGGGTCCATACCACCAGAATTATCAAAGATAGCCTAATTTAAAACATTTGTGAAGATCTTCCATCCTCACAGTAAAAAGCCAGAGCAGCCCACACACCACAAAATTTCCATGAGTTTCCTCTATTCCCTGTGTACAAACAGTGGCTCCTTGAAACTACGAAGGTTTCTGCAGTGACATTTGCTGACAGCAAAAGCAGAGTGGGATGCAGCTGCTGGCTGTTTGTGATGATCCTGGGCACAGGAGAAGAGCAGTTGCTATCTCAAAAGGGGCAAGTTCACAAATTGTTTTTTCTCCCCATCCTCCCTTCCTTTCCTCTCCTCTCTGCTCGGAGAGGCCAAGCTTTCTGAGAGCTGAGCCTCCTGCCTGTCACTCGGAATCCAGACATGCACGGCCAATTACTGTGGCAGCCTCTGGAAAAACAGGGAGTTTTGCTAACTCTGACTGCACTTTTTCCAGCTCCAATGCCACTTGCAAAATCACTCTCCCCCAACTTGCTGTAAGAACTGGCTTTCCTCATTTCTCTTTTAATTGAGAGAGATTTTCCCCAAAGTAATGATGTTATTTTCAATAGTCAATTTTAGCTAGTCAGGTCTTCAAAACCAAACTGATTAACCTAAAATGAGGCATTTTGTACATTACAAATGTAGTTATACATATATGCATACCTAGCTATCGAGAGAAAGCATCTTCCCTCCCATTTCCAGTTTTCTGGCTGACAGAAAAACTCAGTATTCTCTCATTTAAGCTATGAGACAAGAAAATCCTACTCACTTTCATTTCCTTTTGTTTTAAGTGTTGGGTTGAATTTGTCTTATTTTGTGTGAAGAGTGCAACAGCATCATGACTGCCTCCTAAAGATGACAGTTTATCCTCCATAAAAAGCAAGGAATGCTATCTGCTTTATTTATATGTATGAGAGGCCCTGGTCCAAATCAAACCCAGTTACATTCAATACCATTGAAATACCTTGGAATACAGTTGCTACATGGAACAGCTCTTGTAAAACAAACCATGACAAGTGTCTGTAAGAGAGGAAGGAGTAGTGAAGGGCTGTAAGGTGATATCAAGCAGCTATCCAGGTTGTATCTGGATGCAGTCTGAATGCAAATTAAGTAATTTTCTCAGTTTTGTGAACAAAGATTTGACTAGCACATATCTTTAGTTAATCTGAACCTAGCTGAGTCTGCCTCCAAAGCAGCACAAGGAGCAGTGTGATTCCCCCCAGCACCCCGAGCAGATCTGCCCATCCCCACAGGATGGTTCAAGGAAGGCTCTGGATGTGCACGGAGCTCAAGGGGAGAGCCAGCTCTGGACAATGGACAAGAGAGCAGCTGCAGCTGAGAGTCAAGAAGAAACCAGTAACACAGCAAGGTGTAACTTAAATGTATAAACTGTGAATGACTCTGCTTCATGAGGAGCTGGGAAAGGGCAAATGCCAGCACAGCAACAGAGAGAAGAGTGCTAGGAACAAGCATGGGACAGCCCAGAAAGGAGCAAGCAAGGATAAAACCTTCGAGGAGGGACCACAGGGACACGTGTACAGGCAACAGGGAGAGGAAAGGGCAGAGAGCGGCCGCCCCAAGCACACAGACAGCACAAAAGCACAATCCCAAATGATGCAGAGACAGACCACAAGCTAAGTACTACCATAAATAACTGTTCTAGATGCATGGTGGATTTTTGGCTGATTTGGGCTTGGTTGGTTGCTATGTTTGATTGATGAAGATTGAACAATGTACTTCAAACCTGCCTGCACTACTCTTGGAGTCTGGTAAATTACCTCTATTCAGTTTTGCTCAAAAAAAATAAACACATGCCTATGAATTTATAGACTGTAGACTGAAAGTTCATGAAGGGGATTTACTTCTGTCTTTCTAAATTTTCTAATGAATAATTAGTAAATGTAGATTTCTAAAATGACCGTTTAGTATAAATTATATCAAATCTCATTTATTTTAAGAGATATCATTAAGTACAAAGTCTGCATGAGTGAACTGAGTTCACTGTAGAGGAAATGACTGGGAATTATGTTCAAAAATCTATTCAAATGTTTAATGTAACAGATTCCCTGGAGAAGAGAAAAGCAATGGGCTTCTTCAGCCTTTCCTTATGCCCTCTTCAGCAAGTGTAACAGTAATTGAGTAGCAACAAAAAGAGGAGCCAAAAAGTCTTTCATTATTATGGCTGAGAACGATTTTCAAGGAAACCTAAGGAAGAGATGGACCCACAAGCCAAAAAAATGATGTTTTCAAGAGGAAGTTCACTCCCAGTGTTACTGATGTCACCAGCAACAGAACCCACCTGGATTAAAGACCTTGGCTGTTCCATCAATTTCATGCATGCCATTAAGCAAATAAGTGCAGCTACATTATTTTCATCCAAAATAACTCAGGCTTTTAATGGGGAAGGTCTTGAGCTCTCCCCTAAATGCTGACCTCTTGTTCCCCTCATGTTGACATAAAGCTTGTGCAGCTCCATAGGGCACCAGATCTGGGAGCTGCACAGACTAAAAATCAATCCCTTTAATTGTCAGCAATGTCAGCTCCCAAAGACAACACAAACCTTTTACCAGTATAAGGTAGGAGATGGAAGGAAGGAAGGAAGCAGTCCAGTAGCAGTCAAAACTTAAGCCAAATTAGAATAACAACTTTTTAATAAAAATAACAATTCCTTGTGTCAGGAAGAGGTTGCTAGAATGTTTAAAGATTACAAAGTGCTTGAATACCCTACAAAGTATTTAGAGTGAACAGACCAAGCACCTTGAAAATGCCAAATCAAATTTTCATTAGTTAAGACAATGAAAACTGCTTGTAATAAGCAAGATCCTTGAATAACATTACCTACATTTAATACATGTAATTTACTGAAATTTCTACTGAATATATTTTCAACAGTTTTCATTTATATATGAAATTATAAAATTTACCCTACTATTAAAAGCACCTACTAAAATTACTCACATGAAACAGCATTCAAAATGTACATACTTGCTGCCAAAGCTTTGAAGAAAGTCAGAAGCTGCTTGGACCTCTGATGGAGGTCCTCTGATGTACAAGCCCAGCTTGGAGAGCAACAGCCTCTCCAGCAGGTGCAGAGAAAATATTTCCCTTATTCAGTTTATTTGAGTGGTTCAGTCCAATACGCAGTTTGTTGAGAACAGAGGAACTGCTTGGCAGATGATCCCTAGTTTGCTTCTTGCCAGCCCACGGCAAAGAAAGGCGTGAGACGCCCACGGAGCACACAGGCACCCGGCTGAGGTTGTCCCCAGGAGGACACGTACCTGGGGGTGTCCCTGGCGCTCGCAGGGGCCAGGGGTGTGCGCTGCCCGCCGGCCCCCGGGAGCCCACGGCCGGCGCTGGGGGCAGGCCGAGCCCCGGCTCCCGCACCCAGGGGCCATGCGGAGATGCTCAGCCAGCGCTCCCAGAGCCAGCCAGCTGAAGAGGACCAACCCATGCTGGCACGTTTCCCTAAAGCCAGCCGGCACCAGGGGGTGGAGGCTGCTTTCTGGCTTCCCCAAGCCTGGAGCACAGTTAATAACATGCCAGCTGTATCTGCAGACAAGCCAAGTTTAATGAGGCTACAACAAAAGCATTCAAATATGCGCTACAGAACTTCTGTGGGGACTTTTTTCTAGAGCTTGTTTTTAAAAAATGAAAGATAGGGATTCTTGACAATGTTTGTACACACACTTCCTTCGTTTTTAATTGATTTTTTTTTAAATTATATGCTGCAAATTCAAAGAAATCAGCATTAGAAAGACTTGTTTAATCCCACTACTTCCAACAGCAAAATTATGCTGTGTGATGAGTGCTTGAAATGCACTGCTGGTTGCTTTTTTCTTAATAAACATTGAAGTCTTAATTGTTTTTCCCCTGCACGGCCAGACACCATCTTTCTGTTTGCCAGGTCTTCACACTAGGACAAGTCCTATCCCTCACCTCCTGCTTGGGAGCCAGGACAGACACACCAATGTGACCACATCTCTGGCACAAGTGATGGAGGAGATAGCTGACCCCCTCACTCTCCTACCAGCCATGCCTCACCACAACCCTCTCACTCTGGGCCAAGGCACATGAGGATGGAATAAAAGGATTGCAAACAGGGACTTAGAGACAGGAGGGAGCAGCAAAAGAAGCCTGCTCAGACATGAGGAGATGGTGCAAAGGGGCAATCACTCACTGCCTCCTTCACCAGAAGAACCAGAGTATCAAATGATAGCAGGTGATAAAAGTGAAGTGAACAAAAGGTGATGTTTTTCCCCAGTGTGTAGTTGAACTCTGGGTCCCCCCCACAGGAAAAGCTAACTGCACTTCGAAATGGAAATTCGTGGAAGAAAATTGTCTGAATTATTTAAATAAAAAGCACCACAAACTGATCAAATAAATTTGCTGGCAACTAGGAAAACATTCTGGGGAAACAGCACTATGGGACCATCAGGCTGGCTCATCCTTATATGAAGAGTACTTACCCAATTGTCTGCCATGGGATAGGGGAAGAAATCAGGAGAAAAACCCAAACTGTCAGTGCATCTATTTTTCACTGCCTACATGTGCAGTCTGAAGATCTCAATGGCTCTGAATCTGCCAAGGCTGTTGATATGGCCATCAGTTTTGTCCCTCAACAACCCACAGGAAGGCAATGCGTGCCCTTCAGCAGCATCCTAGCCAGAAATAATCCATGCTCTTGTCCATCTGAGACAGGACAATCCCAGCACATCCTCCATTCAGCTCTCTAAGGCTTTATTAAAGGCCACTTTGTAACAAGCACATATCTATTGTAGTCTCCGGGCTATCCTCACTGTAGCTCTCGACTGAGTTTCATATCATATACTGGGTTTTGTCTACAACCCTCTGAATGCTGGGACCTGCTTATGGCAAACAGGGATCCTCCTTTCTGCAGGCACAGCTGCTCTTGTAGCTCTCACCAGGCTCCAGCTCGGGAAGGAACTCTTTGCACTGAGACCCTTCCCTCCTCCTTTTTTTTTTTTTTTTTTTTTAATAAAACACATTTATTATTTACTTAGATTTCTGTATGCTGAGAAAGAAATCTGCCCTATGTAGACCCCCACAACCCTCCCTCTGCTGTACCGTGGCAGTGGACTACCCTTACAAACAGAAATCTGAAGCAGGAGGAGAAGGGGAGGTGGAGCTGCGGCACCCCTGGTGCCCCAGAATTGTTGTGTGAGGCCTGAGCTGGTGCAGGGGGAACTGGGCAGGCTCCAGCTCCCAAACACAGCTCCTGCTGCACACAGGAGCTGCCATGGCCAGCAGCCAGCACAGCTCTTGTATCACAGCATTTGGGGTGCTTCGGTCCCTGCGCGTCTCGCTGTCGCTGATGCAGTGAAGGAGAAGAGACCGGCTTCTCAGCCAGCCAGGGCCAACCTGTTCAAGATATCCAAAGGACACGTTTCCTTTAAGAGGCCTCATTTGAAACATGCACTTTCTCTTTTATCCATTTCCATGCATACCTGTGCTTACTTTGCAAGACTACTTTTTGAACTAGATAAAAGCAGATAAAAGAACTCAATTAAAGTAGCAAGAATGAAACAGTCCCTTGCCAATACAAGCAGGCTAACTTGTCATCCTTAGCTCCTCACTGGGCCATATGTTTAAAAATGACAAGGAAAATGGTCTTCCTGTGTGAAAAACATATGCTGCTTGAGGAAAGACATCCTCATTGCTAAGAAATCTTGTGCAGCCTCAGAACGCATAGCCGGGCCATCCACAGTGACTGCTGGCTATGTGGGGGCTGAGAAAGGGGTGGGGAGAGCTCATTACCTCCCTCCTGCCAGGGGTTTTGGTAACATGCAACCAAGCCGCCCGCAGCCGCGCTGGCAGCGCTCCTATCTGCACACGCAGCGCCTGGTGCTGCCTCCCTCGCCGCCATCCCCAGGGACAGCGGCACAAAGGTGGCCGTGGCGATTTGCAGGGGATGGCGCCCGGCACACTGGCACACTCTTATCAGTGAGCACACTGCCCAGCTCCGCGGGCCGCGGCTCTGCCCTGGGCTCAGCGCCCGCTCTGGGACCCTCCGCGAGGCCGCAGAGCAAATCCCCAGCCGGGTGTTTATGGCGAGCAGGCATTGTTTGGAATTCACATGTCCCCCCACCATCAATCCTTACAGGCACTGGCATGCCTGCAAAATCCAGAGACGGAGAAAGGAGAGCGGCGGCTCAGCCCCGCTGCCACCTGGCCGTGCCGAGGGGCTGGGCACAGCCGGGCTCTCACCTACCTTTGCCTGTGGGTGACCCTCCGGTGTGGGCAGGCAGCGCTGTTGGGGAGCACAACACTCGGCACAACTTTGTCAAACACACGCAGCTCACGACACGCCGCGCTGGAGCGCGTTTGCCATGTGCGGGGGCAGAGCCATCGCTGCTGCCTCAGCACACACTGCCCGGGATGTGCTGCGGAACCTCGGCACGGCCAGGGCTGCTGCACGGCCTGTGTGACATGGAACGTGCAGCTGTGCTTCTGTGTGTCCTCAGATCCCCATTCAGATGGGGGAATGCACCTTATGCTCTACACGATAAATACGTATTTCACTGAGCACCTGCACAGCAAGCCAGTCAGCACAGTTCCTTATCAGCACACTGATTTTCTGGCACGTGCAAGCAGAAGTCCTTGAAAAAGCCTCTTTTCAGGCTGGCTGGAACCTCCAGGTGAACTCAAACATCACCTGTGTGGTGCCAGCAGTCAGGGGAGCCGGACCCCAGCCCACCCAGCCACGTGTACCCCTGCAACAATGCGGGGTTTCGGAGCTCTCAGCACGGAGGGCACAAACGCTGCGGGCAGGGAGATGTGCAGTGCCTGGACACTGTGGCCAAGGTGGCTGCCGAGCCCTGGGGAGCCCTGTGCTGTCCCTGCACCTGGAGAGGGGACATCTGTGACAAACGGAGGACAGGAGCCTGCGCTTGCAGCCCTCCGAGTGATTGACAATAAAAACACTGCCCCGGTGCCCATTTTCAGATCTAGACAGCAAGAACTGAGGACTCCAGGGAAAATCCATGTTTTTACAGTTTGTGATATTATTGAGCTTTTCTGGTGCCAATTTTAAAACACTGCTATGACCTCTGGAAAGAAGGGAAACTGCATTTCAGCACGACAACGCAGAAAAGAACAAAAAAAGGAAACTTGTTATTTTTTTAAGCTTGAAACACTAGTCAGGTTAAGAGAAAGGAGCAGAATTCTGGCAAGGACAAGAGCACTCAGACTGAACCACGACACAGTAATTAGGGCCAGTAGGTCATTAGACACACAGCTGTATAAACTAGGTGTATAATTAAGTTTCCACACTGCTTTTTCACAACTGTATTTCAGTTTCTTTTGTGGAGGACAATCAGTAATTCATTAATTTAAAGATGTAACAACAGCAGCAGCAAAAAGAGAAAAATATCTGACTTGCCAATCAGGTGCAACCAAATATTACAATTTTGGGAAGGGCTCATTTTGGAAATGGAATTTTCTTTGTCAGTGGGAAATAAAAAGTGCCACCTGACAAAAACATTCGTGAGACATCGTCACTTGTTGACAAGCTGCTGTAGATGGTTTCTGGATAAGCATCCCTCAAATAGGGTTGCATGGCAATTATAATTCTTGTAGCAGGTGAAATATAAGAAAATGCAAAATTATACACTAGCATGAAACAGTTACAGTACCTCGTTTCAAACGTAAGCCTAGTGTACAAGTTACAGGGCATTTAAAAGGAGCAACTGCAAGACTTTAATTATAAACTAGTTCCTACCGTACAGTAGTTTAGAAAAATCAGCTGCTTCCAAGCTGGCAATATCCATATATAGCTCTGCTGCTGTTTGAAACAGACAACCTGTAAAGTTATCAACAACAGAAGAGGACCTCATGAAATGCTCAGAGACCCAGCCAAAACCTACTTCTGTCCGCTTCATTGATGTGCTAATTTGCTTTAAAACCCTCTATATTCACTTGAGAATATGAAGAAACAAGTTTACCTGAGACTATTCCGACCCATGGGAGGAAAGGGGTGAAGGAAGAAAAAAAAAAAAAGCACAATAAAATGCTGGAGCTAAACCCAGACTAATGCAGGTGGGTTAAACACACAAGCCAAATGACAAAGCTTGTGACTTTTTAGCCACTTTTTGTCAGACAAAAAGACACCTGGCACCAGGCACAGACAATGATATATCACAGAATAGTTGCTTGATGTAGGGAGCCTCTGGGGCTTGTTGTAGGACACAGTAAATTGTAAATCCACGTGTAGTTCTTTACTTCTTGTCACTAACACTGTAAGACAGCATCATGCTACACCTACACTGTAACAGCAGCATGAGCAGCATGCAAAAACACATGGCTTTTTTTTGCTGCACATGATGACAATGGCAATTACTTAGTCCTCTCTAGTTTAGAGGATATGGGATACCAGTGAGTTTTAAAGTAATTTTAAAAGGTTAACACATCCAGTGTATACACTAGGTGTTTTCCTTTGTTTCAGAGTATTTTTCAAGATGCTACTGTTTCCAGGACTGCTGCAGGAGCACTCTTTTGTGGGGGCAAGCTGGGAAACAAGGGAAGGCATAAGCCAGTAAGGAAATGTGATGTTCTTTTGGTACAAGCTGCCCCCATTTAGGCCTTTTTCAGATCCCCATAGACACTGGGAACCTACAACCTGCAAGCACAGACATCAGTCATGAGCAAAAGGTATAAAAGGCACCTAATTCTGTCAGAAGGAGAACATCTCTACTACACTGACATCAAAAGGAATGCTGTGCACCTATGCTACCAGAGATGTCTAGATTTCATCAGTGTTTTGTCCTCAAAGAAACAAGTCTGAAATACATGAAAAAGCAAGGAGGGGAATGGCTGTTTGTTACTTCCTTACATGTCAAAGCAGCTGCGTTCAAACTGTATTATAACTTCAGCACACTGTAATGAATTTCTAAGGGATTCCAGTGAAATAGATGGTTTATCCTGTTCTTTGGAGTGATCTCTTGTAATCCTGCAACGCTCCTGAGCTACAATACCTTCCTAACTTCAGTATCCCAAAGGAAGTCATTAGTTATGTTGTATTATCGGCCTGGTGATATTATCACTACAAATATTACCTGTATTGATCTGGAGCCATATAGACATGACTGAAAGCCCTGCTTCAGATTAAGACATGAAAATCTAGCTTGCCAAGAGGTCAGGCACTGCATTACACCCCCAGGTGTGTCAGGCAGGTGTCACAGGGAAAATGAGTGCAGGGTAACTAAGGACACAGGCAAATAACTCTTTTTTTAGCCTAAAATCTTTAAATATTACACACTTCCTAATGCGGTCTTAGGTTTTCACCCAGGTGGTGCAAGTCTTTTTAGATGAATTGAACAAAGATACACATTTTGCATGCTTTCCTCAAAAAATCTCATGCCATGTATCAAACTGCTGTATCTGAAAGGGTTGTTTTTTCCACAAGGTAAAGCATGTGAATATCAGGAAATATTCTACATTGTCTTCATGGAAACGTTCTCATTCCAAAATATATGAGTGCAATCTTCCTATTTACTTTAAATCACTTCAGGCCACTAGATTAAACTAAATAGAAAACAGACACTCTTGTTCTGGAGCAAGGATTATCCTCACATGGAGACAATTAGCACTTATTTCATGTATATGCAGATAGATATATGGTGCCTTTTTGGGACAAAATGTCTTTGGAAATCATCTGCACATGTGAAGACAGTAAAAGAAGACAAAATTATGCTACCTGCAATCAAGAATAGCAATGGGAATACTGACAAATCATTTTGATATATCCCTAAAAATATAATTTATTTTTCTTAGTTTCACTAAGAGAATACTACACTGAGAATAAAAAAAAACCCCGAGGTGTGAAAACACTGACTGAATTTACATGAATATAATCTCTAGGTTGCTATGTTTTAATGTAGATTTGCCTCTGGAAAAAAATTGCTCCTTTTCATAGCACTGCTGTCACCTGTCATAACCTTACTTTCCTGCTCTGGAGTCCCTGTCAGCAGTGCCCGCTCCCTTCTGCCAGTTGTGCCATTACAGCTATTTGGGGACCACACAGGGAACCAGACCCAAGCAGAATTTGGGCTAAAAAGAGCCTCCTTTTGTGGGGCTCACTCCCAGCACCATAAGCAGCTGTCCCAGCACAAGTGAGGAGAACGGGCAGTGATGGAGCAGCGGCCGCCCAGGGCGCTTCTTCCTTGGAAAGGACTGATGCACGTGGGCTGTGCACTTCACCTTCCAGTTTGGAAAACAAGGGGTTTTCTGTATAGAAAGTTACATTTTCTTGCTCACTCCCCTGCAGCAGACTGCCATGTGCAGAAGTCTCAGGCCAGTGCCATGGTTGTCAGCTGGCTGGGAAATTACCCTGCAAGAAGTGGCCTTTCGATTTTACACACTTTCAAGTTTGCAGCCTGTGCAGGGCTTAAATGAGAGTACAGAGCAAGGAGCCCCGGGGGCAGGCTTAGGACTGCAATCCCTATCCAACTGCAAGCATGGGAAAAGCCCCAACATCCCTCTGTCCTTCCTCCCAGCAAGCAGATGGGAACAAGAGCAGGGAGGCCTCCCCTCTGCCAGCCAGAGTGAGACAAGGGAGGGTGCTCTTGGGGTGGGAGACAGACGAAGACAAAGCCTCCACCTGACCTCCCTCCCTTGCTGTATTCCATCCCCTGTATTTTTTCTTCACTGAGCATCATTTTACTTATGCCCAAAAAGGAGAGCAGAAAACATAGACTAATTACAAAACAAATTAAGTGGCCAGGAGGAATATGCACTCAGGGGAAAAATGATGGGATACTGCTGCACCAGAGGAGAAACTAACCCTTCTGCCTTCTGCCAGCCTTGACCTACCCGTCTGCCATAACAGCAACAGCCTAAAAATAATTTAGATGAGTGTGGAGGAAGACATGATGGCGGAGTATTCAACTCTGGGAAGGTGAAAGATAAGAATCCCTGATTTAAATACATATGAACATATTCTGTGCTCCCCCTCCTAAGATTTTATTTAATCTTTGGTAAAATCTGCAAATCTTTTTCCTACCCCTGTAAATCGGCTTAGCGTGCTTGGCTGAGTACCTGCTGCTACCGCCGGCCATGCAGAGGAAGCCCTGGAAAAGCAAGGTATGTTGCAATTGTTCACACCGGTGGTCTGAGCTTGTTCTTACTTTACAGAAAGTAAAATCAAGATCAGCGTAGGCTGATGCCATCCTCACTTCCATAAAATTCAAAAGGCAATGTAATAATAACCTAGGGAGAATGCTGTATTTTTAGGGTGGGATTACAGCACTCGCACTATGAATTTTAATCTCAGGAATCATCATGTTCTTTTAGGGGTTCAGAGACCTTTTTTCCTGGGAGTTTTGCACACTTCAGTCATTTAACTTTTTTAATCTTCCTACATTTGGAGAGAGAGGGAAAAATACCTGCCTGAAACTTTTAGCATTAAAAAACTCCGCAACATTTTTGTCTAACGTAATTACTGACAGATTCCAATTGGAAAGCTGTTGCTTTTATTTTAATTTTGTTAAAGGAGTGAACAAAGGCTGCCCAAGGCACCACAATAAAATTACATTAACTGTAAAATTACATTATTAATTCTTTAATCTCACTTGAGGCCTCAAGCTGTTGCTATGTCCAATTACCCAGCTAACCACCTGTCAGAACTGTAAAGCTAGTTTAACATTACCTCCAGGACAGTTGTGTGCCCTGTGTTCAGTCAGGTCTGCCAGTGAATCGAAGTCCTGCTGACAGTTATCGCAGGTGTAAATTGACTCATCCTCCATGTCTTCATCTTCCTCATTTCTCTCTTCCTGGCTCGTCACACTGTTCCTCTCTTCCAGGGCCCGGCTGTCCTTCGCTTCGCTCTCCAGCTCTCCTCCCAGGCCACCTGCCAACAGCAAGAACATCCTCTAAGTTTGAGAGGTCTGAAAAATAAGAGCTTTAAGAAGGATGTTGTGCTTATTAAGATACATTTAATTACAGCCGCTCTCACATTATTCCCGACACCTTTCATTATATTAATGTGGTTTTTATATCATGTGGTGCAACAATTCTCAACTGTATTCTCTGCTGCTTAGTGCGAATCCTGCAAACACTCTCTCCTAATCTTCTCTGGTGGGTGTATAGCAGGAGCCTCTAACTCTGTCATATAAAGTTGTTAGTGTTTTATCACTTAACCAGATTCTCAAAGCTTTAAAAATTGGCAAGATTAATTACAGCCCGCAAAGAAAAGGCATGTGCTGAATTTTAATTCTCAGTGCTCTCCTCTTCCCACCGCCCCCAAGCCCCAATATTAGTAACAACAAGTGAAAAAAATGCTCTAGCTGAATATCCCAAAGCACACACGTACCCCAGGACATGAGAGGTCTTGCTGAACTAATGAGAGGCACTTGGTTGGGCAGATGAGCCTGACATTGTGCTGACCTAGCTGAGAGCAGACACAGCACATCTGACCTTCAGGTCTCTCCGATATTTTTTATCTTGGTCTGTGGCCGGAGTGAGGGCTAGCACATACATCTTTGCCAGCCCCCACGAGTTTTTATCTGCATTTGTGCACAGGGAGACCAAGTTCTCTGACAGCTCCAGAAACTCCCCAGTGTGGGGGCCAAACACCCCAGGGCTGTGCAGGTGGCAGCTCCACACAAGGAGCAGCTGGGTCTGCACTGGCCATGGGGTGGGTGGCAGGACAGCTGCTCACTCCCCCCAGGACATCCTCAGTGGCTTTTGTGAGGGATAAGCTTGCAGCCACATCCTCCCACCTCCAGGACACCCCCTTGGCCACAGTGGAAACCCAGGTGTGCCTGAAGCCAGTCCATGCAGCACTGCAGCCAACCCTTGCTTGGGCTCTCTGGAGAGGCCACAGAGATGAAAATTCCCTTCTAAGTCCCTGCTGCCCTCTCAGCAGGGAAAGCACCCATTAGGCACACTAGCCATGGTGGCCAGGCTTTGGTGACCAGCTGAAACAGAGCTGCCTCCACCTCTTCTGCTCACAGGTTCCCCAACAGAGGTGATAGAGCTCCAGGTGCTACACCTGCACTATTTCACCTGCCTCCACAAGCACTCATGCTCTTAGGACACCCTGTCAGTATGATAGGAACACTTGGGAAGTCATTCAGAAGGTGAAACAGAACCACAGACTCTGCCAGCAGAAGAGATCCTCGCACACTGCCTGACCCCTAAAGCCCAGGAGCTGCTCTCACCCAGGGAGGAGGGAGATGCCACCTAGTTGGTTTGGGATGCATTTGCGTTTTAGCCATTAAGGAAGGACCAGCAAACAGATTAATTGTTTCTAAAATCAGATCAGCGCCAAAAAGATTAAGGATAACCAATGCTGAGAACATGAAACAAAGCTGAAAATAAAATTTATTAAAGATGAAAACTGGTTACCACAAGGACTTCAATTCAGACACACATTACTAGAGCTCTGCTACCACTATCCAGACAGAGCACATTTCATACCATCTTCTGCTCTGTGCATGGTAACATAAATCAACCGGTGTAAAACACTCTGCAGCTTTCCATGGAGCTCTCGTAACATGACGTACAAGTGGAATATTTCCATTCCAATTGCAATGGAAATATTAAAAATCAGTGCCTGCGTTGGTGTGTCACAGCCTCCCTCTTAGCAGTTAACTGATCTGCACATTTTCAGTTTCTTTTACTGCTAAATTATACATACCTTTCTACTACAAAATTTCCATTAAGGGCAAGATATAATATTCATCTTAAAAATCAGATATGCCACTTACACAGCAGTAATGAATTTAAGGATTTAGTTATAAAAAGTATCACTCACTAAGCACTCCATATTGTAAGTCATCATCTATACTATGTTTATTCAATAATATGCTACTAGCTGAACCTCATGCTTTATAGCATCTTCCTTAAATAAAAATGTCTTGTAATGAAAAAACCGCACAATTCTGGTTCTCTTCTATTACTACTTCACCAAATAATAAGTCACTTTTATACCTATGCTAGCTTTGCTTTATTTCACACATCATTTAATGCATATATTCAAATTATCACTTACATTTTGTCATATTTACTTGGCACACCTTTATACAGTGTCTCATTCCAGACTGCAATCACAAACATTTTAGCTCGTTCAATCTTTTTAAAGCCTATGTCCTGCAGACTTGATAGTTAATAAATCAGAATGTCAGCTCTCCAGTTTCATGGCAGAAACCTAAAAAAAGAGTCCAAGTATATAAATTTAACCTAAAGAATTGGCACCTGCATCCATGCTGCCTGCTGACAAAGGGCTTGGGGAAGCACTTCTGAACCGACGTCACCACAACCTGAAGAAGAAAGCTTTCAGGCAACTTTGGGGAGCTTTAAGGGACCTTCACTAATATTTTTAGCAGAAATGCTGTCTTTTGAGAGTTAACCTAAAGACCAGTTGATCTGGTGAGTACACTGTGACAAATTCATCCTTGGTTTTACTCCAATACTTCGTGACTACACCAGGGATAAAGCTGCTCGACCGAGTCCAACAATAACAAATAATTTAGCACACTGCTTTAGGAAAAATAAATTGTACAATGTGAGATAAGAAAATAGATTCCCCACTGCAAAGCAAAATTCCAGAAACATTTTTTAATTCCCTATTGAATGGGAAATCTGATCCTCTAGGCAACTTCTCAAAAACGTCGTTACTTGACAGAGTTGTATGTCAAATAACACAAGAGTGAAGCTTGCAGAAATTATTTACCAAATGCAACACTGCTTTACAATGGGATTTTTTTGCTGGTTTTGGTGAGCTGAAGGAATTGTACATGTCTGCCACACCTCGATGTTACTGTCTATCAAACAAAATGGTCTTCAGATTCCTCTGCTGAGAGCTGCACACTTCGTGCTTGCCTCATGAATACCTAACACTGCTGAGAAAAATCTGCGCTGTTCCTTGGGGTTTGACCACAGGCTGCCAGCAGGGTGTGAGGGGTGCGGGCGGCCCTGGGGAGACTCTCACTCCTTGCCCAGGGGAGCAAAACAAGCAGGGCAGTGATGGGAATGGGTGGTCCAGCCAGCAAGGAAAGCTTCAAACGCAGCCCAGCTGCTCCCGCAATGAGCTCAGTTTCCCTGATGAGGACAGCAGGCCACGAGCATTCCTCGGGAACTCATTTCTGCAGAGCTCTGCTGTAGCAGTTCACAAATTTAACCTGCAATTTTCCTGCTGGCAAGAACTGCAGGAGCACCTCGTCTGTGGGTGCAAGCACACTGCCAGAGGGGCTGGGGTCACCACAGGAGGCCAAGGTGCTGCTGGCACCACGAGCAGGGGTGGCTTTGGAGCTGGGCCTGGCTCTGAGGGGACACGTCTGCACTCCACCAGGCAAAGGGGCTTCTTTGAGCCAACAGGACCTTTTGCAGTTTCCAAAGATCAGTGGCTGCCCTGTGGCATCAAGCACAGATACACTTACTGCCACAGCTAATTTTTAAGATTCCATTTTTAAGCCTTGGATTTTAGTAAGCTTAATTCAAAAGCAAGTAGTTTCTACCTAGATTGCTTAAAAAATTTGCGATAATCACAGTTACCAATCTGGAGGAATTTCTGCACCAAACACCACTGTGAGGAGAGCACAGCACCACAGGCACACAGCTCACACTGGTGTGGTGTGCTCAGCACAAGGCTGGGGGCAAATGCCAGCAGAAGGGAACTGCTGGCAGCATCAGGATACATGATCAGGATAAATGATCACTGATCAGTTCCAAAGAGGGGGTGACACTTTGGTATTATGAGTAATTTTTAAGTGACCCTGCCACGTCTAATGATGGTTTAACAATCTTATTTTATGAGTAAGAGAAGGTACAATTTGAGAGGTCAGTCTTAAAAGTATACCTCACTGCCCAAATGTCAGGAAATGGGGTGGGGGGATTTTTTGTTTTTCTTTTTTTTTTTTTTTGCCCCCCCCCTCTTTTTCCCCTGTAGCACAGTGGAAGGTCTGCAGGGCTTTACACAAGAAGAATATTTTACCCTATGACCTAAACAATCTGGCCAACTGTCAGGAATATGTTATTCTAATTGCCACTAAACTTAATGTTGTTAATGACTCTTGTTTTTTCTATACAAGCCAGCTTATGCTCTAGAAAGTTACTATTTCAAAGGAGACACTGGGAGTGTTCCTGCCTGACCTGGTGGTCCAAGGAATGTGGCAAACTTGGCAAAGATGAAAAAGTGAATTCCCAAAGGCCTAGTTTGAAAGTTGCAGTCAGTAGAAATGCCTTCTGAGCTGTGTTCAAAACAGCTCTGTTACAGGAACAACGCACTCCTAAAGCCAAATATTTGGAAACAGATTACATGTACCATATTCAGCCTGGGCCTCGCTCAAGTCAAGAGCAGATTTCCCTTGCTTCAGTCAGCCTGGGACAGAGGGCCCTGCCACCAGGCTGGGATTGTGCTTGGAGCTTAGCATGGCACAGCCTCAGCCCAGCCGTGAAAACCACAGCAAACAGCTTTGGGGACTAAAGTTAGTGGGGCAGGACTGAAGGCAGGGCAAAGACAGAGCCATACTGGAAAGATGCTGATGCCTACCTACAATTTCCACTGAAAGACTTGGAAGTGGGTAATACCTTGCAACACACGGGCCAGAAAAACTGAAAAGAAAACAACATCAGCTTATTTTTTCATGTGTGGAATCAATTATGGACAGTTTAAATTTTTTATTCTGTCAACACGATACAGGATAGGCAAGCTTTTCTATCTTTTTGCCAGTAAATTTTCTGGGGCTTTTTCTTTAATTTTTTTTTAAGTGTGTCGACTTTTTGAAGCTGAGATTTATTTCAAATCTAGGGCTGCTCTTAGGAACACACTATTTAGTGCAGGGTCATGCCTGGCTTTAAATAGGTCCAATGGGGCTTCCATGAAGCTTCTTTTCAGCAGGCACACACTGATGCAGTGCTAGGCAGCACTTTCTGTCCCAGCAACTTTGCCACACAGAGCTAAGGCTGCAAAGGCACAGTGCAAAGCACCACATAAACATCCACACACACACGGACATGCACTGTCCAGCTCTGGCAGCTGGAAGGCAAAATGTAAAATGAAGAGCAGGAAAGAAGCATTTCTTTGCTCCTCACCTTGGTCCAAACAAAAACAAAGATCTCACACAGGACTACAGTTATTTCTAGAAGTTTTCCTGAGATGCAGGACAAGTGATAAAAGTACATGGCACTGAAGAAATAAAAGCTAATTGCTGGAGGAGTGATGGGTGCTGGCAAACAACTGACACCTCCTGGGGCTTAGCAGAGCCCTGCAGTGCCCACCCATGGGTGCAGCCTTCCTGCTCCAAGGCCAGAGGGCTACCCCAGCAAGACAAAAGGAAAGGAAATTTCATCCATAATTAGGAAGTGAGAACAAAAGAGGCAAATGACTTAAAGGAAAAGCCTAATCTAAACGTTTGTTAGTGAATGTTTTGCTCAGTGTCAAATGCCAAATCAGTGTGGGGGAGGTTTCTACTTTTATGTGGTTTGTTACATTTTAGCGTTGTCTTTAGCTCTGTAACATAGAAATAGAGTCCAAAGTTCTCTGTACTTGTGATCAAAGAATGAACAAATGCCAAAAAAGTCACTAGTGTTTCAGTAATTAAATTGCAAACAAACTTAAACTGAAATCTTCATTGTAGGATGAAGTCCTGCCTTTGCTGGGTACTCCCACTCTGTGACTCTGCAACATTTCAAAAAATGTCTTTTTTAAACACTTCCATTTTGAACTCAGATATGCGTGTGTGCTACCTCTCAATGGGCCAGAGCCCTCCTGTGAGCCACTGTAACCTCTGCTACCATACCCACACAAAGCTACCAAAAATCTGCTCCAGCCGAGCTAACCAGGTCAGAAAGCGTGGATTGCATCCCAGGACCACGACCAGGTATCAAAGGCAGCTCATTCCACACATCAAATCATCCCTATGTGCATCAAAGGCAAGCAGGTTTGGTCCTCTGTCATGCGGTGCAGCATACCACTTTCACATGGTGTCAAACCACATGTGGTAAAGAAAAAAGGTGCCTAGCTGAAAAACAAAGAGCCAGAAAGGAATAATGCATGGAACACCACAGTACATTCATGCAATGGTAAATCACATGGGATGACTACATGACAGGGCAAGCGAGCAAAGTGCAGGCACACAATCCTGCTGACACTCAGCCGCCGTGCAATGCTTCTCTCAGGCTGACCAGATCCACGTATCAGATCTTGCCTTCCCTCAACAAGGGGAAAAAAACAATCATAATACCAAAAAAATTATTTGATCCAGCATGTAGTTAATGGTGTTGGCCTCCTAAGACTTACAACTTAATAAAATTGATCTCACTGCAGTACTGTAATGAAGAACAGTAGGATAAGGCTACCCTCGAACCATGAAAATTGCATATTGTTACCTCCTCGTGCCCTCCTAGGGCTATGGCCGCTGCAGCCTCCACGAGCTGTCATTTGTCTGCCTCTGACAGCAGCCTCCACCAACAAGCAGCAACGGTGGCTGCAAGAGCTTCTTTTGGAAAGGCAAGGGAAGAGGGAGAGTGTTCAGTGCTGGCTGTCTCTGCATAATAACCCACGGGATGAAGCACAGATTACACCAGTAATACTGTTATATGTGAAGGGTGTTAACAATAAAATATACAAAAGTCAGAGATTTTAGGAAGTGCACATGATAACATTTCACAACAGAGCCTCATTACACTCCGGTATGATTAAATCATAATAATTTGTAAGTAAATGGACAGTTCTCAGCATCCTTCAACTTGGCAAAGAAAAGCTAATTTAGTAGGGTACAGCACCTCCTTTCATATCTGCTGGTATACACACTCTTAGAGAAAGGGGTTCCAAGCACCCCAGGAATAACTGGTGCCAGCACCAACACTGCACCTGCTTCTGCTGGCCCTGCACCACTCAGAGAACTGGTGTTGACACCCCTGCACATCCCACAGCTGCCTCTCAGCAGCCTTCTCTTAGCTTACTTACACCAACTCTTCTCAGGGAAAATGTCCATCTTCCTTCAGGTAGGATGCAATTTTCTCAAATTAGCAGCAGTTTAAGAAAACCTCAAATATCTGCCTGGAGTTTAAAGGAATGGAAAGTGGCAGGAGCATGCAGCAGAGGAGTGGCAGCTCATTGCACTCTCCTTTGCTGTAGCAGTCACAGATATCACACACAGAATGGGTAACACACACTGGGTAACAAACCTATTGCCCTGCAGTGCCTTGCTTCCACCTGAGCCCACCTACGTCTCTACAGTCTGCTAGAGACATACACCATACATATATTTAGAGATATGTATGTATGGTACAATTGCCTGGTTTTGTCCAGTGAAAGCAAGACTTTGCCATCTTTGCCTGCATGCAAATCCAACCTTGCTGCTGGGCTGAGTCTAGCAACTCCCAAAGGATGTCTATTTTTACAGCCAGTCCTGGCTCCAAGCTCTCTACAACTGTGTAGCCATGTACATCCAGCATCTAACCTGAAACCCATTGGCTTTGCTCAGACAATGATTCTTACACATCACACTCACATACACAAATCCACCCTACAACCCTGGTTTTCTTGCATCAAGACTTCCATAGTATCCTTTAAGTCAACATGCTAGAGAAACCTTTTAATAAATGCTGTTAATTTTTTTATTGATCAAACTGTGAGACATTTAATTTTCCGTTGTAGCAGAAATCTCCTATAGGAGCATTCAGATTGAGTTTCTTTATTCTGTCTCTAGAAGCATGTCACTTTTCATTATTGCTTAAAAATTAGAAAGCAGTTTCTCTGTTCTTTATGGCTTTTTTTAAGTTTAGTTACTGAAGGGTTATTAAAGTAGGAAAATATACAGACAGGCATAATGTGATGAATAAATTCCTCACTGTCTCTAACCAACTTTAACATTAGCCTTTTTTATAATTTTTTAGGTTTATTTTCGCTGAAAGACTGCCTGTAATTATTACTCATGTTCTCCCCAAACACTTATGTTACTAAAGTGTGAAATGTCTTCTAACACAAAGACAGTTCTCTAGGAAGTAATTACGAAAATGCATTCAGGGGCAATAATTTTATATTAACTGTCAGCAGCATACATCTTCTGAAAAGGCACTTGTTATGAAGGAATTATTTGTGTGGAATTTGAAGGCGCTGAAGGCAAAAGAAAATTGCAGAAACACATTAAACTGAAACTCCAGCTCCCTCATCAAGGGTCAGTTTATGTTTAAATCATTACCTTGAAGTCAACCCCACACCTTCTAAAGACTCTTATTAGAAAGACAATTTCAATTTATGCACAAATTGGACACCATCTCCAGTTTTTAGAGTGGAACAATTTACACCCCCTTTTTAAAGAAATTTCTGAGCAGCTAATCGAAAGAGATATGTCTCAAAATTATGGACTTCTATTAACCTTTCACTGATGACACTAAAAATACTTGCTACTGATTTATGGCTAGTAACAAAAATAGCAGCCTCAAAACTGACCAAGCACATTAAAAAGATATCTGTGTCTGTAATGGCTGCAAGAAAAGATTTAATGAGTATTTCACAGTAACTTTTAGCCTACAGGCCAATCCCTCAGTCCTTAGGAAGGTGAAATAGCTCAGTGAAAGGTTTTTAAAAAGTGAGACCCAGCAACAGTAATTAAGCATCACATCATTTTAAAAGTGTTTTTAAAAAAAATCAAATAAGGAAATCATATAAACAACACCAAACAGTAAAATTTCCTCTTAATCGTAGCTGCAGGTAATGTTTCAGCCTTTCTAGTGCTTTTACTAAAATGATTTAGATGTTACTGTGCTATGTGACAAATGCACTTACACACCGAAAAGCGGACAAAGAACTGAGTTATTATTATTTATTTGCATGCAAGCAGCAGTGGGATTGTACTTTATAGTGTTAACAGCACATAGTGTTTATCAGCTCTTCAGTGTTTGGCAGCCAGTTTAACAGGATAAATATGGGATGTAAACACTTTCCTGACACAAAAAGCCTTGTAAGTGAATTTTAGGGAATGCAAGGAAAGGCGGAGAGGAGCAGCCCAGAGCGTGCCCAAGCGTTTGGTTGGAGCAGCACCTGGCTGTGGGACACTGCCCAGCCACTGACCACGGTCACCTTCAGGGTCACCTCCCCAGGCCAGCGACAAACTGTCCCCCCACAGGGCTGTGAGGTGAGCAGCACCCCCTTCTACACTGGGGACCTGCTCCTTGGAAAGGACAGGCTCAAAACCCTGTAGATCTGCTTTGTGCATCTCTGAGGCTTCCAAATCAGAAAACACGTTTGCACCCAAACTGCTCGACAGTCATCTGAGGACTTACTTCAGATCCACTTACTCAAGATGTGTGATTGCCATGCAACACTTTATCTGACTCTGAAAAAAGATGCTGCGGTCCACTTCCAGATTCCAAAAGTGCATCTGAATGGGAGTAACTGCCACCTTCAGTTCCAATAATGAGGTTCAAATCAAACCAGATCTAAAATCCATTTTACATGCATGCATTTTAGATATAAAGTTCATTTATATGCACAAAGAAATTAGAATGCAGCAAGTATTAACTTCAAAGAGAAGTGCACTTCATCATAAAAATGTGCTTTTCACTCTTTTACATACAACTGCTAAATACTATTGACCATCATACTCTAATAAATACATGTAACTTTTCAGAAGAAAAATGGCACTTAAACTTAATTTAGGTATATGAATATTTAAAAAAAACAACTTATTGTTTTTCAAGTCTTTGTTGAAGAAAAGTGTTCTGTTTCCAGCAGTCCTATGGAATTCCACTCACAGCTAACATGGGACTTCTTAATCACATTTTAATCCATAGGCATGACAAACCCTTTCCTTTCTTTGAGGAAATGGTGTGAACGATTTTCTTTCTTTTTTTTTTTCTTTTTGTGGCTTTTTCGTTGTTTGGCGCTTTTTTACTTCAAGGTAAAGCCAGATATCTGCAAAACTTAAATCTATAGCTCCCTGAACAGACAGAATATTCAGAAAGCTTAATAAAATTCACATGTGGCTTGTTATTGCAGCTGCATATCAAATGCAAAAATAAGGTATTGACTGGTTCTGCTCAAAATAGCAGCTGCTGGAACCCTTTATTAAAATAAACCTGTTGATTTTCAAAGAGAAAAATTACAGATGATGTAATTTACCATAAGCGATAAATGCCACTACGTATTTTGATGTCCCTTTGCCTTATTCAAAATGCAGATTGATTTACTGTTCCTCCATAAGGTCCAGGACTTTGAATTGTCCTTTCTGCATGAGGTTCTGGTCCTGGAGAATTTGTCTTTTCAGTGTACAGCCCTCACTGTATGCACACAGGAGCAAGATGTAAGCAGAGCAAGGACTCCATACAAAAATACCCTCTTAGGCCCCTGAATATATTTCCTTTCAAAATGCACTTTCCCCATGCTTGAAATACAGATTTGTTTAAAAGCTTTGCTGGAAAGGAATGCCTTTCACAAAACAAATTGTTAGGATCCTACAGGTAGCGTTTACATTCCTCCTTTTATACTATAAAAACCCCTTAACATTTGGAGTGAGAGAGTAAGAGAGCCCTCTGCAAAATGTCAGGAACCAAGGGGTGCATCGATACAGGGGGAAAAAGTGGAACAAGAGCAAAAAATGTATTGGAGTAGGAAGAAAAATACAGGCAAATTAGAGAAAGCAATAACTATTTCACTGACCTTCTCATGGGTCTTGGGCTGCTCAGAACCTGCCTGGATCATTTTCCATTGGGAATGATAAATGTGTGGCTGAAGGAGCACAGAAGGGACCCTCTTCTGCGATAAGTGTGCCTGGAAGTCTTCAAAACTGTGATTAAAGACTTGAGAGGCTTCAGTGGGGCCCAGTTTGTGGAGTTAACTTCTCGGTTAAAACTTCTGTTTTTATCCAGGGTACAGAGGGTTGAACCTGGACCACAACTTAGTTGTGGGTTTTATGGCCTGATCAAATACCCTTCATCATCTTTGGAGGAAAAAGCCCTCACTGATTTTCTCTCTACAAATCTGGCTTGCCCTGGGAAAAAAAAAAAAAAGATGTTTCAAATGCACCTGGGAAAAAGCCACATTTTCCCAAACCCATGCTCAAGTCTCTCTGCAACCAGTTCCTGCTGGCAGAGGCTCAGGTCGCTGCTCAAGGGGAGCTTTCCAAGGCTGGAGGGGGTCAGTGCCAGCAGAGAGAGCAGAAACTGGGAGAACAGTACCTTTACACTGCTCCAGCTATGGCTGGCAGGGACATCTGTAGATAGCCCAAGTGATTTAGGGGGCTAATACCCACAAGTGGCAACAGACTGTAGTAAAAAGCCATGAAATTGGAAATGAGTGAGAGTTAGGCACCTACATATCCAAACAGCTTCAAAGAGCAGGGCTTGCAAGTTTTCAGCAATGTTACACTCAGGTCTCGTTGTGCATCTCTGCACAGCCAAGCACCAGGCTGGGCACCGTGGCTTGGTGCAGGGATTCAAACCACAGCAAAAGAATTCAGTTAATGAACGTGAAAAAAAGCAACTGTTACAACAAGATTTTCAATCAGAAAAGAGATAAGAAAATCATACTATGCAGCACAGGAAAGAGTATTTAACAGGTGGCCAAGTTATTAAAGAACCATTGGATTTTGCAGAGTTTTCCCTCCCACGTGCCCCTGGCCAGCTCCTGCAGCACAAACATACACCCAACCTGCCCAGCAAATACACCCAGGAGATCACCACAAGCCAACAAGGGATGATTCAGGAAGTTTCCTGCCACTTCCTGCTCTTTCCCTCTTCCCTGGGCTTAAAACAAGTGATTTTGGGCTGTGGGCTCAGTAAAATTTCAGTTCGAGTCTAAAACAAGCCCACATGAAAAATTAATGTATCTCAGATTTCCTTTCTAATTTCTTTCCTTAATACCGAAGTTTGAAGTCCTACACGTTTCACTTGACAAAGCCATTAATTCAGTAATTTCACATAATTAAATCGAGCAAAGCAGAGTATTTAAATTGGAGCTAAGTGAAATATACTTCTGTGCAGCTCATGCTGTTAGAATTGTGCTGCATGCTATTCTGCTGCTGCTCATTTATTAATTTAGGATCGGCTGAAATGTGACACTGTGTAATAAGGAATTCACTGGTTTCAACAGTATTAGATATAAATTTTTTTATTTTTTTTTTTTAAATCACAGAGGACAATGTATCAAGCACCAAATGAAATAAGTTAATCCCTTTGAATGAGCCCTCAGCAGAGCACTTCTGCACCCAGCTGAAACTGGCACCCAGGTTTGCACTTTCCCTGTGATAACTAATTTCTGAATAGAGCTTTTCAGCTATTTATCCCTGAAATAAGCAGTGAGCTGCACTAGTCCAGTGTGCTCATCCTTTTAGCAACGATAACACTTTTTTCACTAATATCTTCCTGTATTTTTTCTTCTAGCCTTATGTAGTAAAGGAAGTGTGAAAAGACATTTAAAAGACTTAAAGCTAAAATTATTTTAAAGCTGAGTCTTCCTCTAACCCTCTCATTCAGCAAGTCCCAAGTGTCAGAGCAGGAGACAGCAGTATGAATACAGCACCAGGAACTGGAAGAACCCTTGGATCTACCATGAGAATGATGGATGGCAAAGAAGAATAAAAAGAACAGATAAAACCTGAAGTTCATATTTTTTGCTGTCAAATGAGTAATAAAAGTGAAGAAATTAAGACAGCAAATAACCCAAATAGTGGAAATACTTTAAGTAATTAACAAAACCTCTCCAGAATAGAGTGGTGTGGGTTGTTTTTTTTTTCTTTCCACAGTGCTTTCTGCTTCTCAAATTTCTCATGAATTACTTTAATTGGGCTCTTCCAGGTAGGCTGGAAGTTCCTCCACTTCTTCCAGGCCTCAAAGGACAGCTGTGAGAGGACCAGCTCGGGCCTGCTCATGAAAGCCCTCACCAGATACAGCTCATAATGAGCCGCTCCCACTAATGAAAGAGGGGGGGCTAGGGGGAGATATTGTTGCTGTTGTAATTAAGCTTGTGAAGAGTTTATTTGGAGAGAAATTAGATTTATTTACATGCTGCTTTGTTGCTGATGAAGCACCAGCTATCTGGGAGAACTTCTAATTAACCCTAATTTAGTTGATGCACTCTTTTAGCAGCCCCATTCCCTGTGCACTTTGCCAAGGTAAAAAGTAGTAACTGTAACAAAATTATCCTTTTTTTCAAAGGCACTTTTTTGGGAAAAACCTAGTCCCAACTTTTTTCCTTACATTATGGAATTTTTGTTTTAGTTACTGACTGGCAGGAAGATGCAAAGTTAACAACTTTATCCCACTCCATGGTTTGTTTGACAGCCTGCAGTGGGTGCAGAGAAAGGGGTTAAGGGTTTGGTTTGGAGCCTTCCACTGCTCTTACAGCCATCACAGCTAGGAGTCTATTTTTAAACCTCTTCCACTCCCTACATCCTTGGCCAGTTATGCTGTCTGGCTGCAGAGTTCATTAACCAGATATGGTTTTAAATTATTTCATTACAGGATCGAGCTAAAAATCACTTAACTCTTAGGATGTCTTTTCTTATTTAATAGTTCACTGATGACTCTGCTGCTTTTCCAGTGCCTGTGGAAATTGTTTTACCAATCTGACTATTACAAACTTGTGCAAGATTTCTGCCTGAAATTCACCTTAATCAGAAAAAGTACATTTTTGCTGCACAGCCTTTCTTTCATAAGATTATAGACCAAGTGCTGCTCTCAGTTATACCTTGCTAGCCCTGTTGATTTTCTTTATGCTTCTTGGATGTTAGTGTGGAAATTTGGCAATAAATGTATTTTGTTTAATATGAACAAGGAAGAGAAGCCAAATGCTTTTTACACAGTAAATTTCTCATTCATTTAGTAGAATAAATGGCCTTCTGGACTACTGTGCTAATTGCAGAGGGTCTGCATATATGAACTGCTATCAAGGTTTAAGCCCACACTTTCTCAGTTTCAATAATGGACACACATTCTGTAGAAACAAATGACAGCATTACAAACCGACCATTTTTCTGTAAATATTTGATTAAATGAACAGTGCAAAACTGAAAACCTCCCTTTTGTCACTGAAAGAAGAAGGACAGCCTACAGATATCTTTCTTTAATATTGGCAAAATAATGTAGAGGAAGACTTCAATTCAAAACACTGTGTTACAGACTTTTAAGCAAGATCCACAGTCAGGAAAAGGCACTGATCTTTTTTTGTTGCTACAGTTGCATCTCCTTGATGTGTCAGCAGGAACGGCCTGACATAGCCCTTCTTGGGAGAATGCTAATTCAAGTCCAAGTTACACATTTCTTTTAACAAAAACCATAAGTGAAATCAAGATGGAACTAATCAGTCTGTCAAAATGATACATTTACAAACCACAAAAACATCTTATTTGAATAAGAAAGAAATAGTTCTCTGATTTGCTTTCTGTGAATGGAAACAACTCCATTTATATTTACTCATCTGACAAAATCAGGGCACAGGAATTAAGGGTCATTTAAGTCACCTATAGCCCCCATACAAGCTAAATAATACCAATAAGCACAATTCTACACCATGCCCAGCTCGAGGGATCCAAAAAACGTCCTGGGGAAAACCATCACTCCTCCTCTCAAGGAGAACACAATAGATTAAAATAAAATATACACAGAGCAACAAATCTAAATTTCAAACCCTTCTCAGAGAACATTTTCTGCCAAGGTGCTTCACTCGGCCCTAGCTCACTATGCACACAGAGGGGCACGACCAGCAAGCGCCTTCCCACCGTATTTCTCTCAAACTGAAAATTCTCTCTGGCTTTGGTTCAAATAGTCAGAGCCTTAGAACACATACACACACTACATGGAGATTTCACCATGTCAGTGGTTTTCTTTATCTGAGCAAAAACTTCCAACCAGTAGGGAAGAAATTTGCCTACAGGGTCTCTCCGTTTTATGCTGGCAAATAACTTCCTTCAGAAATGCTGCAGCCAGCAGTATCAAGGCACTTGGAGGGCAAACTGTGGGATCAAGTGACGTGTGCAATCCCATCATTCTACCACAAGGAAAAGGCACTGTTAAACATCTGAGTTTTCTTTTTGGAGCTTTGATGAGTTTACTAAGAAAATGTAACACTGGACTCACTGACTAGAACACTCAAGTTTAAGGAAAAGCCCGTTTTCTTCAGTCGTAACAATGCAATATTTCACAGTTCTTAAAAACACCTTTTGTGTTTGAAACACAAAAGTAACACTTGCATATCAGTTTATCTGTAAAACATAAACTTCCCCTGCTGCAGGAGCCTGAAACGAGAGTGCAGAGTGGTGGCTCTCCCCTATTCTGAGGAGAAATAAGCCTCTACCCAAACATTACACCTACAAATTTCAACCCAGCAACAAAGATGGTGAATTTTCTATATCTAGATGGTTACATCACTAAAATACATTGAACAGATTCACTGCAAATGCATCAAAGCTTTTGACAAGACTGGTTATTTTCAGCCAAATTACCAGGCTCATGTTTAAATAGCAGTAAGCTGAAGGAGTCCTTGTTTATCTGTTGCAAACTACCAACTTATCCTCAAGGAAAGGCCAAGCTAAAATATGTATTTCTAAATCCACACTGTTCAGCAGCGTTCAGAATAATCTCATTCTGACTCACATGTTTACATTTTTACTGCTAATTGATTTACCCCTTCTGAAGGAGTTGCCTTGAACAGGAGGCATCCCTTCTTTCTCCCCTTACCCCCCCGCTCCAGCTTCATTACAACCCTGAGCTGTTGCCAAAATGAGATATTGCCTCATTTTTGGTACCATGCCCTTGAAGGCATCTTATTAGAAAAGACCATTTCTTAATTAACATTTTTGATCTTTAATCTATTACACATCCCTTTAATCCCATACGGAGGAGCTTTTGGCCCACTTCCGCGGCATGGCGGTGGGAGGCAATAGACTTGGCAATTTGTGCTGAGGGCTCTCTCCCAGCTGGGCTCCAGCACGGCCGGCTGCAGGGCTGCTCTCACTGGTCAGCAGCAGACATTTGCAGTTATTATTTTATTGCCTTTTGTTTTTGAATATAGACTTCAGAGAGCCACGGCTCAGTATTAAAGCCAACAGGCAGAGTGGCAAGCTTGTGGATGAGATCAGACTTCAGCAAGTGGCTGCCAGGCTCTTAGAATAACCAGGAAAACTCTTAAGTGGGAGATTTAGTGGATCACCAACATGTGAAGTGTTAAAGAAAAGTACAATGTTAAGTCCCTTACATCATTTTACTTGCAAATAATTACAGCAATTACAATGTGCTAACTGGCAATTAACATTACAGGCTTCACAACTCACCAGAATTTTTTAAAACACGCTGTGGTCCTATGTAAATTGTCTCTTTGGTACTTCTGATTTGGTGGCTGTATGAGCTAATGGCTACACATTAGCTCAGCAGATCTCAGAACAGTATTGCCCACGTGCCAGATAATTTAATTAGAGGCTTGATCTTGTCAGAGCTTTATGCAACACAGACTGCTTCCAAGCAAAGTGTGTGGGTTTTTTTCCTTTCTCTTTAGTGTTTTGTGACTGTCTAATAATTTCTACTAAGGAACACCAAAGCCATCCAAGGGAGAAAGGAAGCACGGGTAGTGGCACACACCAACAGGCAGCACTCCAGTCCCAAGTGTGAGGAATTCAAAAATATGTAGAGCAAGACACATTGAGCACCTCTTCCACACACACATCAGTCCACTGCCAGGTCTCTGCACACATCTATTAAATCTTCATCGTGCTGTTACTCAGCCCCAAAGAAGACAAAGGTCACTTGTCTCCAAGTGAGAGCTATAGGGTATCTCAAATCTCATTATAAATGGTGCCATTTAACAGTTTTCTCATTTGAATTTATACACAACAAATACAAGATTATGAGATGAGCTTGGTTTATTTTGACAGTGACATCGTAATTCCTTGTAGTGACACTGGAAAAAGGCTACTTTAGACACTAAATGACAGAAATGCAAACATATCTTCTATTACCGCCTTAATTTTTGTTTGCTACACATTTTTATACTACAATAACAATACTTGGACTCTTGGTCTAAAAGCTAAACACCTGAAGACAATATAACCAAAAATACCATAGTAAAGGCTACAAAACTTTTACAAGTCAGGTCAATGTTGAGCAAGACCCACTAGAGGTCCCTTCCAACCCAAATGATTCTACTTTCCTGTACTGAACAAGCAAAGATTTTTTGGGCAAAGCATCATAAATTTCATGTATTTCTTCACTGCAGAGTTTCATATCAGTGTTCTTACACAGCGTAGAATGCAAAGCAGTGCAGCTTGCTCATTCCATTTATTTTTCTTCTTTTACAACCTTGTTTATAAAACCCCATTCTCCTTACTGCCACAATTTGTGTTTTTTTTAAGAAGAATGATTACTGGGGATCCACCACTGTGGCATTATATTTTATTGATTTTTCTTGTTTAAGCAACAGGCCAACATAATATATTCTACTATTCTTGTTCTACATTTATTCAGGCTGGGAGCTTTGAGCTGCCAGTTACAACTGCAAAATATAAACCAGTCAAAGGAGAACAAGTTTCTGTGAAAACCAAAGAAATTGTTCACCAGGAGACTTTTGTTCAATTCTCCAGCTGTCTGCTTTCACAAAGGTAAAACCCACTGCAATCACTTCCTACGGCAGCGTGGTTTCAGCTTCCCCCACTCCTACCAGGCAGACAAGGCAGATTTGGAAAAGCAGAGCCACTGACCTGCAGAAATGACTCAAAGCAGGATGGGCTGGCAAGTGCCCGTCAGCCCCCAAGCCTTTGGGGGAGGTCACCCTGCACCACTCTGCACGCTGCATAATGCAAAGTAGTGTGATATGTGACACAAGGAAAACTTCCTACTAGGTTGGGAGGCTTAATTAGCATTTGCAAAGTACTGTGAGATCCTACATAAAAATATTTACTGAAATAAGCTCTAGAAAGCACAATTTGTCTGATCATTCTCTCTGCTCAAATCTGCAGATTAGGAAATCCAGAGTGAAGCAGAATTGGATCAATTAGAGATGAGAAGGATTTATCAGGTGATCTTATCTATCCCTCTGCTAATGTAAGACGATTCCTATAGTTTATTTTCAAGTTCTTTGTCCAATCTAGTTTGTAAATTCCCAAAGTAATGGAAGATAATACCATGCCATTAGATCCCACTACCTGGAAATGTTTCCTGATATTCAGCCTAGCATCTCCTTTGCTTTACCTTAGCCCATTACTCATAGTTGTGCCCCTGAAAGCTATGGTAAACAACAGATATAACTTCTATTTAGAAACACAAAAGATGTTTATCTAATTGCTGCCCTCCACTTGGGCAGCAAGGGAGAACAAGGTGGCACCACTGAAAGAAACACAGGAAGGGAAGAAGATGGGACGGTGCTATGCTGTGCCTTCCTCTTCTCCAGCACTCACTCCAGCTCAATGGCAGATCCTTCACGAGGATTTTCATGCCTGAGGGAGACCAAGCAAGCCCAGGAGAGCCAGGAAGGCTGCTCCTGATGGTCCACCCCTGAAAGCGATTGACTTCCTTCTGCTGGGAAATGAAACAGTGTTACAATCTCCCAGCAGATAAAGTGCCAACAGGCACACCTTTAAATAAAAAGCACATTTGTCACAGGGAGAAAAATGCTGGGAAGACAGGGATGCAACCCTGGGGAGGTTGGCCCCTGCCCACCTCAGAACATCAGTATGCAACCATCCATGCTGGTGGGATGTTTGTGTCTCTGACAGGATGCTGCTGCCAGAGACCCTATTAGAACATCCCCAAATCCACAGCAGCCCCACGCCAGCACAAACACCAGGCTCACAAGAATTCAGATGAGGTAATCCTGATGACCCCAGAGATATTCCTAGGCTTGACTGAAACCTTGCTGCCCAGTCCTGATGCACTGCTGGCATCCCAGTGCACACCAGTCCTTGGGGCCTTATCTCCAAGGCCAGGTGGGGCTGTGGCCCTGCAGCCTGCAGAAATCCTCCTTTAGAGATGTGACCTGTAGCAATTAGGAGGTCTGGCTTCAGGCACTGGGCACCAGTGACATGCTGCAATGTGCTACACTCAGCTTCCTTTAAGCAGACCAGCTTTGCAGTGTACATTGTCTTTAAGAACCCTGAGAAGGGGTGAGTGATGGAGTGGGGGGAGAACTTGACAGCTCACTTTGAAATGAGCTTTTCTTTCCTCGCCTCTTGTACCATGGAAATTAATTCTCCTCCTCTGTGCTATCACTATAATTTTCCCAATTAACATTTTTAATAGTAAGTATTTTCTAGGAAACGCCGTAATACACAGGTGTGTGCTTCTAATTTAAATACTGACACCCATGCTGTGTTCACATCTGAAGATCACTCCTTCTTGCCGGAGATTCCCTCCCCAAACAAGAGGGGAACACCTATGGTGCTGCTCCACCGGAGCCGCCTGGGCAGCTTGGCGGGGCGGCTGTTCCCATGGCACACACACGTGTCGGGGCCGCACGCACCAACAAATCCCATTTCTGCCTTCTCCTTCCCCTGAAGGTGCTACAGCTGCAGGATGTCACCTGGACTTCAGGGACCCCCAGGAACCTCCCCATCACTCCAGCCAACAGCTTCCTCTGGCAGCCCCACATCCCAGGAGCCCGGGAGCTCGCAGCAAGCCCTGGTGCCTGCAGATACAGAGTTGTGCCGTGACTCCTACAAACGGAGGAATCTGGGAAGGGTTGTATTGAAACAAACTTGTATTGTTTCTTTTTGTATGATCCAGCTACAAAAATCTTACATCTGTCTAGGATGTTCATCCACCACATTATCTGAGTATCAAGTACTTTCTATTACTTCATCTTCCATTTGATAAAAAACTATCAAGAGAACTTTCCTTAAATTATATTTCTTTAATAATATCTTTATATTATTCTTTTATTATAACTTTTTATAATTAGGAACTGATAATTATTTTTATTTTCTCTTCTAAAAGAACACATCGTAAATACCCACACATTACCAAGGAAAATAAAATTTCAACTTATAATAAGTGAGGAATGCAGTAACCTGAGCTGCATACATTCCAAGCTTTATTTCTTGTTTGCATTTTTCTGGGTTCTGGATGCTTCCTGCGCAGATGTTTAAAATTTTGAGAACCTCAGACTCTACTAACTGGACTGCATCCCACAGGTCAATTCAGGGACAAGGATGCCATTTTTAAAACCAACACAAGAAACCCAAATCAGCTGAGATCTCACAGTATACTGAAAAAATACTCAACTAAAAAAGTAACCAAAGTCTCTTAAGTTTTTTGCTAAATTCAAAGATTTATTTCTTTGGAAATCCTTACCCAGTGTAATCAGAATCTTCTCATACAGGTTTACTTATGAAATCAGCTTCTAGAAGATGTCTGAGCTTGTGAAGGCACTCAAGACAGGTAATTTCAGAGTACTTGCAAAACAACAGATTTCTAATGTCCTCTCAGTTGCGACTGACCTTTCCAGCACTCTGCAGCAGAGATCCCAGAATTTCATGTTGTGTTTTTCTGCATTCTGCATTTAGAAGTTACATGAGACAAAATCCAATGCACGTAGGAATAGAGAAAAGGAATTTGGGGTCTGTGGAGTCTTCCTGTCCTGGACTCCCTGAATGCCCCTGACACAGCCCATGGCCCTGTGAGTGCTGCTCTTGGGCTTGGGCACCAGGCAGCAGACCACGCAAGCCCAGGGTGCTGGAGGAAAGCTGAGGGGACAAGCAGCTGTGTAGCCAAAACAGGCCTCCCCAAGGGGAAAGGTGGGGCAGGAGAACACATTTTCTGTTACTTATCTCAGTAAACAGATAATGGGAAAAAGTTAAGGCAAAAATACTGTCAGCAGCGAGTCTCTGCTTCATGAGACACAAGCTTTCCCAAGAAGTCAAAATTAAACCAAATTCTACAGAACAGAGGAGAACAGAAACCCTCAACACTGGGAGCAGACAATGCAGCACTAGGATCAGAAGACTGAAAGAGGAGGATAACAGAGGGAACAGCCAGGAGGGAACAGGCAACATGAGCCCCGAGCAGCAGAGACAGCATTAAAAACACCCCAGCATGGGGTCTGGTAGCCCTGCAGAAAAAATAAGTCTCCAAATTGTGTCAAGATGTTGCTCCTCTAGAGATACCAAGTGAAAATTTTGATTTACATAGCTGGGAGATGCCATGCAAAGCATAAGAGAGAGGAAAAGGAGTGACCACAGGGTGGTTTTCCTTTATTTTGCGGTTCATTTCTGAAAAGCTGCTGCTTCTTCTTTTCTTTCCCCTGAAAGGAGGCAAACTTTAAAAAATATTGCAGAAGGCAATTAAAAATCTAAAGAAGTGTACTGCATGAAAAAAGCACGGGGTGGGGGGGAAATCTTAACAGAAAAACATCAAATACCTGTGTCCCAAATTGTTGTATTTTGTTTTTTTCCCCATGCTGTGCTGTGTTAACATGTCCCTCACACGTGTGCCCAGCTGCTGCTGCGAGCTCGGTGGCAGGGACAGGAAATTTGGAGCTAATGGGGAAAGCGGGGAATACCAACCTGTAATTTATTTTTATGATTTCTGGAATGTTATAATTGAATTACACTAATGTTATGTGCTAATGGATGGTTGGGCACTGAGAGGCCTTTCCTGTTGCAAACACTGCAAAGAACCCCCACACTCTGCAAATACTTGTGCACAGAAACGTACCCAGACAAATGTTCCATTTGTCCCCAGCACTCAGGACATGGCCCACAGTTCCCTATTTCCAAAACTCTTTCTTGATCAGTACTGTAAGATGTAGCTGCAGAGAAAAACAAGATACCTTCAGCTACCTCAAAAGCAGACACAAAAAAATTAGGCTTTTAGGTCTGCAGGCTCCTGAGGAGAAGACAGAATCTGCTCTGTTTGCCCCAGACAATTCAGCCAAGATTCCCTGAGGCCTCACAGTCAGGCTAATGAGAAACTCCCCAGCAACTCCCATATAAAATGCTTTCATAGGTCTTTAAAATGCCTTAAATTCTCTATATATTTAGTAAGACTTTTTAGTTCTTTAAAATGTCCCTTGTTGCTCCTCAAGATAATACCCTCGTGATGTATTGCAACAGAAATGCAGCATTGTCTGACCGGACCTTTGTTTTGCGAGTACCGAACCATATTTTCATCTTGGCTCAAAGAAGCCAGAACCCCTTTTGCAGAGCAGAGGTGGGCACTTGCCTGGGCTACAGCAGCCCTGCCCAGTCCAGCCCCAGTGACATTTTTGGAGTAGGACAGGCAGACTGCAAGGGCTGTACGTGCTGTTAAGGGATGGGAAAGCAGGGGGAAGAAAAACTCGGCTGCACTGTTCATCTGGAACACAAAACATCTCTGCCTCTTAGGCAGCAAAACATGCCTGACCAGCTATTTACAACAAACTAAGTCCTTGAATTAAGAGAGGAAAGGAAAAGCTTTTTTTCTTCCTTTTGCATTAAGGAAAAGATGTTTACAAAACCTGAAGAGGAAGGAAATTTACTATATACCCATTGTTAAACAGTACTGGTGGACATTCAGATTATTCACCCTGGTGCAAGGACAGCCTCTGCCTCTTATATGTATTTTTGCTTCTCTAAGTTATTATGTACAGCCTTTAAGTTGTTGTTATTAAAAAATACATATATAAAAATTAAACTATTTCTAGCTGTATTTGAAGTATTGGAACAAATTCCTCTGTGCAATTACACCATGGGTTGGATTCTTGCCTTGGTAGATTTCACCAGGAATGAGCAGTTATGTCAGAGCAGACAGCAACTTGTGCACACCCTCTCTGCCAGAGGAAAAAGGATGGTCCTGTACCATGCCATCACCAAACAGACCCATCTGAGCACAGGGTTTCTGTTGCCATGGTGTTCATGGCCAAATTTCCATGGGCTGCACTAAGCAGCTCCCATGAGCTTGCCCAGTGCCCTGCTCTGGGCAGGGATGCACAGGCTGTGCACCCTCAGTACATGTCAGCAGCAGAGAAGCTCCCCCAGGAGACACTGAGCTTGGAGCCCCGTGCTTGGCACACCAAGGACAGATGGTCATCAGAGACAAGACCTATGCCTGCAGACTCAACTCATGCTCACAAGCAAAATTTCCAGAATAACTTCTACTGGTTAAATGAACAAAATAAAATATAGCAGCAAAAGCTCCTTTTTTCCCCGTGGATACATCTATATAATTATTTCACTTGTAGAAAAAGATACTTATATATTTTTTAAAAGTTTAAAGTTTACATTCTACCTGTAACAGCTCTTGCTGCCCCTACATACCACCCAACCCTGGGAGCATGACTCCCCCAGCCCACAGCAGCTGTGCAGACTGCCAACAGAATTTTTCAGAAGTCATTTTGTATGTGTTTGCACACACACAGAGATGTACAAACACATACAGGAGAAAGAGGGAGAGAAGTATGTTAATTTGAAACATCTGGAAAATGTTTCAGAGTTAACAAGTCCCAGGTTTGGCCTTTGGGTTTTTTTTTTCTTTTGGGGGGAGTCAAGGAAGGGGAGGCAATTTTGTCATTTTGGGCCAGGGAAGGAAGGGGCATGAAACAAGAAATTGAAGCGTGTTTTTTCACCCTTTATTGAACTTCAACATCACACTACTGGAGCTAATGCAAACAGGAAGATCATAAAAGAGCATAATGAAAGTCTCGCACACTGGGACTGAGAGACTGGTTTCAGTTACTGAATATAGCTGAGGAGCCACACCACACAAGAGCCAGTGACTCCACGCAGCCACACCACCACAAACTTGGGCTTTTAAAGCTTTTTCTCTGTAGTTCCTCAATCATATTCCAACCTGCAACTTGTGTCCCATGTACTGCATCCCAACTTGACAGGATACAGCGTTACATTGTTATACACGTACAAGATTGACATCTGTAGCTACTAAATATATTAAGAAGAAAATCCCCCAATTAACACACATTTTCCTAAAGCTGCCATAAATCATGCCTACAATACATTTTCTCTCACATCCGACCTCTTGAATGAGAGCTGTAATTGTGGGAGTAAACGAAGAAAAATGGAGACTCAACTAATTTGGTAAAAGTCTTTTACAGTCTGTCTTTTACTTAAGGCATAGTCACCAACACCAACCCCAAATTAACTCTGCTGTGCACAGAATTTATTTTTTTGTCATTGTTTTGAACCATAGCCTATTTTGAATTTAATAGACTTCCAGACTTGTGATAGATAACACCGGTAACTCCACTCCAGTGCTGTTTGAGATGAAGGTCAAGCAAGAGAGCTGGCGAGCGCTCTTTTCATGCACCGTTAGCTCCAGGCACAAAGGGGCCTTCGACATCACAGCTGGGGGTTTGCAGCAGCAGCAGCAGCAGCAGCAATATTTGCTATCAAAGACTAGTGAAAACACAAACCCCTCCAAACAGCCAGAGTGCCCAGAGAAGATGCACCCAGTGCCCCAGAAGATGCATCTGAGAGCACAGTGGGTACAAAGCAAAAGGCCACAAAGTGCCACACAAAGGCATTTTGTGCCTCCGAGACCAGACAGATGCTCACTTCCGTAGGAAAGCGTCTCCTGGGAGCCAGGCTCCCCGTGACTCTTACAAAATCCATCTAACCAGGAATGAAACATTGTTGGTTTTCATATTACTGCTCAGTTTCTTGGCTGTTTTCATATCATTGCTGAGCTTTTAAGAGAATACCATTGCACAGTCCAATGTGGAGAGAGCACAGAAATAGACTTACTGGCCTCAAAATCAAAAATATTCTTAGCATCTCATAAACATTAAAAACAGACAAAATATCTTTACATGGGGCACAGTGATTGAGATGTGACTAGTTACTTTAAACACAAACTAATCTGACATTTACCCTCATGCTTGTGTTATCCATACATATTACACAGACAATTAATTATCCTGTTCAGTTTCTTGAGCCTCTTTTTATTCAAATTATTGACCTAGCACGGATGAACAAGCCTCAGACACATGTTTATTACTGTCAAGCAGACCAAAAGCTTGTTCAAATTTTAAACCTTTCTGCCATGGCGATGTACCACTTTTATTCTGCAGTCCTGACAGTACTTTCCAATTTCCTCAGAGAGGAGAAATACACACATTCCAGTTGAGACTGAGGCTTAAAATTCCTATTAAAGCAGCTTTTATGTAATTAGATTGGAATGAATGTGTAACAGTGCCCATTGCAGAAAACTTCAAAGTGGTTATACTGGAGAAATCACAACCCGTTTCAGTGTGCCCACAAGAAGAAAGAATGGCTCTCTGGAGGATAAGAGTATATTAGTCTCTGTGTGTAATAGATTTTATTGACCATATGGAACTGATATAAAAATTGTGTTGCAGTGGGTAGTCTTGGATTTGAGACAGGAATGTGACATACAAAATACAGTTCCTGTAAAAAGCCTGGCAGCTTTCTGGCAGTTTTTGCAATCAGAAGAACCTAAAATATTTACCTGATTGAGTCACTGACGAGTCCCAGGTCAAAGCAAAATCTGAAGATTCACCCTCTTCAACTGAAAAAGAATAAAAATAAGTTGTGATTGCTAAAGCAAACCAACTGGAAAGCAAAGTCATCAGAAAACTAGGTCCACTATGACATTAAGTATTAAAACAGACTTCTCCGCTGCTGAAAAAGAACTTACTGCTTTCTATAAAATAATTCATAAGCTGGAAATTTAGTAAACAGATCTTTCCTACTTTTTAACCTAAATATGGGATTTGTGTTTGCAGTTTCTTCCTGAATGGGTGGAAGTAAGTTCATTTGAAATTTTAATAGATGTTTAAACACTACTGCCTGGTAATTCATATTTGAAATGTTGTACATTCACAACTTGCACATGCAAAATTGCCATTGTAAACACAGAGGTTTTTTTTGAAATAGATATTTCAACAGATCATAGTAAAGAACTGTACTATGAAGAAAAATTGCCTGACTTATGTCATCCCAACATACTAACATACCTGCCATATTCAGAACCCAGCAATATCTTTAGGAATTTCTCAGAATTAAAGAATACTATTTTGATGTATAACCATGCTCTGTGATATGGCAGTCACAAATAACTGCTTTTAAGGCTTGCTGTTGCTGTGAAGGTTGTCAGGTTGCTCAGCACTTGCAAGTGACATAGCTAAAACCTTCTGCCTGTTAAGAATTACAAAAATGCCACTTGATTCTTACATTCTTAAAAATAACTAAGGGAACAACATGCCAGGCAAAAAGGTGCCTGATCCTGCTGTTTTTGAAATTAGTGCTGGTTATACTAATGTCAGACTGGGCATTTGAAAGCAGTAACTGCAGAAGTTCTTCTTTTGAATTGCAAAAGTTTGTCATCGTTACCTGCCCACTCTGCCACTCTGACACCAAACAAATTTAAATTATAGGTCTTTACTTTCTGATTAATATTATTTACTCCATACACTGAACAATGCTCACCCTTTCATCTGTGTTATGGTGGATTCAAATGCACATTCTACATCTGGAATCCAAACCATACTGCAAAGCCACAAGCACAACCCCTGTTGACCAGCCCTGTATGCTCAGGCCAACCTGCTCCAGTGAATATTTACACTGACATTTGCATCACAAGAGTCTTGATTTTATTCTTTCCTCACATTGTTCCCCCAATCCAGTGTGGAATTCTGACATCAAGTTGATATTAGTGGTACCATCATATAGCATTAGGAACAGAGAATATAATTTACATAGGCAGTGCCTTGACAAATGTAATTTTATGTCCTAACCATAAAAAAAATGTGTGCTCCACAGAAGAGCACCCCTCTGGTTTTCTTAAATCTGTGTGTTTACTAATGGAGGAGCATGAAATTCAGCCATTTCTTTGGAGAAATCATACTTGAGACTTGGCTATACGCTTTTCAGAGTCTATGTTAGCATAAAGGCCATGCCACATAATATTAAATTCCAGAATGACAGAAGGAAAACACAAGGCAAAGCTAGAAGCTTATTGAAGCCATTATTGGTCCTATTCCCTGACGGTGGCAGAGCTGGCTTGGCTGGCTGTGCTCCCTCCTGAGGGCTCACCTACCATTTTGTGTTCTGTGAGCCACCATCTTGTTCCCATTCTGACCCATCTCTTAATAGAAAAACTCTGGATGCAGTTATCCGAAATACCATTTCAGACTTACACAAACGCGTGTCTCATTTTAACATCAAAATCTATATACACCTGGGAGGGTTTTTGCTCCAAAACTAAATAAGCCAAGTTGGAAATTCATGTACCTTACTCAAAACAGACAAGGGGAAGGTTTTAATTTTATTTTATCCTTGACTGCTTTTTGGTTGTTTTGCTTGGAGAGTTTTGCTGATTTTTTTTACCTCGCTACTTTTATGCTGAGAGGTTTTTTTTATTTCTTTACATTTTGTCTTGGAAAGAGAGGTTAAAAAGCTCAGTCTGCTAAAAATACATGAAAGAGATAAATTTGGTCCTAGTCAAGGAGTAGTATATGGATCTGCACTGGTCATTGACAATTTTAGCACTGACTTTCATGTTGGTTAAACACCAAAGACTGCTCCAGTCCTTGAGCTGCTCTAGGGCAGCTGGCTCCAGCACGTAACAAAACCACAGTTTTTGGAATCCCTTAAATGAGGGCAAAGGTTTGAATCAGCCTCTGTTGGCATTAATTTGCTTTGCTCCCTAATGACTGAAAAGGGGACAGAGAACATTCACGTGGATGCAACAGCACTGAAATTCACTTTATATTATTGCAGTCATGGTTTCAGGTTCTCCCCCTCTATTTGCACAGACCCACCACAGAGCTGAGAGTGCTGCATATCCATGGAAAGAGGAGGTCAGTGGGATGGAGCCTCCTGAGCTTAGGCACAGACACATCGCCCTGCAGCTGCTGCTCACAACACTACCACCACCTTTGCCTTTGCTTTTCCATTTTTCCTTTAACTCTTTTAAGCAAACATCATCTTTCAGAGGTTAAACCATAAGAAAAAGCAGGAGCCATGTCTATTCCAAGAGGAATTGCAGTATCAATTGACACAAGCACTTGATCCTCACCTGCCCATCCATCCATCCATCCATCCATCCATCCATCCATCCATCCATCCATCCACCCAGCTAGACAGTGGAGAGAGAGACACAAGGAGCAAAAGCAGCCACATCCAGAAAGGAAGGACCAAAAGACTGTGTGTATACACTTATTAAGAAGCCCCAAAAGTTTGATAGGAAATGGCTCTGAAGCTAAAGCAAAAAATAAGTGATTAGGCTTTGTCATAGACAGCAAGTGTAATTGTAGGGAGACACTAACTCCATCTGCTTATGCTCCCTCTCCGTAACGGGCATAAAACCAAGAGCTGCAAGGTTCCTCTGTGGCTGCCTAATCTTCTGGATATAAATGGTTATTTAAGGAGCCAGCATTTGAAATGGTGTCACTGCTGGCTTTTCCTCAACCTCAGCAGTGAGCAGAAGCCATGGAAGTCAGAAGGAAATATGTTTTCTTCCTCCTAAAGTCAACTTTAATGGACACGTGCAGATGAAATTTGCTCTCAGTTGCACATGTCTGTTGCTGGAGCCATAGGGAAGCAGGAAGAGGCTTCCCAGGCTGATTGGAGATCTGGGGACATAATGCTATTCACAGAGGGCAGAGGAGTCCCATAGACCCCTATGGACTGCCTTAGGTCTTGACAAGCCCTCCCTGGCAGGGCATAGTGGACCCAGAACAGATTTGGTCACTATGGCTGTGAAGGGATTTCCATGTCTCATTACTGAGAATGAAGTCAAAAACACCCTTAGCCCATAATAGTAGCCAGAGAATGATTCACTTAAGCTGAATTTTCAGTTTCTTAATATTTTTTGTTCTCATTCCTTGAAACATAGATTGGCTTAGGTGACCATGTATATCAATATTCACTGTGTAGATGCTGGTGCTTAACTTGTGGTAATGGGCAAAACAAAGCCAGGGAAGAGGTACAAAGACTTCAACACAATCACTCTCAAAATGCACTGCAGAGTAAGAATAATTCCCATTTAATCAGCAGGAAAATACATTTTCTGAGACATGCTAGACATACTCATAACTATCAAAGTCAAGGACTAGAGCCTTCCATCTGTGCTCGTTAATCACTCTGAATATGTGGATACCCAAGTCCACAAGGCTGATGTTCAGCGGGTAGGAGCCACCCACGTGCATGAAAAACCCTGCAGCTTGGGAAAACCACAGGAAACAGCAGCACCATTCAAGACTGAGAACCCTGATTTTCCAAAGCAACTAGAGATCTTGTATCAGTTCTAACTACTTTTAAAGAATCCTGGCGACAAGATTATGAAGGCTCAGCATTTTCTGAAATTTTGGAGGCATTTCATACTAGGCATTAAAAATGAAGACACACAAAAACACTGATGTTAAGCCATGGGCAGAATGTTCACAGATGCGCTTCACATGGCTTTTTGCTGGATTGGATTCTTGAAGTTTTCTTTCACAAACTCAGCCTGTTTTCTGTCCAATTTACATGGTGTGCCTGCACATTAAGCCACGGTTGGAACACAGAAGTTGCTATGCAAGTACACTCTTACTCTGATCTCTATCTGCTCTCTCCATCACAATGATAAGCTTAAAATGCTTTGGAAGTGCATATTTTTACTTCTTTAGTAATAAAGAGAAAATACAGCAAGAGGACAATAGTTTGGTCCCACTCAACTCCATGTGTCTTTGGCACAGCACTCATGGTGCAACACGCTGACCAACAGAGAGGATACACAACCCTTAGTGCCAAAATTGCTATGTAGTTTATTAAAAAAAAAATGGGCAAGAAAAAGTTTCAAAGTCCAGTACTACACCTTGATATCAACACTCACAGCACTCCATTTTTAAAGCATTAACCTATTTTTCTTCTCTTTTGTAAATGATCCATAGTATTTGCTAGCACAAAAAGATAAAATACTGCAAATAAAAAGAGACTTTTTAGCTACATCCTTGTAGCTAAAAGGTGATGATCATGAGATAGCTACAGGAATCTCACCAAAGCATGTGCCTGCTACAACATCTGTGTCTTTGCTGAAATCTAGGGGTATCTATGAAGCTGACACCCTTCAGGAAGGCTGGGTTTGATTTGAAAATAGCCTTGGTCTGGCAGCATAGAAATTATTATTGCTAGTCAACTCAAGAGATGGTTATGTTTGTGGACTGCCCACCTGAGGCCTGGCACAGGGAGGTCATTGCTGGCAGTGGAAGGACACATCTGCCTCCCCTCCCTGTTGTGCCCCAGCACAGGAGGACTCCCTGCTGTCATGCCTGGAGAAGACCACGGTTTAGCTCCAGCTGACTGTGGGGCCCAAATGCAAGAGCCAGAACAAGCACACAGCAGACGTAAGGAAGAACTGTGGGCAACAGCAACATCACAATACAGCACTCCTGCACATGCCAAATATTTGCATTTTGCCCGCTCGTCTCAGATGTTCTCCAAGGATGCTTATTTAATTGCTAGGTCACGAGTGCTGCAGGCTCAAAGATTTCAGTTCTTTGTGCTCAGAGAAACTTCTGAAAGGATTCAGCATCCATTCCCCTAAGAGTGAGAACATCTATTTATGGGGCTACCATTACCTGAACTCCATTCACAGTCACAGTGCTTATTTAACACTTTATCACTCCCAGGAAAGAAGTTAACCTTATCAAAGTAAGATGCTTCTGCACCAAATGTTGATTTCTAGATGCAATCAAGCTTTTCAAGTGAGCAACAGCCCCTCAGTAATTCAGATGGCATGTGTATGCTCCCTTATCCTGTTACACAGGCTTCAAGGACCACAAGGACCAGTTTAACACTTCTCATAATATAAAAACATTGTAGTTCACTAACGAAAACATCAGGAACTGTGAGAGTGCAAGGAAGTACTGAGAAATCGAAAGGGTTAGAAGCATGTCCCACCCCTGATGGGGGAAACTTTCCTGAATCAGGGCTGTCACCAAGCACTGCATTCAGGATCAGGGCTACTCCTTCACCTGCCAGCAACCTTCGAAAACATCAGGCACAAAATACCTTGAATGCACAAAATTCTGGTGCCACTTTTTTAGTTTGGAGGATTTTGTTAGATTTTGCTGGTGATGGAACTCTCAGACAAACGCAGGGAAGTCTCACCGATGCCTATGTTTTAGCTGTAACGTATGTGTCAAGCCTCACAGCTTTCCCTCTAGAGAAATACTCCAGCACCAAGCCGCATTGTAAGCCAGTCACACATTAATCACATCTTTTCCTGCCCTAGCTATCGGTAGCCACACGCAGAAGCTCCATGATCTCTAATCTTCAGTCTCCTTTGCCACTTTCAGACACAAAACTCTGTGCTGTCCTACGCAGCCTGTGCTCCATCCCTCCCATCACATGCAATTACATGCTCCCAAATCAGCGCAGGACACAGAATAGCCCCATCCGACCACCATTCATGTGCGAAACTCATCCCACAGCCCTGGCAGCCTGGGATTTGATACAGTGTCTTAATCCTGCAAAATGCAGAGCAGCTTCCATTTCCACAAAGTCAAAGGGAGCTGCGGATGCTCAAAACTTTGTGGATTGGGGATTGTAAAGCAGCCACTTTCCAGCTGCTTGGCATGGCAGGAGCACAAAGGGTGTTAACAACCTTTACACTTTAAATAGCCTGGTATTTTCCGTGTACATCTAGAGCTCATCCTTTGGAGAGGTGCAGACAGGTTGATACCTCAAACTGAAAGAGGAGAACACCTCTGTTCCACGGAACCTGCTGCCCAGAGAGGGCCAGCCCTGCACAGCCCCGGGAACTGCCACCACAACTAGCAGTGGAAAAGGTTTGGAAATGGCTACTCTGAGCAGAAGCCAGCCAACCCCTCCTGTTCAGATCACCTCCCAGTTTGCTGTAAGGCTTTCCCACTCTCCTCCTTAGATGTTCCCTGAAAAGATTGTCCGTCATATCGGTGAGACAAGAGACTGTAAAACACAAAAGTCTGCAGCAGGAGGGAAGCAGCGGCAGGAGAAGCAGCCCCATTTGTTATTAAATGCAGCGGCGCTGCGGCAGAGCTGCAGCCGCTGCCCGGGAGCGCTGCAGGGCGCAGAGCCGGCCCCGAGCCAGGCATCGCCTCCTCCAGGAACCGAGCTGCCCCTCTTTGTCAGCAGCTGGGGCTTTCTCCAGCCACTGTGCACACAGAAACCTTCACATTCAGCAGGAAAATAGAAGTTTTGAGGGGCTTCGCCAGCCAGCTGAAAATAGATGCCTGTGAATGTATCCCGACGCATTTACAGTACCTTGCAGCTAGAAAGCAAAGGGAAATCCCCCTGGTGCCTTCGTATCAACGTGCAGGGGAGCGAAAAGGCAGAAGCTGCTGGGTGTGCTTTATACCGGCCACTGGAGCCACTTTACTCCCCTTGGAACATCAACTTCACCAGAGAATTCCTCTCAGGTCTCCCCCTGTTTATAAGGCATTTCACTTGTTTGTGAGATCATTTCCATTCGGCTTTAGTAACACTTGGCCCTGGTGGTTGGTGGGAAGGAGCACTGGGACACCAGGGCATCCCTACAGAGGCGATGGTGTGTTCCTTGCCCATGCCCTAACCCTGGGATCCCCCATGGGAAGCGTGGATGGTCCTCGGCACAATCGCTCGCAGCTCCGGAGCCGCCTCCCCGTTCTCTCCTGAGTGAGCAGCTGATCCAGCCATTGGTGGCCCTTGGCCAGCAAGGGTTTTTTCCACCTTAAATAGGACCGTTATGTATTAGTCCTTTCATGAGCCAGCAGGCCAGGGAATAAGACAAGAGGGTTTACTGACATGGCTTATTTAGCTAGTTCAGAGCCTAAATTTGCACAAGTTCTCTAGCTGCTTTTCTCCAAAGTCAGTAATAGGGCTTGGCAGAGACTGTGGGTTTTGCTGGCAAAGTCAGCCTTTTTGTGTGAAGGAGGGAGGAGTGGGGAAACCCAGACTGCTGTGCTCACTAGGTCAAGGAAAAGAAGAAAAAAAGAAAGAAAGAAAAAAATTTTTTTTAAAAAAAAGGAGGAAGGATGAGACAAATGGGACAGAATTACAAAGGGAAACTGAAAAAAAGATCGTTAGGAACAGAAAAAGATGTGAAGGTGATTAAGGAGAACAAGACAAACAACAAAATAAGGTAGCACTAGCAGGTTTATGCAAAGGAGATCTAATTATGGGTGGCTAAATCCTCCAGGACATTAATATTCCATCGTAATGTGTCTAGTTTCCTCCTTTCCAGACATGGCAGGGAGGAAATGAGAATCACTTAGATACACTGTTTAATGAGCAAATGATGGACGATCACCAAATACAGCCTGCCTGATAAGTATCCATTAGCTTAAACTCGCACAGTAAATCTGTGTGCAGCTAACGGGCCTGCCTCTTCCAGCGCTACAGCAAAACTTAATGGAACTGCAGCCAGAGAAAGGGAGCCTTGTAAATAAAAATCACATCTCGGTAAGGCGAGCAAGACTGTAGGACATACATAATGGCTAATCACAGCCCTTCCCACAGACTGCACACCTGACTCACAAGCCAGGGTGTATTTATTCCCAGTGCTCATATTTAGTTTTTGTGTTTCTAATTCACATACTTCACTGGAGACAGATATTTCCCATCCAAATCTATTATGTAAATAAATATGAGGGTTAGGTGTAATAAAATGCAGTCAATGTTTCAGGTTGCCATCAAGATCAACATCTTATACATGCAATACATTAAGCTTGTAGTTCTTAAAACTGGGACTACAGACACACACCATGATACATTTGGGATCAATACTCTCACTGACGGTTCTTATAGCTTGTCATCAAATGTTTATCCCCAACGGGCAGGGTGGATTTCTTTTTTTCCTTTTAATTGAAATACATGGTAGTTAATCTGTGAAATGTTCAGGAATTTATAGGTTTCTACTCCTGTTTCTGCCTGGAGTTTGCCTGCCCATGAGACAGGTGGAGTGCACCCCACCCAGCTCAAGCAACCAATCTGCTGATGGGCCATTCCTGCCTGGCACAGACCTCCCACTGACATCCTGCACCCCCAGACCCATCATCTGCCATGGGCTCCACTGGAAATGGATGGGAGCAACCAGAGTCCCTGCTCTCCCCTGCCCCAGTTGGGCTGAGCCCACAGCACACACAGGCAGGGGTGAGGGAGACACATGAGGAGATGGGGCACAGGGTGTCCCAGTTCCTGTGGACAGCAAACACCGGCTGCCTCTGGGCACCCTCCCCTCTGTATCGTCATACGCACTCCTAAGGCAACTGTCACCATAGTGTCTGCACCTTCTTTCAAAAATAGTTCTACTAGGAGTAAGCAGGCACTTTAAAGCTCAAGTGAAACAAAACAGGTGAATCCAGCATTCTCCATATGGCTCATAAAATCACAGATTTTACTTCAGCAATCAAGGGTTTAAATATTATTGTTCCATTTGTAATGCAACTGGATGACAGAAACACTTGTTGAAACCCTACCAAACCAAAGCAAGGAAAGCAGAGAAAGGGAAGATCAATACCTCTACAATTCATGGCCAGGACTTCAAATCCATGAGCCAAATTTGCAAGTTGCGAAGCGATCCTCTGACCTGCTAGAAATGCCAAAAGCAGGCTGAGCTTACCCAAAGACAAGATGATGATGATGATGATGATACAAGTAACAGACCAGAGGTGGGTCAGCAAGTGCAATAACAAAGGTGTTACTCAAATAATTGCAATATCTTATACCTTCCTCCAAACTTCAGGGCGACAGAGTTGCACTGTGAAGGCTCTGCTACCTGCCATGCACTTTTGAGCACAAATACTGAGTGAAGATACACAGGCCTCAGGTACCACCCAAAACAATGTTTGCAAACACATGGGGCTGTGTGTTGGAAGACAGCAGAGACTTGCAGCTGGCAGAGACAAGGCACACATGGCAGAGTTCAGCTGGAGGGGATGGCACAGGCCAAAGGGATGCCAGAAGAGCCTTGACTGTTTCCTGAACATAACAAAAGGGCTGCAATGAAATGAAGTTTCAAAACCAAGTCAAAGCACCATGAAATTCAACTGCTGGGCTTTGCACAGAGAATTGAGGGTCTCACAAGGCAGATTTATTGCAACCTTTTCTTCTCTGGGGAAGAAAAAAGAAAAAAAAAAAGGCAGGAGAAAGACGGGGAAGAGCACTGTTTTTACATTGGGGCTATAAAGTTTCTCTATAAAACAGAACACCTAATAAATTTACCTGTGCTGGTCCTGTATTCAGACACCTAATAAGAATATTGAAAGGTTAACACCTAACACAGGCTAATGACACAAAGAAAGGGGAACATTCTGAAAATCTACATATATGGGAACAGGAACCAAACCCGGGAAGAATGGAAGCAGATAACTAGGACCTGCAGATGAGCAGTGGGGCCATAACTCCTTACACTACCTCTTGCTCTGGTAAAGCACATAGAGATTTAGGTACACCAGCAGATTGAGTATCCTGCCTCAAACTGCAGGCTGCTCCCCTTTGCTACTAATGCACTCTTCTGCATTCTGCTTAGTCAAATCCATTCAACCAAGTGCAGATCTGTAATAAAAAACTCACAAAAACACTGTCCCACCTGCTGTGGCACTGTCCCTACTGCCATGGGCAGCGAGTAGCATTTTCCCTTCCCTTTGACAAGGAGCTGATGTCAGCTCTCCAGCTCATCTCAACATCACTATAAATCAAGTTCCACTTCACAGCTATTTTTCCACGATTGATTTCATCCAGACCAAATAGAAGTCAATGGAATGTCTCCCATTTCACAGGATCTGAGCAGCTCCAGATGGCAGGGAACCCCAATTTTCAGACTTAGGTTTGAGGTAGAGAGTTTAGTATTGATGAAAAATTCACATTTGCAAATATGATAAAAAGAACAGAAAATTACTTAAACATCAAGCAACTACCTTTAGGGACACTGATGAAATTGTAAGGCACACAACCAACTCTAGTCTTACACAAGTTTTAGCCTCTTACTTCATAATTCTTCAAAGCAAGTTTTACTACATTATGCCTAGAGCCCTCATCCCAGCTGCAGTGAGCTCCAGCAGGAGCAGAGCTGCTGTACCAAACACTTTGTTTAGCATCACACTCCCCTCCACAAATACCCCATTCAGCACCTAGGGCTATTAATCACAGCTGAAAAGAAGTCTTTGACCAGATTTCCACACCTCAGACTAAAAAAATACACCAATTTTTACTGCAAATCCTTCAAACTTGGAAGTTGCTTCACTAGTGAACTATGTTTGCAGCATAGGTAGCACAGAAAAAGGAAAAGAGAGGAGGCTTTTCCTGACCAACCATTTTCATTAGAGCTACCAGGGCATGACAAAACCCACCAGGTGAGTGGTGTTATTTCCCCCTTTTCCCCTCCTCAGAAAGGCCAGGTTTTGGAGCGCTGAGCACCCCAGGCTGCCAGTGCTGCCACTCTGCTGCGGTCCCAGGCCATCCCAGGGGCTCAGACCCTGGCCAGCCCAGGCAGCAGAGCTCCAGCTTTCCTGGAGAGAGCTGGGTTTTGCTGGGCTTTGGTAGGAGTTTGTGTCTCCAGCAATCCCTCACTGTGGCTCTTTTGTGTATGCAAGCGTATGCGTGTGTGTGTGCCTGTGTGTGTGGCAATACTCCCCAGGCTCGCTCATTTTAATGCTGCTTTCTCCCCAGATGAAAATATACATATTCTTATTAAGAAAAAAAAATGTGCAAAGTATAAATTTGCATCTATGATTATTTCTGGTTCATAAATTGTATTTTAATAATAAAACAATATATTCTTCTGTACTGCCTCTTAAACACTAACAGCAAAGTCTGTTTTACTTGTATGTGAGCTTAAACGTTTTGATGAAGGAACACATAAATGGTATAAAATGCAAAGTGAAATATAGGTTAAAGGATAAATAAAAGCAGGAGCAAAGCTAATGCATGGAGAATCCTGCCTCCTCCTTTTGATTCACGTGAGTAGATGTCCCACACTTTTCTACTGCAGAATTTTATTACACAGGTTGAGGGGAATTCTCCAGCTGAGATTCTTCTACTAGAAAGACAGGCTTTGTTGGCTGCATTAAGGTGATGGAAATTACAGTGAGGGAAAGTTGTATGTATCACATATAGCCCTTTGTAGCATCAAATTTAATTTGCAGAAAAACCAACACAACCGTCATAAAGTGGAAACTAATATTTTTTATAACCCCTTAACAACCTGTCCTTAGTGCTAACATACCATAAAGAAATTTCAACATCTTGTTATATGTGTAGTTTATTTTAAACAACACTAAAAGGAGAACACAGTTCTTATTGAAAATTGGCACACACACAAAGAAAGGGGGGAAGCTGGCTTTTAAAACTTTATCCCAAAACATACTTTTTTCTTTTTATTCCTATTAAACGTACAACCCTTCCACTGAAATGAAACATAGAAAGAGTTTCCAAATATTTTATAATTCTGAATGGATTTCCCTAGTGTAACAGTAATAATATTTTTACAGTTAAAAGATCCACTGATTTAATAAGTGTGATTTGTGTATTTAGAAAATTCATTAGAGCAGACATTCCCCAACATTTTTAGATTTATTTATTTATTTAGCCTAATTTGGGTACACTACTTCAAAAGAACGCTTAGAGCTTCCCAGTTCCTTAGTCACTCACTAATAACATCTAATAATTAATAAAGACATGTAAATTCTTAACTCCCAGAACTATTCCAAACTTACTATCTGTACGCTTCATGTCATGTCTCACTTATAGATATCTGCATTACTTTGTTTCATAAAATGCTGAAGGGACACGTACTTATCTTGCTCTACACCAAGAGTGAATATTCAGGCATGATGCAACCAAAGCAAAACTAAACCCAAGCCTGAGCAAACCTCTCCTCCAGGAGCCCATGGAGTTTTCCAGCCAGAGTTTTCCCCTCAGGAGAGGGGTTTAGCTGCTTTCACTGCATGGTCATGTCCCTTCTGCAAATGTCCCCTGCCTGGTGCTTATGTTAATGCATGTGTGCTCCTGTCCACATGCTTGTGCCAATGCCACCAGGCAGAAATGCAAGGCAGATACTCAAGCAAGTACTCTGAAGTACTCTCATTAGTAAAAATTTTTACAATTTTAGGGGAGTCAGGAGGGAATGAACCAGCTAAATATGCAGCTATGACATGAAAAGGAAAGGGACATTTTAAGTGTAAATGCAGAGCTTGGGACAGTGATTCCCAGTGTATCTACTGAAAAAAAGAGGGTACAAACAAACACCTCATCTTCCTTCATAAGGCCACCTTCAGAGCCCTTTCAGCCCCTGCCTCCAGAGCTGCTAAAATCCCTCTCCTACAGGCAGAGACCATGAGGAATAACATTAACTCAAAACATCTTTTCTTGGAGGCAAACAGTGTTATTGTGTCTGCTCCTCTACTACAAGTGTTCCTGTCAGGGCTTTGTGTTCTGCAACATTTCCTTGTCATATTTATTTGCTTGTTTTGATTTCTGGTCTTCTGTCCCGAGGAAGACTGCCAAAGCCCTAAGTCCTGTCTCCTACAAGTGCTGCTAAGCCTCGGAAACAGGGTGTGGGGATTTCCACACATGGTTTAAGCCTGTATGTTGGTAGAAGTTTACTAAAGAAATACAACTTGCATAAAGTTTTTGTATTTAAATTTCAGTGAACTAAATGAATGGGGATTAAAAGAAGAATGAAAATAGCCCTACTACCCTAAATAAAAGCCAAACTGAGATAGAAAAAAAATACCAGCACAGAAACATCTACCTTTTAAAACAAAGAACTTCCTTCCAACCTAAGCGCTATGAAAAAGGCCAAGATAATTAATTTACAGTCAAGACAAACAGGGCCACATAGCTGAACTAATGCTTTTTTTCCCAGGCAAAATTCATCCATAGCCAAAGGATCAGTGAAGCAGAGTTCCTCTACAAATTTTTATGACAGCTGAATGTATTTCCTACCTGCACTTCTATTTTTCCCCATTAATGAGATTTTGCTGGGTTGTTTTTTTTTTTTATTTTTATTTATTTCCTGGTAGAGTCTTATGGAAATGGTATGGTAAATGAAAGCTGTGTTCATAGCTGGTCCATGCTTACTCATGTTTCATGGTGCAGTCTGCTTTGGCCATGTCTGCATCCCTTTGAGAAACCCCTTTGAGCACTGTGACAAATGAGCTGCCCAAACAGCTCCGCAGCAGAGAGGGATCGACCGCCGCCGTCCCTTCCTTCTGCACGAGTTCCCAACACAGCAAGTGCTGGGAAACAACCCCTGCAGGTTACTGCTGACTGCCTTCAAGGATGGGCTCTTAAGGTGAGTGTCACTCAAGTGGATGGAAAACTTTCAATTGATCAGAAAGCCAGCCCTGTAATCGATAAAGGTGCGGACGTCCTTTCTCCTCCATCGTGCAATCTGTCTAAAAATGTGAAATTGTTCTTTTTTAGTAAGGCAAAGGTTTGTGATTGTCTAGGAAGCAGCAGATAAAAAGTTTCTTCTAAATGCATGCAATAGTCATTGCAGTTCTATTACAGTCGGGGAGGCTTGGCCGTGCCCCTGACCTCCAGCTCTTCCCATGGCAGTCCTTTGGCATCAGCCCGTGCCAGAGGCTGCCTTGGGCACTGGTTAGTGCTGGTAGCTTGTTGGTGAGCCCTTTGCCACAGATTAACTCACTGCCCTGCCTCTGGGCAGCCTGAGCACTCCTCAGCCTGTATTTCCCTGCAGACTACTAAAATCATCTCCTAGATTCAAGTTCAGGGGGATGGAGTGTGTTCTTGCACATCTTTTCAGATAAACTTGGAACATTTTACTTCAAATATGAGCAACACTGCACTTGTACACTTCTCTCTTCAACATACAGCCTGGCACCAAGGAGGGCATGTTGGTTTCTGAGTGCTCAGAGCAATAGCACATTTTCCATACCTGCTCACCAACAGCTCCAACATATAAAAGACTAGAAGGCTTGAGATATTTAACATTATGCATCATCTTAAGTCCTACTTAAAAGTCAGGGCTTGGTATTTTGGCAAGAGGATTACTAACCAGCTTTCAAAAATAGGACATGTGAGTGACTCCTGTTGAAACAGGAACTGAGCCTGGATATTTTTGTTCATCTTTTCAGGGTACAAAACACCTGACAGAGTTAACACTTGTTCTAATTCCTTAAACTTTGAGGGAAAAAAATCTGCTCTGAAAATAATAATCTACAGACATTCACTCATACTTGCATTTTAAATGTTAGTGAACTTATAATTAAAAAAATATTTTTCCACATCTATGCATATATGATAAAAGCTGTTCAAGACCACAAGTCAGTCTCCAAAAAAAACCACACTTACCCCAACTCAGCTGAACCTGGAGATTGCTTTAAAAAGTCTGGTTTGAGGCTACTGGCATCAGTGGAATTAGGAGTGAAGCCTTCTCTTCTAACCAGTCTCATCACTTATTTACGTGGAAGTAACAAGATCATAAAAGAGGCAGCAGGGTAATGATGTGCAGCCCAGCTGCTTACTGGGTACCCTCAGAAATGTGACACACACTCTGAAATGACCAAGAGGGGAGGGGAGAATTTGGAAAGCAACTCCAGGGCTGGCAGGAAATACATCAGCTCACACCCAGAATCCCCACTCCAGCCTCACCCTTCCTTCCCCACACCTTGCATGTCCCACCAGTCAGTCCCATGAAGAAGTGCAGGAAGGAATGGCTGAAGTTGGCTACATTTTTGTAAAACACTGTTTTTTCCCCTCAAACACCAGGTACATGTAAAGAAACCAACCTCCCTTGTTTCCAAATCCATAACTTAAGAGAGATACCTTTCAAAAAGCCCTTTTGCTCCAGCAGCAGTGCATCTTCCACAGGCCTCATGTGTCTGTACCACCCAAAAAGAAGCACCCACAGCTGGTTTTGTAGGCAAGAGCACCTTCTGAAGAGTCATTAAATGCAGTATGTGAAATAGCTGGGGTTGTAGTACCACATTATTCTAAGACAGCAAGTTAACATCCTTTACACTTTAAATGGGAGCAAGACAGATTAATACCTCCATCACTGTTGTGCTGTCATCAAAGCACCAGCCAACAGGTTAGGGATCAGTGAAAACCCCCAAACTTCTGGCAGCCAGGGCTGTTTGCAAAACCAAAACGAGAGAGCTTTTAATAACTCAAAAATACAGCGTGATGGTTTGGAACAGCGGCTTTTCATTTCAGCAAGTTTATATTACAGTATATGTCTCCTTCAGCTAAGAGATCGTTTGTTTAAATTACTTGATTATATGTAATGATCCTTCTCTTATAAAACAAGATTCAACATTGCCACTGGGGGAGAGGGCGGAAACAGCACAGAAATTTAACAAGAAAGAAAAAATATCATACAACTCTTGCTGTAATAAAACATTAGGAGAATTTTTACTTGACTGTTGAAAAAAAGCAAAGCTAGAAACATGTTTTACCCCAGCTATTAACACTAACTCTTCATTCACAGAGTATAATGTACAGCTTTGATCAAGCTATAGGATCCACATGCTCACAAAATCTTTAACATTAAATACATAGCATGGAATTAGTCTCCAACAATTTATGCCATTGCCTCCTGCCACTCGACATTTTCTTAAACCTTTCTTAAACGGAGTCCGATTCAGATATGTAAGTCAGATTATTTTACTTTTAACCAAATAGGGATTGGAAAAAATTTATTTAAAAAGCCAGAAAGCGTATGGTTTCAAAAAACTCTTTTGCACTTTTATAGACTGAAATGAGCACAAAAAATCAAATTTAATAAAATCTGAGAGCTGGAAAAGTAAAATCATTTACCAGCCAGCTGGAAAGTAGCTTACACATATATTATGAACATTTTCTGAAAACATCCCACAGGGCAGACAGGAAAAATAAGAGCTTACCTATCTGCCTAATTTTTATTCTGCAACTTTTAAGATGAAAAGGATGGATCTTGTCTTTCCACACTTAATTCAGCTTAACTGAGGGAAGAAAAGATGGACCTGCTCCCAAATGAGAAGAGACTGATAGAAAGTGATGTGTTTATCCTGTTGAAATCATTTATCAGCCTGGATCCTCCCACTGCTTCCCAGAGGCAGTTCCTGGTTGCCCACCCTCATTAGGCCAGTTTCAGCTTTGCCTAAGTGAGGAGGAGGAGGCACATCTTTGGCAGGGCTGGTGCTGCCCTCCTGCCTGTGGTCTCTGGAGCAGAGTGTGTTGGCACTGCAGGTGCTGATCTCTGCTACCTGGGGACACTCAGCTCCTCTGCAGGAGCAGGTCCTGCCCAGGGATCCCCTGAGCAGGGGAAGCAGAAAACAGAACGCTGAGAGTTACTCAGTCTAACATAAAATTCATTTCTAAAGAAAATAAATAAGTAAATAAGTAAAGCCCCAATGCAATAATCTCTCCATCATTCATGTTTTATCATGAGCTTAATCTTGAAGGCCTTCTGTTTCTGGAGGCATAGATAGTTCTGAATAAAAAATATTTCTCAATTAATTAAATCTAACATTTGCATATTGGACAAGAATAGGAAACACTGGCTATAAATATACTTTCTGACCACCCAGCCTCACTTATCCACAGCAGAATGGCTGCACTATGAGTGGGGAGAACCACAACTGAGAACAACTGTACTTTTGGAGAGACTTCTTGGTGATCTACGTTTAAACACACAAACCCGAGGAGAAAAAAGTTCTTCATAGCATCCCTTCCCCTACCCACCCCCATGGGACATCATCGCTCCTGGACAACACTCACAGCCTTGTGTGTCCAGTAAGAGGTGAGAAAAGACAAATGTTCAAGACTCAAAGTGAATATGCCTGCATGGAGGGGTGAACCATCATTAGATGTCAAAGTTTTCACCAATAATTTTCACCATATCCTAAGAAAACAGCTAAATCTATCTCAACCATGGATATTTCTTGTGCTAACCACCCATAATATTTCTTTTCTAATATGTATCAGCTCAGTGGTGTCTCCAACCAGGTATCTGGTAACATGATGTACTTGTTTGGGGTTTAGTTTAGGAGGTATCACAGATTCACAGCATAAATATATCTAGATGTTCAGCTATATTTGTACACATACCTGCAATCTCTTTTTTTCCTAGCAAGACAATCTGATTTAGGGATCTATCTAGATTTTTTTATTTAGCAATACGGTTTTGAACTGTAAACAAATGTGTTTCAAAACTTAAAAGTAATTTCCTGGCCACAGTCGGCTTTTCCAGTAAGATGGTTTATAGATACACAATTGGTCCTGCTAGGCAGAAATTTGAAATGGACAAAAAGGATCATTTTCACCCCGATTTACAGCTGGGATGGCAAGCCCAGGATAGTCACCTGGAGCAGATGTATTTTCTTATATTGTCCAGCTGAAGGCTTCAAAACCAGAAATACTGTTCTTCAAGAGTTGCAACAGTGTTTCAAGTGGCTCCCCACCCTATCATTGCTAAACATTTACACTTTTAATTTAACAGACAAGAAGGAATAAATAATAAATAAAGAAGTACCAAAGTACCCAGACAAAGAGCCATGTTTGTAACCTCACAGAAATCCCCTTTCCCTGCTCCCCAGCAGGCAGCTGCTGCTATGCTGAAATCAAACTGCTGGAAGAAGAGCCCGGCGCCAGGGGTGCCAGGGGACAGCCACCAGGCAGCCAGGCTGCTCACCATCCTCCCCTCTCCACATCCAGCAAACCCACCCGTGCCTGTACCCCAGCTAATGCACAGCATTGTTTATTCTGGCTAACACACACCCACATCTATATTAACATGGACAGCACTTTCCTCTTCCCTTTTAAAGCTTTTTTATCTTAATAAAAAGTATTATTTAGCATATTTCTAAAAGATTGATTTGTATTCTCCAGGTGTTTTAAGCTATGTAGCAGTTTAATATCAAGTATAAAACAGAAAAATTAACTATACAGCCAACTTTCCGGTAGCAATGCAAATATACGCCTTAACAGATATACCCAGGTTGAAAAGCCAGTAAAATAACTAAGGAGTGGAGTCAACATATCTGTCTTCATTAAGTTTGACTTCAAATACTAAAGATGGGAGTAAATCACCCCCTGATGCTGTGGGCAGAGCCAAATTCATTTTAGCTGTTGCCTCTCTTTCCACAGGCAGGGCTCACTCAGAGATGCTGAAGGCCACTCCTAGGCCCGTGGTCACACAGAAGTGTCACAGCCAAGGCCAGCAGAGTGGGCTCCAGCAGGTCTGAGCACAACAGAGGGGTAGAACACAAAGGGATGAAATACATTTGCTCTCATTTTAAAACCTGCTAGATCAGCATTTTCTGGATCAACACCTTTGGTTTCATGTCCTCACCTGTGTTAGGGAAATAATCCCAAGGTCTGCTGAGCTTTACACCCAGAAGAGATGTGGGACAGGAGCAGTGCAGGCTGATCACCCCTCTCTGGCTCTGGGTGTGCAAGGAGGACATGTCTGGGAGGTTGCAGAGCATTTTGCCAAGATACCAAAACTCCCATTTGTTCCCTCTCTGTCATTTGGCCACTCACACCACATAAGAATGAGCAAACGAGAGAGCTGGGCAGATTTTCTCCCTGTGGTGTACAAAGCTAGAAGGCACCACGTGCCACCAGCGCCCACCTGGCCAGCCACCCTGCCAGCCCCACCGCCCTTGCAGGCCAGCAGGGGACCAAGTTGTTGACTTTCTTCCCTCCTGGCCATTTTGGGAATCAGCAGTCTCATCTCCCCAAGCCAAGGAAGCTGGGCACAGCAGATGGCTGCCAAAAAAAAACAAACAAAAAACCCCCAGAAAACCCCAAACAAACAAACAAAAAAAAACACAAAAAAAAAGGAAATAAAAACAATCACCCAGCTCCTGGGTGGCACAGGCAGGAATTTTGCTGCCATTCCCTAGAAGCTGCTCAGATCTCCTGCTGTGGCTCAGTGTTGAACTCCCTGCCACTGCTCAGGCAGGAACAGTGCTGCCCAGGACAGACACTTGCCCAAACCCTCCAGGAACAACGCCAAGCCAAAAAATGTAAATCAAAAGTAGCAGTCCTCAAAGCTGCCTGGCAGGACTGGACAGCCTGGGCACTGCAGCTCCCTGTGAGTGGGGGCACTCGATGGCAGAGAGCACACCAGCACTGCAGCAGTACTGGATACCAAATTAGCAGCCTTGAACATATACAATTTGAGAAATAATTACCTGCACTGTGAAACACTGCGATAATTTCAAGTATTAAAAATGTAATCTCACATATTAAAACGAATTTACTATAATCAAATCAATAACTCATTGTCCTCTGAATTTCCTCCAGTCAGCTAATTTAATTAATCTTTTTGTTCACTTGGATATAGATTTTAGATTTGCATTTTGCCATCAGAAAATACCTTGTGCAATAGTACAAGATCTCCAGAAAGAAAATGAATTTTTACACGGATTTGCTTTCATTCCCTTGGCTAAAATTCTGATCACTGAGCAGCAAGAACACTGCTGTAGCACACAGGATATCACTCAGGATGTGACAGTTTCCTCTTGTTTTAAGCTACTTAAAAAAAAAAAAAAATCTTCTCAAATTAGCAACAGAGTATTGCTTTTGATTAGCAGCAGAGGGACTGTGAGCACACTGGGCCCAATCCAGTTACTTACAAGTTTTGCTTTTAACTTTGATGGAAATTAAATGGGAATTTAATTCAGTGCAGCAGTTCGGTTCCTTGAAATGCAGTTACAGCATTAAGGCCGTGTGTACACGTGTGCTTTTCCTCTCGGAAGGAAAAGCTTCCTTCTCTGTGCTTCCACAAGCCCCCGACGCTGGCTCAGCGCTGGGGCCTGTCCCCTTCGCAGGGCCGGATGCTGCTCACTCCGTGCTGGGAACAAGGTCACAGCCCTGCAAGGCACAGGGGTGGGCAGAGCCTGCTTCCTCCCCACAGCTGGACACGCGTGACCATAGGAGAAAACGCCCTCCCCCGTGCCTTCTTCAGGGTACAACACCACATCCTCCCTCTTGTAGAGCTGGACCAACCTCATTGTTACTGACTTCTTTGGCTGTACTCAAGAAAATTGTGTAAATAAAATAATCCAGTGGCGCAGTTGTTTAGACCTCAAACTGAATTTTGGGGGAGTACTTGAAAAATTCAGCTCAGAGTGCTTTTATCAGGGTCCTTCCAATGCCATTTTCAAGTGGACCTTAAAATCAATCCCATCTTCTCAACCTGTGCAATTCTGATAACTGAACTTGAGAGGGTCACATCCTGTATTGCTTCAAAACTTACTTAGCCTTGACTCTCCTATGTTTGTCTTGGTAGGACTTTGCTTAAATAACCCATTTGTTGGGCTAACACAACATTTTGCTTGGCTTGCAAGCCCCATCTGGGTAAATGCACATTTCCCTTGTTTCATTTTTTGATTATTTTCTTCTGTAGTCATTTAATTGAACTTACAAAGATGCTTGCAGAAGTTTAAATGAGGCATATTTAGAGCTTTCAAAAATACATATAATTATGCACACCTACAGACTCTAAGGAAAAAATAAGAAACAAGAACCGATCCTGAAGAGCTCAACAGGAGATTTGCAAAGTTTGGTTTAATACCAGCAGCTGCATATTCAGAGTTTATGGCAGATAAAGGACTTTTACAGAATTGGGCAATGTAGTGCTTTTATACTGGTACCACCCCATTGCTAACTGAACCCACCACAGTGCTGCAGCAACTGAAGCTGTGTAGTTTTGGCCAGTCCCTCTGCATTTGTAAAAATGGACTTAATCAGGTGGTTTACGAACCCTTAGTGCACCCATATGTCCTGTCCCTCTCTGAAACACCAAGGGGAAGCTCAGCACTAACAGTGTTACACAGCAGCCAGTTGAACTCCACAAGTTTCACACATTTAATGCCAGTGGAAAAGTCTGGCAGGTGGGTACAAACCAAAGTCTTAAAATTACCCCCTCAGAAATCAGTCGTGCACCCAGAAAGTGAAGTGAGAGATTTTTGTCTGCTTAATGAGAGCAGGAGGGCCAGACACAGGCTCAGAGCAACAAAAATCAATCCTGTGCACAAAAAAGGACAAAGGGGCAGGTAGGCTAGCATAGAGGGGAGGGCCAGGTTGACAGACTTCTCCCAAAAGATGGGCAAGTCCTTCCTAGGAGCTGGAGTACCCAGGCAAAGGTCAACGGAGGAGGCAGAATGTATGTCAGCTGGGGCATAAAGTACTGCAAAAGTAGGAAAAAAAATAAAAAGCAAAAGGAAAAGAGGACTTGGCTGGACAAAAATCTAATCCTACTACTATTAGGGATTACAGGACCTCTGGGTCAGCAGCAACTTGAGATCAGCACTACTGCAACTACCTGTGCCGTGCTGAGAGCTAAAACCAGAGCAAACAGCAGGCACCACTTCATCGTTCCTGGCCCGTACCCCAGCGAACCCAGAGCAAGATGCACAGCAGCACCGAGACACTTGGGAGCGCAACAGAAGGACATCAGCCATCTCCAGGGACCCTTTGCCTACCCTCCGTAAATATTTTGTGTCTTAGAAAGTCAGCGGAGCCCACACCTGTCAGCAGTCCCTGTAAACAGAAGAGTCCCCGATAAGAAGAAGCAGATCTTTTGTCTGTGAAACAAGAGCCCAAAAGGAGGAGCGAGGGTGGCAGGCGAGCGAGCAGGGCTGAAGAGCCGCCCCAGCAGCGCCAGCGGACATCTCGGCATCCCTCCTGCCGCAGCAGCGCCGAGGTGCCGACCCAGGGAGGGGGAGGCAGCGAGCTGGGACCCGAGGGGGTTTGCTGCAGTATTCAGACCTCGGGCTGCCGTGCTCCAGGGAGCGGCAGCTCGGGTATGTGGAGCAATTTAGGTGGAGGCTGGCAGACGTATTGCACACGGACTGAGACTGCAGTGCACCACCAAGGCTGGGAAGGGTCGTGCTGGTCCAGCTCTTCTCTTTGCAAGCTCATTCGAGCCCCGAGCGACACGCGGAGCAGGAGCAGGAGGCCACAGCGGTGCCCCCCGTCCGGTCGGCTGCTGCACCGACCCCACCACCGACACCTCCGGCAGATGGCCGCTCCCCGGCCTCAGCCCATCCCTCACAAAAATTACATAAATTTAAACAAGGCAGGGAAGGGGGGGTAAAAAGAAGGAAAACAAATCAGGATCATTTCAGAGCGGTACGAATAGGAGGCTCGGCCGGCTGCAGGAGTAACCAGCTGATGCAATTATCCTGGCGGCCGGCAGTAGACCATCTGCCCGGCTCCCGGGTTGCTGTTGTTGCAGTCTCAGCGGGGCTCGCTCCCAGAAGAGCGGGGCCCCGCGGCCGGCAGGAGCCATCTGCCCGGCCCCGGGCTGTCGGTGCGGCTCTCCGCGGGGTTCGGCCCGGGAGCCAGCCCGGGAGCCAGCCCGGGAGCCAGCCCGCTGCCCAGCGGACACGGACACGCGGGGCCCAGCCTGGCCGGGGCGGCCGCGCTGCGGTTTCTGCAGGGGATTTGCTCGCTCTCCCATGCCACCGCACAAACCGGTCGTGCTTCTGGAGCATCTTTGTGCCTGCTTGTGTTTAGCGTTTAGGCGGTGTGCGTGGGGGGAGATTGGGACGTGCCCTGTCCCGCAGAGAGCTGTGGGGACACTGAGGAACCAGTGACAGCCACCCCATCCCACAGAGCTGCTGGGCCCCAACCCTGTACCCCATGATTTATTCCACAGTGAAGGTGATGACTGCCACCTTCATTTGTATTTTGTCATTTCTACGTTTGTCAATAAAACAAGTAGAAATGACATCCAGAGGGAAAGGGATGAGTTCTGTCAAGGAAACTTGACAGGAATGCCATTGTGAGGACTTCCACTCCCATTGCCGTGCCTTTGCTAAGGTATGGCAGGTACATTTGATCTTTCTGGAGTTTTCCCAGTTACACCGTGTCTACTCTGGGGATATTGGAAGTGCCCTCCATCACCCAGGGGTTGTGCTGGGTATCACCTGGGGCCAGGTTTCAGAAACAAGTCTGCTCTCACCAACAAGGTTTCTACAAGCTTGTCAGGCTCAGATGGAAAGAGGCAAGAGAAATGTAGAAATTTTTTGTCGTTTTTAACCATATCAAGTCCATACACCTATTGCTGCCCTAGGCTCAGTCTCTGAGCATTCATCTGCAATCAATGAAATAAATAATCCACTGTCCAAGTGGGTTTCATTCTGAATTTAAGCTTTCAGTCTATAAAAATTCATACTTTTCCACTCCCAAATTAATTGCTATTCAGAAAGAAATGAAGTAGGGAGGGATGCAAGGCTGTGCCAATCCTTCGCCACTTCTCCAAGACTGACAAGTCCCTGGGCACTGAGCACAGCAAAACTTGCCCATGGCCAATTTCCTGGGCCATTATTTCAGGGCTGATGGCTTCAGGAGGGATGAAAACTAAAGGAACAAAGTCCTTCCCCATCCCTGTCTCCCCCCAGCCAATGCCAGCCCCATCCCATCCCTGCAGCTCCATGTAGCCTACTGCTTTCCCCTCTGAAGCTGGAGCATGAGATATGCAGTGACAAGGCTGATGAACCCATTAAAAAATACTAACACAATATGTGGGTGTGAGTTATCAGACCACACTTACACTTCAGCTTTAATTTAGACAATGCCTGGAACTGTTGCCAGTCACAGTTGAACTATTTATCCCCTGAAGTGAATAAAGAAAAGGAAGCTCTGAACATGGCCAGGACTGGCCCAACCTGTCACCACATCCCCACTCCCACGTGCTGCAGCCTCTCCCACACTGCATTTGCCTGTATGAGCTGCTCACCATTTGCTGAAGCTCTCTTAGCAAATTTGGGGTCTTTCCTCCTTCCTTCACCCTGCTGTTGTTTGTAGAGGTTTGGGACCACAGCTACCATTGACCAGCACCCCCTACTACTGCCTGGGGACACCAGCTCAGACTGGACCACCAGCAAAGGGGACATGCATAAAACCCCATTACTGGTGGAAACCAGGCTGAAATGTTGTGTGTGACCTCATTTTTTAGTGGCCATGTGTGTAACATAACCAAAGGCCATATTCAGTGACAAACCTAAGTCACTGAATGTGACTATGCTGTGTAATAAACACTAACCTCAGACTATCCTCTCCTCCACATTTTCAAGGCGTCTTTCCCTCTCCTCTGTTCCTTTTCCCAAAATGGAGCTGGCTGTAAAGAAGGGCTGGGAATGCTGGAAGCAGAGCTGCTGCACTGCAGGAAATCCAACATGAGGCCAGGCAGGGGCCAGAGCACCCAACAACAGTGGAACAAAGGTAAAAGTAGGAGTGGAGTGGAAAGCTCCACACTGTACTTAAAAGAAGGATTATGGTTACTGCTACTCCACCTTACGACAATGAAAGCCTAGGGGTACCTGGGCAAAAATAACTCCAAATTTCATCTGTCATGATTACAGCCTCCAAATGGGATGACACAGTATATATAACACAGAGGCAAAGAGAATTGCTCTCAAGTTTCAGGATGCAAATGGTTAATATTGCCCACTAAAAGCCATTCTCGTTATAATGAGTCAAGGAATAAAGGGGATTAAAGTAACTTAAACTGAAATCTTCTCTTCCTGTAGTGATACAGGTTACAAGGAAAAACTGTAGTTCTGATGCTGCAGAAAAACTTGTAGTGCTTCCTCTACAGGAGGGAAATTCTCTTCAGGCTTTGTTAGCACCATTCCTGCACTCCCTTGCTGGGTCCCTGGGCCCAACAACTGGATGAGGGAATATGACAAGGAGCCCAGCAAAGGGCATCATCACCTGCTCCTGCTTATCCCTTAGTGCCCAGGCTGGGCAAGGGGCCCCAGCACCCACAAACCACAGGGGCCAATGCCAGTGTGGTGATTCACTTTGTTGCATGGAGCAATAAAAAGCTATTTTAAGATTTTTATATGCCTTCAAATAATGTTCTCATTGCTGTAGCTACCCAGCATAAACTAAATAAAAGCTCTAATCTCTAAAACACAGTACTTTTTTTCCAAAAGCATGGAAATGGGTAGGGAAGAATGTACAAACCAAAACAAGTGGGTATACTTCTTGTGGGATCTGCACTACAGAAGAAATGCAGAGCAAGTCTCCCTCTCCCTAGAGGGTCTTTTTTCAAGAGGGAGAATAATAATAATGTAGTAATAATAAGCACTTATATAGCTCTTTACATTTTCAAAGCACTGTGTAAACATCAACTAATGGGACACAGTAGAATAAGTAGTGTCTAAAATGAGTTTATGTACTGCATTATATTTTTCTACAAAGTGTTTGGGGCTGGTTTTAAATTAAATTCCCCCACATATTGATACTAGTGCAAATGAATCTTCTTTGGAGAAGTGTAACAAAAACATTTTTGTAATTAGTTACCCTCCACAACCTTCATATTTCCAAATTGTGGCTCAAAGCAAAGTGTTCAGACAGTTTCACAGGTGCAAAATGTGTTTTGTTTCATAAGAAGAATAGGTGTACAAACTAACTGTTTAGGGTGATATATCAGTAAACTTGTAGGCACACACCAATGCTTTTCAAGAGAAAGTCACACAGAAGATTCCAAATATTTCACAGAACAAAGTTTTTAAGGGAGAAACTGAGAAATAGAGAGCTGTAAGCTATTGCTACCTTGTGGACAGAAGAACAAGGCAACTAGCATCTTTCTCAGTAAGAAACTGCAGCAAGGAAAGAAGTCCCTATACTGGAACTATGAAATCAAGCATCACTTTCCACTTTCTACAACAGATTTAACAGGAAAAACATCATCTATAATAGGGAAAATGAAACAACCACAAAGAAAATCCAAATATTATGATCCGAACTATAGCATTAGTGTTATATTTCACTTCACCTATCCAGCATCTCACAGTGTTTAATAAATTCACTCTGCTCTCCAAGGCACGAATGTTATATCCTCTTTGCATAAAACTGAGGTAGAAAACATTAAGAAAGGGAGAAAAAAATTGACACATGCTCGTTATTCCAAGAGCCATGGCAGAGGCAGAAGAGAAGGCAGGATGGAAAAAATCTGACTCCAAGTCTCTTCTAGTAGCCTGGAGTATCTTACTATTTTGCAAACTTTTCTTCCTTTATTATTAATAATTTGCTTTATAGCAGACCCAGGTGCTTCTGTATGAACCAGAGCCCAGCGTAGTTCAGCATGTGAGCACAGAATAAAAAGGCTGCACGGGAATGAAGCAATTGAGGACTGGTTTGGTTTTTTCCTCGTATTCTCAAGCTAGGAATCAAACGCCAATCAAAAATGGCATGCTGAATATATCTACCTTTAGGCATGCGCTTAACTGTAAGTATATGAGTAATCCCAGCGGTTTCAGTTTTGGGGATTTTAATAGTTGTATGGTTTTCATAACTACAGGAAAAACCCTTTCCAACAAACTGCCAGTGTGACTCCCTGTTGTACTACACCACAATTACTGGAACATATTTGGTATTTCTCAAGAGGTTCAGATAATGAAGAATCCTCCAAATTTTCTATTAGCCCAAACTTAGGAATTCTGCATCAGGGAGTTAACAGCAGAACAGACAGTGTACGTTAGGTATTGCAAAAGAAAGGGAAAGAGGCAGAAATATTTATAAAATTTAAACCTTTTTTTTTAAAAATAAGGTTGTTTGCGAGCCCAGACTGCAGCTCAACCAATGCTATTGCACAAGCACGCTGAGTTAAAGATTTTATTCCTTTACAAGAGACAACATTTCTTCCTATTTTCACACCACAAAGTTTTCCAAAATCTGAACAAGATTACTATTAAATAGGAAAACACACAGGAAACCGGTCTCTTTTATTCTTTGATGTGCTATTGGTTTAACACCAAATCACAGGCTTCTACTAAAAACCCACACCATTAGTTACACTTACAAGGAAATGTTTCTTAAAAGCAAGGAAAGGTACAATGTTGTGGTTGCTTTGGGGTTTTTGTTTGTTTTTCTTCTTGGCAAACAACCAATTCTTTTACTTCATGTAACTAAAAATAAGCAAATGGGGGGAAGGGGGGAAGAAGGCTAAACAGTATTTACAGCT
>NC_031780.1:12441510-12454554 GCF_001522545.3 Parus major | reverse complement strand
GGGGGGAAGAAGGCTGGGGGAGGGGGGACCCTTCCTAACAGGGAAAGCCATCCAGATTTGCTGCATCAGAAATCCTCTCAGTAAGACCACAAACAAGTACAAGGCACTGCTGCAACTCAAGAGGCCAGGCTGGCCACCAGCTTCATGGGCCCAAGGACACCAGGTGCTTTGGCCAGCAGAGGCTTTGTCCTCCAGAAAGCCAATTGACATTTTAAGCCCAGGAACATGAACCAGCCTGAGCAGGAAGTTCATAGGACATGGTGCTATTTCAGTCAATCACAGCCAAAATCTGCCCCTAAGAAAACAGACTATAAAGTAGCCAAAAGAGCTGGAATATACCATCCTATCTCCTGTCACCCAAGCACAGGAGACAGACCAGTCTCTGACAAAGAACTGTCTGGCATTTAAGTACCAGGATTAGCACAAGCACCCACTTGGTGGTGCAGGGCCCATGGTGACAGTCTATGGTGCAAGCTAAAAGCAGAATAACAAATCTCCCTTTCCCTTGAGATACATAACCTAATTTCTTAGTGGCATTATTTCTACTATGTTAGAACAGAGAAGAAAATTGTTCTGCAGCAGTGCTGCCTCATGCAAGGCTGCTGCCAGCAACTTCCAGCAGCACAGGAGCAGTGGAAGATGCCGGCCGAACTCCGGTCCAGATGACTTCTCCTTTCCTCGCAGCAAGAGCTCTCCCCTTCTCTGTTCTGCATTCCTTCCAGAGCACAGCTGCCTCCTTGGCTGGGAGCCCCCACCCAGAGAGGGACAGCTCACACCTCTGCTGGGACATATGATTGTGCCCAGAATGGCAGAGAGCACCAAGCACTTGTACAACTTGAGTCTGTTCTTCATACATAACTCTGAGTGAACAACTTCAGGCTGTACTCCTGTGGCTCTGCACCTGTGCTTCACAATGGATCTGAGCACTTGTTTCAACAGCCATCATTTCTGGGACACATTTTCAGGGGGCTCACAACCTGCCTATCAGCCCACTGCAAATACAGATGCACACACACTTCCCAGGCAAGAGGCCACAGCCCAACCTCCCCAGCCAAGGTTCATTCCCACAAAGGTTTGACCCAAAGCAATGGAACTCAGACTCTGATAAAAAGGCTTGCCCTACCCTAACTCATGCCAGACCTGTGCGTGGCCAGCAGAGAGCTACAGGGTTACTTTTCTGGTGGACTGGAAGGTCAAAGGGGCTCTGAAGGAAGCTAGGAAGGCAGCAGGAATAGGATCCAGGAACAGAAGGAGAACTAACCCCATCAGATCTGCCCTATCCTGGAGCATCAGTGGGCACATCCGTGGCACTGGGCCAGGCAGCCAAGAGGCAAAAAGCAATTTCACAGTCAGAGTGTAAGGTAATGGCAGCCTCAGACCAACCAGGATTCATCTCCATGCTCCCTTCCAGAGCAGTGTGCTTAACATATGCCATTTTGCAGACTGTATTTAATCCAGGGGCTGGTGTGTGTTTTTCCAACATGGCAACATCAAATCAAGAAAATCTTCAGAAAAAAACTAACTTGTTGGGGTGTGCCAATAGAAGAAAATCAAATCAAGCCAGCAGTAGACAGTAAGGACAGAGAAGCAGATAAATTCCCTCTAATAGAGGCCAACTGCCTTCAGCTTCCCAAAAGAGCAGGATTACCATATCTCCTCCCTGCCAGGGCCTCAGCAGCTCCCATCATGAGCAGTGGCTGAGGATGGACTCTGGACTCACTACCCTGCAGGCAGGACCACCCTCTTCCATTCTCCCCTGCCCACTTCTTTCCCTGAAGGCACCTCCAGGGTTGTGGTCATGTTCTTCCCAACTGCAAGGAGAACAAACAGCAAAGATTCAAAGGAGGAAAAATAAGTAAAGAGGCTTCAACCTGGGGAGGAAATCCTAACTGTAAGTATTCCCTGAAAGTAAAACAGTCTCAAGCTTCCCAAGTTCCACTGTGGGAGAGATGCTACAGGAAAGGAAACAAAGCTGCTAAGGGACTTCACTGACATTTTCTTAGGCAATAGATATGTAGGCAACTTCAGGGCAGCTTCCCTGCCTGTTCCACAGTTGGGCTGTTTTCCCTTGAAAACATCATCACCTGTGTATAAGTTAAAAAATCATATTCTTGGTGACTACCTCAAGAAATGTTTTTGTTAGGTGGTTTGAGGTTTGCTAGGAGACAAGAATTTACAGCTGGCATGTGCACCACCCCCAGTGCTTGGACAAACAGGCAGGGTGGAAGAGACCACGTGCAGCCAGGAAAGACACTACTCTCCCAAATAAGACCTGAAGAAAAAATACTGCATTTTTAAAGTTTCATTTAAAGGGAGCTTTCCAAGGGCACTCTGAGGGACAGCATAAAGAAACAATTTTGCTTCCTTTTGCCTTAACACTGTAAGACAGAAAGGTTTTAGCAGCTCCTGCTCTGGAGGCAGCCAGGACCTCCAGAGCCAGTGAAGACAGCGATTTCTCTACCTGCCTTTTTGTTTGCTCAAGTTTTGCACCACATTGGCTTTGCTCACGCCAATCAGACAGCAGCAGGTTTTAAGCCACTAGTCTGATGTCTTCAGCTGTGCCACTGACTGCTATGACAGACAGAACATTTCTTGGATGGCCGTGTGTGGGGATACAAAAACCTCATTTACAACTTGGCATCTCAAGGAGGACAGGGTGGTACAGCAGCAGGTGACAAATTAAAAGCTCGTTTTTTCTATGCACTTTCTTTGGAGCCACATTTTGAATACAGACCCACTGGCAAGGAGGAAAATCATAGCTCAGATACCTCTTTATGAAAATATGCATTTTGTCTTTGGGAGAATTCCTGGTGCGTGTCAGAGCAGCCAGCAAACCCCATTTGTGAGCGATCTGCCTGCAATAACACCAACAGCCCCACCACCAAGGCAGCATCTTTCTGCCAACTGCGGGGGGTTTGTCCCCCCAGGGCCCTGAGCAGCAGCTCCTGCTGCAGCCAGAGACACCCGGCTGTGCAGCCTGGCAGCTCTGCAGGCTGGGCCAGCAGCTCCCCCTCCACAGCACCCCACCACAGCACTGCAAACCAGGCACACCACGCCTCTGCCAAGCATCTCTCAGGGATGGGTTTTTTCAGACCCTTACCTTTAAGTTCAGGCTTTTTACTGAATTTACTTATTCTGAGAAGAATGAAAAAAGAAGCTGTCTGTTTATTTGAGACCAAGAATAGTAATCAAAATAAATCAAATAGGAGTTCTAAAACAAATCTCACTTATCTGTTATCAAGCAGGAAAGAAATTAGGAAAGAAAACACCCTTGAAATTATAGGAATCAGGTCGGTGGACAAGACTCAGTACAAGATCCAAAGACAAGCACTCAGAATTGCATTATAAAACAGCTCCTAATGCACTGTACTATCCTCTTCAAGTATGCTCAGAATCAGACCAAAGTACTTCCTTATCTTTACAAAGAAAGGAAAAAAAGAAATAATCTTTGAGGCAACAGATTTGGCGCCCAGAGTTGCCTACTACATTCTCCACAAAGTATCCCTGCCAGAAACACACCATCTTTTTCTATATAGGTCTAGTGTAAACATAAATAAGGTGCAATAACGCAGCCCTTCTTCTCTGCTTCCCCATCCCAGTATTTTCAACACTGCCACATCCCACATGCCCTCTGGGGGAACAGCCTGGTCAGTAAAAGCAAAGAAATTATGAAGGGCAAGGCATGCCATTTTCCTAGAAATAAAGGAGACCGTGAGCAAACCCAACCAAAATGCATCCACAGAATTCAGCAATAAATAATACACAAGCTTGGCATTACTATGTAATCCAGTGTCTCTTTACTCCTGTGAGTAATCTAATGAAGCAACAGAAATGCAAGTAATAGCTTGAATAAGTAAATTAGAGCAAAGCTACATTGACCTATCAAGCAAAATAGCCAGAATGCTGCTGCTTTTTTCAGTACAGCAGCAGGCTTGTTCATCAGAAAAACTTCTTTGTATTTTGCAATCATTTTAGCTGGCCCAACAAAAGATATTACCTGTTCCTCTAAGCTTTCTCTTTCATTTACTATGAACACATATCATATGTTATATGTATTTGTGTATAGTCACATAGTAAAGTGTTGAAAGCCTACTTTTTTCCAGTTACCAACCTGATCTCCCTTTCCCTGCAAAACCCTGAACTGAGTCCTCCCAGGCCAAGTTCAGCTGGATACTGCCATGGTCCTAAAATAGTTGAAATGCCAACTACTGATGACTGCAATCACACTTGTCCTCAAATGTCTCTAACAAAAAATAACTGCATACCACAACAAATGCACTCCTCCAGGCAGGAAAGCGCTGTCACTGTCTAGTAAGAGCAGAAAAGCTATTTTTTTTTCAATTATTTGCATGTCTAGTGGGTTTTTTTCTGCTTATGCATAATCACACACTTTTCCATGGAGCTGGAGTCACTTTTCAGATCTGATCCTTCTCTCAGTCTTTAGATTTAAACTTACAAATAATATAGCTAGAGCTTCTGTTAAGTCAACCTCTGTGCTAAAACTAATCATCAGGCATCCTCCATACTCAAATGGCAACAGATTTCCTACTTTCCCTATTTTATTTCCCTCTGTTTAGCATTTCCACTTCCCAAAGTATGACATTCAGCGTTCTACCATGTTTTTTTCTCTTTTAGTTTCCCATTTTTTCAGACAAGAAATTGAAAGAATACAGAATCACAGTCACTTTTTCTCATATAAAGCTGTACCTGCTTACAGTGACAGGTGTTAAACACAACCCAGGTCTCTTGGGTTTCCCCAGTGCCACCTAGGAGCTCCCACAGCCCTGCTGCATCTTCTGCACCTTGAACCTTCCCAGTGCTCCCCTGGAAATCCTCCCAGCAGCAATCTCAGAGTCAGCAAAAGGAGCAGGAGACACTCTCTTCAGCATTAGCTACTGAATGACTACTGCCATCCAATCTCTTTGCTGCTCCTGCTCTTTTAGTTACTGTATAAGGAATGAGACTAAAATCCAATCCCTACCAAGGCCTGTAAGAAACACCACCACAAAAACAAGACAGAGCCTTCACCCTACAGCTGACAGAAGGCTACTCACAGTCTTCCAACACAAACCTCAATTACCAGAACTACTCAGAGAGCTTAGACTTTCACTTAAACATACAACCCAGCTCCAGTGCTGTCAAGGGGGCAGGGGGGAAATGTAGTCGCACTAAATACAGAAAACACATGCACACCCAGAAAAGTATGACATTTCTGTATTGCACCACTCCCTTTTTAAAGCACATGGCAAGTCTGTCTTCATTAACATTATCCTCATTAGCACTCAGCTTCCCACCATGCGAAGCAAGTTCCAGCATCAGCAGGTGGATGCTTGGCTAACCTGCCTCAGTAGAAACCCAGAAAAACCCTCATCTCAGCCGGGTGAGGATCACCAAGAAATGAACAGAGCTGCAAATTTAAGTACCAGTCCTGGCGAAGGGTGCTTGTACCCTCAGCCCAATCTTTAAATTACCTGTAGGCAAATACTACGGAAACCCAGTAACAGCTTCTGTGAATCCAATCGATTGAGTGGTTAAACTTGTACAGTCAGCAGGCAACCAAGGGAGGCATATATTTTAATGGTAGATGTGGAAACAAAGGAATTTTGATTAGCCTTGGGACTGGAGGGGGTAAAAATACTGGTTTAGGATTTTCCCAGGATATGCATATTAAGAACTTGTCTTTTTGCCCTCTGTGTAATTTTTTTTAATATTTGGAAAGCAGAATTAGGCCACATTTGACCAAACCTCCAGAGCCTAGCAGGAGCCAACAGAGACTGGAGTAGAGCGACTTGTTAATTCTTGTACTTTTACTCATAACAGGATTTCACTAGTGAGCAGCGCATTTTCTGCAGTGCTATCAGAGGCTTAAACAAACTGTTTCTCTACAAGCAGGGATCTTTCCCTCTGCTTCGCTTTAAAACCTGAATGCATTGTTTACGTTCTCTAATATCAACTAGAAATAACTTCTGTGTAAAGAAACTCCAACTGTTACACTTCTGAAGCAGCCTTCGTTATCAGTGCCAGACTCAAGGAGAACATGACTGCGGGTGATGCTACAAAGAGAGACGAGATCAACCCTACTAGAAATTGCCCAGGAGAACACACAGGTAGGGTGGGTTTAAATGAGATCATGACTGAGATTATTTCACCTCCAGCATACCCAAGTGAGCCCTTCAGGTCTCCTGAGTGGCCTCTATCCAGCAAAGGAAACACTTCTCTGCCACAAAGGCTGCCTTACATTTGTACTTGCCATGCGGCTGCAGTAGCAATAAGTCCTTTACTGTTTGTTCAGCTCTTGAAAGTCCTGTAAAGCATTCACCATTCACCTGTCACACTGCACAAACTGAGCCCTTTGAAATGAAAATCTAAAAGTAAATGTGTTAGTCAACGGCTGCTGCTGCAACAAGAAGCGAGCCCTGACACCAGCGCGAGCCTTCAGGCAGGTAATTCACTTCAACACGAGACCAGCGAACAACAGTATGTTTTATTTAATTAGGATGAACAGAAGAGATAAACCTCACAGCAGGGCGGGTAATGACAACATTTCAAAAATAATTCATGCCCAGGTAACAAAAGGGCAAATTTCAATTACATAAAAAAGCTAGAAAGTTGACTTAATACATCCAAGGGGGAAGAGGGAAAAAAATTAATAATTGTACTGCATATGATTAACAAGTGGCATTTACTAGCTCTACAAATTGGTCTTTCTGTTGCCTAATCTGTGGCTAGAAAGGAAAAGGTTTTGTTTCTAAGCAAGTGCAAACAATATAATGAAGGTACTTATGGCTAGATTCAGATGGGTATTGCAGTGCTACCCAAAGTCAGTCATTCTGTGGGAAGCTAATGCCATCCACAACCCACAGCACCACAAGGAGATCTGTGAGCCCATTCCAAATGGCAGCACCCAGTCTCCAACACCATCAGGTCCCTTTGTTCACATTTTTGAAAGCAAGCCATCGCAAGAGGTCAAAGCTTGAGCCTTCTGTAGCTAGAAATGTCACAAGAGACCATTTAGTCCCTGCACATCCTTCTACTCCCCAGAATAATGTGACTCCAATAAGCCACCATAATTCACTGCCGCACATATATACATCTAGGTGTTGTCAAGAAGATGAAGGACTTAAAACTCACATCACCTTATATGTCTGAGAGAAAAAGAAATCAGCTTCTCTCCATTTACTAATGGATATCAGGAAAGAAAATGCACGAGAATCTGCTTCTAGGCTCTAAAAGTGGAATAAATGCACACAGAGCTCAGAGTTGGTCCTCGCTTGGCTCCAGCTCCCACCCACACTCTCCGAGTCCATGTCCACCAACGCACACACCAAAGCCAGGCCCTCCCCTCCACCACCATTTGTCAGTCAAGATTTAGCAGGAGTCTCTAATAGGTTTTATATTAGTAGTATTTCATTTCCCCAGCACATTTACTAGGATACAAGGGAATATAACAGCCACGCTTTTTCAGAGGCATTTACAGAGAACATTGATGGAGTGATGAGGACCCGATATAGGCATTTTATAAAACAGTTCAATTATTGTGGGTAATTAATAATCTTTTGTGTAAGAGAATGTTATAATACATATGACGCATGAGACCGGGAGATTATTTGTTTTTCAAAATAAATGTGGTATGCATTTTTCAAATGTTGTAATCATCTAAAACTGATTTCACAAATTGGAATTGGAAAGCAAGATAAAAATTAACCAATTCGATAAAAATAGCCAAGTAAACAATTACAAGTCCACTTACCAAATGGAAGTAAATATTAATTCTACAGTATGAGAAAGTCTCATCATTCACAAAACCAGCAGGTGAGGTAGGGTTTTTAAAATGTTTACTGTAGTAATTGATCACTGGGTACTACCTCAAGCATTCAATTTAGTTAATTTAACCAAGCTTAAACCACTTACCCACGTTTAACCTGAAAGTTAATTTGGCACCAAACAAAAGATAAAACCAAGCCAAAGCCACATCTATGATAAGACAATCTGTATTTACACAAGCTTAACGCATCTACAAAACATCATTTTTATATCCAATTCAGAGGATGGCATGAACATCTGCTTTCACTTCAAGACATTAATTTTCAATTATTGAAGAAAAACAAAATAAATCCTGACAAATTACTGGTAACTGTAGAATCTTTTGTTACTCTATTAGTTTATAATAGTAATTTAGAAATCCTACAATTAACGTTCTACAAGAGGTCTCTGATTATTTTTTTTCCATGTGTCATCTGAAGCAATTCAGCAGTGAATGATGTTCTTTAACTTGCACTGATTTTACACAAATATTTTTTTTGAAGAAAAATGTAGGAAGAATTCTCCAAGAGCTGTACAATGGTAGTTGTTCTTCTTCAATGGCTTTAGACATAGTATCACTAAAAATACAAGATTCCTAATTTCTTCCCATTGATATTTAAACGTTTTGTGTTACCTTTCCCACTCTTTTCAATTTTTGGCCACGTTTATTCGTTATATTCACTGAGACCAATGGGAACAGGCCGCAATTAAAAGGTGTTTGCACACAGGCAGGAGTTTCAATCAGTAAAACCAGTTAAATACCACCCAGATCCCGGCCAGGAGAGGATACCAGAGGGAGAGAAAAGCAGGAAAATGGGACTTGTGGAGTTCAGAGGAGAATGCTGCTAGGCTTGTAGCAAAATACACAGGCAAAAATTAAAAACTGCAGGCTAATCCCTGAAGGCGGTGCTCGGAATACTGCATGGATTCAAACACTCTCAGGGCACCAGCCCCACAATGAAACACCAACATCTCCAATTATTCCTAATCCCCCAAAAGCTACACTTGATAAAGAACAATCAAGAGTGTAATCTTATTTGATATGAGTTTTATCAATTTTAGCTGCTGCTTTCACTGTATCAATAAAATTCCACCGAAACTTGAATGAACTGTAAAATTAAAGGATAATCACACAAGTCTCTTGTATTTGGCAATTATGATTATACTTGTCAAAATTTAATTTGTAGAATGTACTGTTCCAGTACCTTCAGGTTCTTCTTTATCAACTGGGAAAAAAGGAAAATTATATCTTTAAGACAAGTATGAAAGACATTGTTACTTCCACAGTCAACTCTGTAACTGAGCTCCGACATTGTATAATTGACTTTGCAAGCAGAACAACAGCAATATAACAAAGAAAATGTCAGTGTTTTCACAGCGCTAATCTATAGCACTAGGAGGGCCTCCTGCTGTCAGCCAGAGCTGACAATACAATAGCTTTCAAAGGGATATTACCATCATGCTTTTATTCTTGACATCAATCAAGACAAAGAGAATCCTTTTCACAAGACTTTCAAAATCAAACCTTTGTATGAGCAGATAGGTAAAACAGCATTCCTTTAAAGAAGATCATTCATAGCAATCAACTAATTGGAACTCAGCAAATGGTTGAAGTATTTTTATTTACTTTGCAGATAACGAAGTAATGAGCAACCCCCCTTTTCTCTTCTTGACTGACACAAATGAGGCAGGTAGGGTGTGAATCAAAAGTTTCTATCAGCATTTTTTGCCAACAGAAAGCAAAAAAATATGACAGCGATTCTGCAACTTCAAGTAGGATAACAAATCTAGAGTTAATTAGTGCATTCTTTTGCAAAACAGTTTGATTACCAGCTAGCATGTTTATGCACAAAATACCCCCACAAGCTGACAGCAATTTGCAGAACTGTCAAATTCAGCAGCCAAAGTGCATCTGATGCTTAAAACCTTGTGCCAGCGCAAGCCCAGTCCCACAAATGGAATCCAGTAATGCCTCAATAACCATTACATGGGTCTGGAAATCCACTGGAAATGCTGTTACCCGCATCCCAGCACTGTGCCTTCCAGAACCACCCCCAAGCAGGAGAAGCTGCAGTTTGACCACGGGGAAGAAGGAAGACCTGCCCTCCTCAGCCCCCTGAGCGGACTGGGTGTCCCCGCTCCAGCGCCAAACAAGCTTTTAAGGACACCGGTGTTAATACCAGCACCCATCAGCTGTAATGGGGGACAAGACAGAGTGCTTTGACACTGACAGCTGTGTTATGTTCTGGGGTTCAGGTCCACGTGATTTTAACAACACTGAGTAAGGTATAACTTTTCCTTACAGAGAGATGGAAAAGCTCTCAGCAGTTGAGGTTACTGGCAACAGGGCAAGAGTCTGTGCTGAAGAAAATTACTTTCATGGGCTTCATCTGTGATGTGAAGTAAAGCTTCAGAAAGCATTTTACTCCACCACTGCCACCACCACACTGTCCCCTAAGTGTTTATTTTGCAAACTAGCAAATATTCAATACTCACGCGTTTATTCCGTTCTAATTGACATGAGACCACCTTCCTTTAAGCCAACATTGTCCCCAACCACCAGCTATAAGGTTAGTGTCTTCAACTTTGCACAAACCAATGGTCAAAACAAATCAGTGAATTGTATTGCAAATCATAAATTCCATGTCAGGGGGAAGCCCAGGGCTACTGCTGGAGTTTCAGCTATAGGAATTACTGTAAATTTCTGCCAGGCTGAACCTGAGACCTGATAATATAGCACAGGGGGCACCTGACCTGCAGCTGTGCTGGCATCCACTTTGGGTTTGCTATCACTTCATTTTCAATAACGCACATCTAAGACTTGTCAACATTTGATACTTCTGTCAAAGTCAATCACTTCTTTAAAGTCATCATCGCTCCCACTTAAAGTGCAGTTTGCATGCAGAATAATCCCTTTCATCACAGGCACAGACTGATCCTATTTTAGGGCATAATCTTTCTGAATGAGAAAGGATACACAAATCTTGTAGTGGTTAAATAATAGCAAAGCTGCTATAACAAGTGAAATAAAAGATGGAAATGAGAAAAATGTTAAATTATTTTAAGTCCTAAATGCCACACATATATCCACGTAATTTATGCTCGTTTTCTTCTCAGTTGAATTGGGAAACCTATGACCTCAGAGTGCCTTTATTTATTACATCTCAATTATTTCCATGGAAACATGTACTGTGGCAATCTACTGGGTTGCCAGCTCCCTAGACCACAAATGTATACAACAGACTTTTTACAAGCAGAAGACATGGATGAACAGAAAGAAATTAAGAATTTCTTTATCCTACATGCACATATGAGCTGCCTCCTATTATTCAGAATTTCACCCAGATTCAGCTCATTCTTAGACTCCCCATTAGACAGCTCAAGCTACAACCTGTAATTTACATCCAGTTTATGCTGAAGCTGGAAACAACATTTTGTTGTGCCTAGAGACATCAGAAATACTTAGAATCTTTAAAAACTGGCCTTCACCCAGCTCACTGTTGCAAAGACCTTCTAGATATTTCTGCATTACAGGGATAATGTTTCTCAGCTATGACTTGCCAGTAAGCTACCTGCTTTAATTCATAAAAGTGATCAAGTAAATAGTGATCAGTTCTATATCAGAATTAAAGTCAATTTTTCATTATAAAGTATCAACCACTTGCAAGAGATACTGCTGCATAAAAGTAATGAGGAAGAAAACAAAAGAGTAATAAATGGTAAATATCTAATATTGTATGTCACAAGATGTCAAGGTTTACTAACTGAGCTTCTAGGGCAAACATTGTTTGCACTGGCATAGAACTATTTCCTGAATGTTAAATGTGGCATTTTAGCACAGGAAAATATTTTAAACTCCAGAGGCCTGGCCACTAAATGTGATCTCCTCATCTGGGAGAAGTCATGACCCAAGGCCTGCTCCACTGTTCTCAAACTGTGATTCTTTTCGTTTCAAACAATGTCTTTCAGAGCATCCCCTAGAAATAGCTCTATCTCTGCCCTTTTTTCTGCCCGGAGACCGTAGCATTCATCTACCAATTACTGAAGTAGCTCCTTTAGCACATTGTCCGGGATTGTGGAGGGTCACAATGCCATGCTGCAAACCTGCCCCACAGCACAATGCCAAAAGGTGCTCTTAATTTTGGGAAAAATGATTAAGTGGGTTGTACAAATATGAAGGTCCGACTTTACAAAAACTTGATAAACATTTGAAGCACATACAACTTACATTGCAATCATCTATTAGAGAATTAATATGTCACAAATAATATAAAATGGCCCTGGACGGGGTTTCAATTTGTTCTTTAGCTGGTCGATTAATTGCACGCTAATTTTGTTCACTCACGAGTTATTTAATTACAAAAGCTTTGGATTTTTTGTTTCATCTTCTGGGCATCCAAAGTTCTGCTCCTTTTGTGTTTCTACAACAAAGCCTCCAGTCCTCTGAGTTTGCGACTTCTGCTTTGTGCAGAGGACAATAAAACCTTCCCCAACATCGGCTAACCTCCTCGTGGCTGGGAGCGAAAGGCTTCGGGAATCACGCTTTCTCTCTCGCACCCATTCACTTAAAACTCAAAAAGCTGGCAAGGCGTGCAGCACGGCGCGGGGCTGGTCCCGGCCCTCCCTTTACGTTTCTCCAGCAGCTGTTTTCTTATGGAGGTAAATAGAAGATTTTAAAAGCCGCTTCGCTGGGCATGGAGAAGAATACGCGTAGTTTAATGTCTAACCTTTACTCATAAAGCCGTTACTAAATTTGGCCATTGTTTCTTCAAGCTCAAGCAAATTCTCAACCCCTATCTATCAAATCGGGTTTAATTCTCCCCTTCTTTCACCACCCTTGCGCGCATTGGACAGAAGGAGCAAACAGACGGCGCTACTATTCCCAATCATAAAGGAACATTAATTTCGGTCTAACAGGCTAAAACACGAGTGAGCTCATTCCTCCCTTCCCCGGCCCGCCGATGCGCCACCGCACCCGAGCATCACCGCGAAACTTTCCTCCCTCCCCGCCTCAACGATGCCACCGGCTTCTTTCATCAATTATCGCGACACGTGTCGCCGGCACGGCGGTACCACAGAGCCCCGGAACGGGCGGCGGGCGGACGGATGCTCCGCGTGGGGAGACGCCGTCGGTTCCGGGGGGGTCTCCGCCACCACCAGCCCGTACCGGGGGGGGATTCGCAATCCCCGCCAAGCCGGGCCCCGGCCCTGATTGGCCGCGTCGCGGCGGCGGAGGCGGCG